>NC_065516.1:29836040-29960087 GCF_006386435.1 Epinephelus moara | reverse complement strand
GCTGTACATAATCACGGAAACTGTCAGTGTGTCATTCTGTCAGTCAGTCATTCTGTCTGTCCCACGTTTTTCTACTCACTGACGTGGTCAATCTATGTGAAACTGCACATAGGCATTGAGGATTGGCATAGGTAGAAGGTGACAAAGCTACCAATGGGTATGGACTAGTATGAAGATTAATTACAAGGCTAACTCTCACCTGTGTGTGCTTTCGATTGTCCACATGCTGCACTGCCTTCTCGGTTGAGTTCCTCCTTTTTTGTTCTGTCATCATCACATTATTAACTAACATTTAGAACATTGATCTTTGATTCAATGCCAAATCTTCCATGTCTGATTTCGCAAAGCATCAAAGAAGTCTATTTTAACCCCACCCCTAACTGAGTGGTTTCCATGGGAGTAGTTTTCCTTCTCTTTACTCCTCTTCCCCACTGTGTGCTGTTTCCTTTCAGCTTCACCTAATTACAGCCATCCGTCAAGTGTAAAAGTAATCAACAGCAGTGCTCCGCATCTGACACCTAAGTATACATAGCCAGGTGCACTACCAGGGAATTTCACCTGAAGGAATCACTGTGATGGATTGTGGGGAGTTTGGGCTGGTTTGACTCTTTAATGTTGTCCTCTCAACACATAGTTGTAAGGCTGTTGGTTATTGTGGCTCCTCGCATACGAGTCCAGGATGTCTACCCCTCTTAGGACAGGATGTGGCTGTGCAGGCAGACAGGAGGTGTGGTGTGTGTTTGTTGTTTGGTAATGTGTGACCTTTGGGTGTCTGAAGACTTTTACTTTCTGTTTCTTTTGTTTATATTAACTATGATATAATGATGAATAAAAATCCCTCTGACTTTTCCTGTACACATTTTTATCCAGCAAAATATCTCAACTTTTAAATGAATTGCTATGAAATATCTGCTCACCAGTTATTTTTAGCGCCGTATGACTGCGGCTCAGAATTCTTCACATTTTCACAGTGAAATAAAAGGCCCCTCAGCATTTCACCAGGCATTTCACTCAAGTGGCCCAGCAACACTTCCTACACTTGTTGTTCGGCCACTCTGGCTTTGACTTATCGACTGCTGCTTGTTATCTTGTACACATATGCCTCATCTTAAAACATATTGAAGTGACGGAAACACAATGTTATGGCTTCTTTGTTGTGTCAAGTCATATTGACTGAAACTGAAATGTTATGACGAAGTTTTAATGGTGTGATGCTTGTGAACACGCACGCTTCTGCAATTGAGTTCTGCTGAAGTCATCAGAATTGGAATATTTTCTGTCAGTTCAGGTGAAATTTCCCCCATCTCATCCCCTCCATCTTTTGGTCCCTGTTGGCTTTTCTTTGATAAAAGCTCAGCTCTTTCCCTCTGATGAGTCTGCAGCACTGCGCTGAGTTTGGCAGATGTTGTCGATCAATGATACGAGCGCAGGGGCAGTTTAAGCTGTTGGGAAGAGCTGTAATGATGTTGCAGGGGGTTTGCTTCATTGTTGTGTGTGTTCATATCTTTGTGTATAGAGAAAGCTAAAAGGACGGTGAGTCATTTAAGCATTAGTCTTTTATTCACTTGGTTTCCCATTCATTTAATCTTTCTAACAGCCTTTATCGCTGTCTCTCTTTTGAGCTTTAGAAACTCGAATTTTGCCATTTCAGAGTCCAGAAATTAGGTGACAGCAAATTAAGTGACTCCACTTTAGTGATTGCTGAATATTGATGTTGTAAAAAAAAGACTGTCTGATTTATCTTTTCCACCAAACAGAAAAGATTCCCCCTGACTGTAACCACGGGAATGTGCGCAGATGGGATATTGCTACTAAGGTGTTTCTCTACATAAAAATCTTATCAGTGCAGCTTTAACTACGACCAGCTCCTTCTTATCGCGCACGCTGTTCAAATGAAAACACAGCGGCTGTATCATTAACTGATACAGCCGCAACACAGATAACAAACTTTCACAGAGGTGCAGGGTTAGCAGAGTCGACTCTCCTCTGTGCTCTACAAAGTGCTTTCATATCCAAGGTGAGAGCCACTTAACGGTCAAGACCTGCCCTCTTGTCGCACATTTACAGCCTATACCTTCGCTAACAATGCCCACCGAGCCACGTTAAGGTCTGCGTCCTCTCTGTTTGACATCTCACTTTACTTCTTTCTCACATTACAAGACACAAACACACTTTCGCAGGAGCGTTATCAGGGCCTACTCACAGTTATATTTGGTGCAGCAGTCATAAAGGTTCCGCTGTGATAAGTATTACGTGAAAACTGTGTGCTTTGCTGCTCCAAACTGCACTCTGGAGGCTGTTTTATACCAGGAAGCAGATGGATGAGATTCAAGGTGAGGCAGGAGCAAGAGCCAGAGAGAGTGATACAGTAGTCAAATGCAGCAGGGGTTTAAAGGTGTACTAGGCGGGAATTGTCGGCGACTGTATTTGCATTTTTACAGCGCTGTGTCTGTGATTTGTTGTAGCTTCCTCTTGGATGTGTGCTGCTTATGGTCTGGTGGTCCTGAGCTCACCTGTGCGCTCAGCCCGGGAGCGTCCTGTACACAGCAAAATAAGAAGGAACAGTTGTTTTCACAGTAAACACTTGGAGCGACATGCTGTTGTGTGCAAATCTACTTAACATGTATGTAGTTCTTCTTAATGCTGATTCTTGAGGCACAGCTTGACTTTGCTTTGCTTTAAGGAAAAACATTTAGTGCGACAGTGTTTGAGTTAAATTATTTTAAGATCCCAAATCGTCACGCATCAGTGGTCCAACCAGATTGCATCATTTCAAACAGCACCAAAACAGTCTAGAAAAATAGACGCCAGTGTCACACTAACTATGACCGTGCAGCAGCACGGTGTTCCATCTCATATCTATTTTCAAACAGCAGCTACATCTTGTGCTCTATTCTCAAACACCCCATTACAAGATGTGCTGTGCGCTTCTTATCTTAACCATGTGGGCGTATTGTTTGATAGCCTGCTGCTGACAGGCGGGCGGTGCCGTGCCATCTGGATCCCCTCAGGCAGGCATCGCAGCTGGGCAGCCAAAACTCAGCGAAGGGCCTTCCTGTCTGGGCTGATGTTGCAACCCGAGGCAGCCCTCATGACAGGAGCAGAGGGCAGACAGGCAGCGTGCCAGCTAACCGTTTACCACAGTAATACAGATATTCCTGTTCACAATGTAACTTAGAGCAGTATAGAGTTTCCTCTTGTCCTGCAGGTGGTTGAGGTGCATGTCTCAGGGCTCTCCTGGGTACAAATGAGGCACAGGTTAGATAACATTCGCCAGGTCCTACAGAGAAGAGAGGTGTGGGAAAAAATGTGTTAAAATGTTGCCTGTAAGTAATTTCTTATTTTCTATCTAGAAGAGTCACTAGTTAAAAAAAAAAAAAAGATAAATGTAAATATATAAAGTAACCGACTCTCTCTGCTGAATACTCTGTGCTCACATACTGGAAAAGATGGATCTCAGTGATGTAAGCACTGCATGCAGGCAAGTGTGGCAGCTAAATATAATGCTATGGAGGAGGAAAAATTCATTCCACCAACTCCATTTTGTGTTTGAATGAATTTTGAATATTGATAATCTCCAAGAGAAGAGTTGAGTTGAGCAAAACATTTACAAATAAATACACAGTTTTTTAAATATGATTTCAGTTTAATTTATCACCAGCAGTCTCGTGCAAAAATCTGAGCAACATGAATGGTGACAATCTGTCGTACACACATTTAAAGTATGTATATTTTTAAACTGTTGCACTGATAAAACTGAGAAATCAATCGGCTTGTACAATTTATACAGATTCCCACCTTTATAAATGAGTGTGGAAAACAACCGGATATATTAATGAAGGCAACCCCTCTGTGAGGAGCAGGCAATATGGATAAATCCTTGCCATATTGATACATATTGTGATAGCGTACATGTTCGCGAAAATCAACCAAGACATGGTTTATGGATAAAATATAGAGAAGAGTTTCTTTTATGATTAATCCATGAATTCATTGCTGGATTAATCATTAGACGTTTCCGGCTTCATCAAATTGATGCAAAACCTATAGAAATATATAAAGCAGTCCTGCTCTTTGATTTGCAACTAGGACTGTCAGTTTATTAATATATTGAATCACATTTTATTGCATGATTGTCCATAGTTAACTCACGATTAATCACACATTTATCTGTTATTAATGTATCTTTAAGGGATATTTTTCAAGTTTTTAATCATCTTACCAACATGGGAGTAGATAAATATGCTTACTTTATGCAAATGTATGTTTTTTATTATTACAGCAATTCACAACTATAAGAAATACTGTCCAGAATATTTTCCAGAATAACCTCAAAGGTTCTGCATGCTCAAAAAGAATGCTGAAAGCATACCGTGGCAAACTCAAGCCCAACAAGCAACAACAGACGGACATATTAACCTGACTGTATCACAATGTAGTGTCCATCTTTATACTTGTAAAGGTTAACTAAACATCCCCCCTTTTTTTTTTTTTACCCAGCTCGACGCACTCCAGTGGTAACTCACTTCACATCAACAGTAAATGCAAATACTTTCAGTCTTGTCGAGAGAACGATCTGGTCGTAGCTTTGAAGCTGAACGTGCCATTCAAAAGACACCTTTCTTTACCTATTTTGTTTCTGCTTGCATTGCTTCCTGATTTCCCAAACTACAGGGTGAGCTGAGGGTCGTAATTATAGAACGTATACGTGCGTTAATCATGTGTCAGAACAATTAGTGGCATTAAAAGAGGTTTGCGTTAACTTGTGATTAATGTGTTAAAGTGACAGCCCTATTCCCAACATTATATAGCCTAGGGGTGGGAATCTCTAGGCACCTCACGATTCCATTCAATCCCGATTCCGAGGGCAACGATTTCGATTATAAAATGATTCTCGATTATAAAATGAGCTAATAAGAAAATTTACAGTAGATGTTGAAAAACATTATTGTAGTAAAGCTGGGAATACATATCCAGTACATACAAACTGTATTACTTACTGTGGTTGAGATGACTACGCTCCACCGGTCCATCCTCCTCATCCTCCTCATCCACAAGTCTCAACGGGACTCTCCTGTCCCTCGTCGACCTCCTTGACATTTCTCCTCCAGTATTTACAAAACTTTAACTGACTATAACTATCTATGAACTATAAAAACACAAAGTATTGTAAAAAAACAAAAAAACAAAAAAAAAAACGAACGGTGGCAAAACTACAAATTATGGTGAAAACACGCCAAAAAACACTCAAAAACACGGCATAAAAAAAACTCAAAAGCTCTCAAAAAAACACGAATACTATTATTTACAACACTAAATATTATTTACAAAAAAGCCACCAAAACTCCGCTAAAATACAGCTAAATCCCTCTAACTTGCACTCTCCTTCTGCTGTGCTCACTTCCCTCCCCTCCTCCACAGGTAATGACGTCACGCTCACTTCCCTCCCCTCCTCCACAGGTAATGACGTCACTACCGCAATGTACCGTATATCAGCTTTCAGAATCCATTGGAATTACGTCAATAGCGCGAATGGTCGAAGAGTTACGGTAATTTGAAAAATAAATATAAAAATAAAATTAAAATCGATTATGAGTTTTCCACATAGATGCACGCATCGCTCAAGACAGAATCTCGATGCATCTAAAAATTGATCCCCCCCCCCCCCCCCCTAATATAGCCTAATACAAAAAAGATATTAAAAGTAGGTTACCATGTTGTTACTCTCTGGTAGGGCTGCAACTAACGATTATTTTCATTGTCGACTAATCTGACGATTATTTCTTCAATTCGTCGACCAATCATTTTATCGAAAAATGTGTTTAAATGTTGAAAAATGTCGGTCTGTCTCTCCCAAACCCCAAAATTATGTCATCTAATGTCTTGTTTCGTACTCACGCCAAAGGGTTTTAGCTCACCGTCATGGGAGAGTGTGTAAAGCTGCCAATATTTGAACGTAAGAAGCTGCAATAAGAGTATTTTGGGGTACTTTTATAGTACTTGTCTATGAAAAATGACTCAAACCGATTAGTCGACTACTAAAATAGTCACAGATTATTTTAATAGTCGATTAGTCATCGATTAGTCAACTAATCGTTACAGCCCTACTCTCTGGTTGACAAAACTATATTGTCAAATGGTATCATCATGTTACCCAACCCTACCCTCTGTTTATTATTGTATGACTGTGCAGCAGCTTGACGCTGACAAGACAATGCCCAGGTGATGGATTTCCTTTGCTTTCAATGAAACTGTGAAATGGGCCTTCAGCTTGCATCGGGGGAAACACACAGACGTGTATTCATTTATCAGAGCACAACTATGGGAATAAGTGCGATGTGCTGCGACTGCTTTAGTGTCCATCTTCTTTTGGTTTCTATTCTTATGTCGGTGTGTTCATGTGTGTGCTGCAGGCTTTCTGTAGGAGACTAAACAGTGAAACTTACAACACATCTGGCTTGCATCCACACACTGACCTATTCCCTCCACTCCTTGTTCAGCCTGCCTCCCTAACAATGAGTAACCGTCACCCCCTACTTCATTTCCTCTCCACTTCCTGAAACGCAGGAAGTTGGGTGCTTTCGTCTACCCCAGGTTGGAGAAAACTGGGGATGGGTGGAACCGCAGTAAATGTCGCTGACACGAGCCGTGTAGAGGGACACTCCCTGGGTCTGTGTTCAGCCGGCTTCCTGTGTTGAACATATGACATCATCTGGAGTCAAGAAAAACAGCTTTAGGGAATTTTAACATAGACATTTGTCCTACTGTTATTTGTGACTGGTGTGTTGCAGATGTGTGTACTGCCGACGTCACTAATGGATGAGCAGTGTGCACAACATCATTAATCCACCTTCAGTTCTCCTCCGCTGCTCTTTGCTTCTTCCCACACACCCATCTTTTATTCAACACCGTGTGTCACATCCTCCTACATCACTGCAGTGTGTGTGTGTGTGTGTGTGTGTGTGTCCTTTGAGGCTCTTTAAGTGGCCCTCAAACACAAAAAGACAGTAGTTCAAAAGAGTTTGGACACAATAGCAGTGGCTCGCATGTGTAACCTGCAGTGTACTGAAAGAGGCTGTGTGATCTGAAGTATGTTCTGCAGTCACCATTACATCGTGTGTTTTAATAACTAAAGTTTAACATCAAGCATGCTCAGTTCTTCAAGGTTTGCACTTCCATCCTTACATCTTTCTCGACTCCTTTCCCCCCATCTGTATTTTCTTTTATCATTTCTCTCTTCTCGCCGCCCCTGCTGTCTTCTCTCTCCCCGTCAATCATGTTTCAAATCCGTCACTCTCGTCACTTCATTCTCAGCTCTGTTGTCCTTTTTGCCCTTCTCTCTCTCATTATCAGCTTGTCACTCTTCTTCTGTCTCTTGGCATGGGTTTCTCTTTCTCTCTATTAGTCTGTCTGGGTGTTGGTCCCGTCTGACCCTTCCTGTTTCACTGACATCATCGGAGAAACCAGGAAGCTGCTGATGGGGTCGCCACCCCACACTGTTTTTGTAGTGGCTGTGTTGAGATTTTAAGAGTTATAGTGTTAGTCAATGATTAACCTCGACCAGAATACGGTAATAATCATAACTTTATGTCAACAAAGGTTTCATCTAAGGTTGTTCAGGATATTAGATCCCTTCACCAGGCCATCATAAAATTCAAGCAGCCGTGGAGATGTAATACCAATCCACTGTTCAAACAACACTGGTTCTCTGTGTCACGAGCCACAGCTATGAAACGCACAGTGCAAAAAAGTGTAAATGTAATTTAACAATAAAAACTTGCCTATGGGATTTAATCAGGGCAAAGAAGTAGGACACAAAGCTGACGCTGATATATTCAGTGGTTTTACATAGCAGCCATCTGCCAGGCAACAGCGTCTGTAGCTGGTTCTGGTTTGGCACATGTACATCTAACAAGGGAACATGGTATGTTTACGGTAAAAATTAAAAGCTGGAAGGTAATCTGCTAAATGGAAAGATTTGTGACTCTGGGAACTTTGGATGGGCATTTTTAAATTGAACATGCAATCCCGGGTTCGAACTAGGAACCCTCTTGCTGTGAGGTGACAATGTTATCCTAACTGTGCCACCGAACATTCAATGTGTTAAGATTAAAAATTAATTAGGAAAAAAAGCATTACAGAGAGAATCGCATAGTGAATGGGACCATAAGCCTAGTTCACATTACATGATTTTCACCCTAATTTTGCGTCGCGGAGACTATTGTTATCTTCTGAGTGTTCATACCTGGCAACATGTGTTTCTGTCAGCGGGAGTCTTGGCAACTGCGTTACGACCTGTGTGTGCACACCACAAGATTTCTCCATCGAGCCCTCGCCGACAGAGCCCCAGATAACGCGGTGACGTCACCAAACTTGGAGACGTCACATTGTAAAGGCATGGATATTCTGCCCAGTGTTGGATTGCACAGTGTCAGATCTGCCTCCAGGGCCTGGGTCCAAACACAACGCGCTCCCCGTGATCCCGTGGACGCCGCCATTGTTGTTGTTGCTTGCCGGCTTGTCAGTGTTGCCAGATCTTGGGAGAGAAACAAGCAACCAGGGCTTTGGAAACATCATGCGTTTAAATAACTTATTAGACGGATATATATAGAGGAAGGTGACGTTTAGAGAGCAAGCCCAAATAAGAAACTCCACTTTAGAAACAAGCCCAAAGTCGGCTAATAAGCAGACCTGGCAACCCTGCGGCTTGTCCTCCTCACATTTCTTCCGTCCTCCTGCGTGCTGACATGGGACGTATCCCGCCTCTCATTGGCTGATTGTCAGTCGTCTCAGACTCCTCTAGTTTTCTAGCATGCCAGATATCCAGTCCCAGTCGCAGACGAGGGGCGACTTGCTCGTAGGCTTGTTCACACATGAGGATTTGTTGTGGCAGACTATCTGCCGACTCACCTCCGACCCAAGGTGGCTCCCAAGATCTTCTGCGACATCAAAATCACTGTGAAAATCGTGTAATGTGAACTAAGCTTTAGTCTCTCTCTCTCTCTCTCTCTCTCACACACACACACACACACACACACACACACACACACACACACACACATTAACATCTTAATCTGATAATATTCAGACTCAGAGAGTAGATGTTGTACAAACCTGCGATCAGAGCTCCATCGAAGATCTTTCTCTTGTGATTTATTGCCGTCTCTATTGCCAGCTACTGACTGATCTGCCTGTTGATGTTGTTCTAGGTGGTACGTGTGCGCAGACAATGATCTAAAACAAATCTATACCTTTCTGGTGTGTTTGCTTAGCACATCGATTTACAAACCGCTGTTTACACAGCGCTGGTGCAGCAAACTGTCGGCTGACAGATTGTTTTTCCATTCATTTCGGTCCATTGCGAGAGAGGTGGTTAACCCCTAAAGCCAATCCCACACGTTTAACCTCAGGATGAGAGGTTTCACTCCACGCCGTGTTTTAGGTATTCATATATTCTGTTGAGTATCATTTTGGCACAAGACTGAAAAATAAATTGGTTTTGTGGCTGGTTGTGAGGTTGTGAGATGGTTTACAAATCAGTTTTGAATTAAACTCTCAAAATCGAATGTCTGATTTGAATGCTGCCTGTTAAGACTCATGTTTTCTCTCCTCTTTTTTGCAGATCTGCCGATGGAGTACAATCCCTCAGATCATCCCCGGGCCAGCACCATCTTCCTCAGCAAGTCACAGACTGACGGTGAGCATTATAAACACCTTGCAGCTCTCCCAAACCTACTTCTCAAACTTTGACAGTTACGTAGGGTGTCTGCAAATGTCATGTTAAATATGTCTAGGGCCACAATATTTTTAGGAATACACAGGGCCTGCCTTGGTGAGGTCGATGAAGTGTGAGGCAAGGTTATTGTGTAATTGTGATGGCTTTATTGAGCCTAGAAACTCAGTAAAAGCAATGTGATTAGGGCAACACTGTAATGGGTGATTTTCAACAGTACGAGTGTCGTCCACAGCTGCCTCGAAAGAGTTTCTGATCACCATTGCTTTTGTTTGATTCAGTTTTTTGGCCTCTGATGGCTTCAAGATCAGCGTGTGCATTCTGCTTGAAGACCGTAGTTTGAAGAATTTGTTGCCACATCCAATACCTTGATAATATATCACACGCAACAAGCAGCAGTCTAATGCAAAATTTGTGAGGACATCGTACTGCTTGGATACAATTCAACACAGCTTTTAAGTGTACATCATGACACCTACAGTAATGTGGACGTCCCTTGAATGCATCAGACACACACAACTCTTTAGTGTGTTTTTCATAATATTTTCTCGCCACTTTACATCAACTCCCCCAGGGCCCGTCCAACCATTCATGCCGACTGAATGTGTTTTTATCAATTGCCATTGATTCTCAAAAACCCTGCTGAGAGACGTCATCCAGAGAGCAGCGTTGCCATATGGCAGATTGCACATTAAGCGATACCGCAGCTTGCAAAAATAATTTCAAAAGTATCCTTATGTTTTCAAACTCAAGCGAGTCAAACAATGGCATATGCCGCCAGCTTTGCAGGAAGGCAAGCTGTTTCATTGATGCAGGGATTTCAGATGTGGAGCTTTTCAAAAGCACTGTTGATCAACATATTTTTTATCCACCACAAAGGCTCCTGTGGAAATTTTCTGCCAGCTGCCTTTGCGTCAGATTTTTTTGAGACACACTGCGGCGTTTTGATCATCTCTATCAGGCAGAGAGACTGATCCTGGAGCCGTCCGGACCTTGAGTGACAGTAATGCATTTTAATCAAGCGAAATGTGATGAAGTTGGTTTCTGAGCTCCATTTTAGCCGTAATCTCTTTACTTTGATGATAAGATGCTTGATATTGCTCCATTGTGCACACACTGGAGAAAAGCTGCTTCAGCTGAAGAGTTTGTAGCCTGAAGGCTGATGGATTGATCCGATATCAGGCGCTGATGCTCTTTTATTAGCTCTTGTGTGAATGTCTGCTGGCCTGTTCTCTCAACATATTGTACATAAATACCAATGCAGGACACAGACACAACTTGGACTTTGTGTTTTTTCAGTTGCAGTGCCGAACAAGAGAGGTAAGCATGTGTGTGTCTGGTCTCAGTAGGCGGGTAGCTTTATGCTTACTGTGTGTTTGGCCTCGACTTTTTTATGTGGTCTCAAGCTTTATTGTATTTTTTGTACTTGATCTGTTTGGTCTTCTGTTAGCGGATGACGTGCCTCCACTGCTGCGCTGCTGATATCATTCGTTGTGTGTGTGTGTTCCCATGTGCATGTCGATCTATAGGGTGCACCAGTGTGAATTGGGCTGCAATTTACTTGTGTTTGTGAAGTAAAAAGTCAGGATTCAAACGGGACACGAGCATCACAGCTCATCATTAAGGAGAATATTAAATGTGTCAGTACTGATTTGTAGAAAAGACAACATGATTTTCGCAATTATTATTTCAGAAATCCATGTTTTTTCATGCCCTAATTATGACGCAAGAGCTGGCTGCTTTACTAGAAAGCAGCACTCACAGTCACGACTGCCCAGTGGAAAAAAAAAAACGTGCATTAGAGCGTGTGTGTGTCAGAGAGGTGAGAGACAGACAGCGCCGGGATGAGAGGCGCCAGACAGCTCGCTACGTCACTGTATGTGCGATGCTGCGCTCTGCATCTGCTCCAGTTTGCTTTGCCAGCCCCCCCTTGTGTGTTCTGCTACATCACAGAGAACATACACACATAACCACACATGGATGCACACACAGACACAATCGCGTGACCCACAGCTGTGTACGTGTGTGTGAGCGCTATAAAACTAACAAATCATCACGTCCATTAAGCAGAATTAGCATTGCAAATGAGCAGATCTGTATGAAGCTCCAGTAACAATCTCCTCTGGAATAAAACAGCCACCATGCTTCGGTTAATTTCATGTAGGCCAAAATGATAAATGGATTAAATAATTAGCTCATACCCATTTCCACACATTAAAACACAATTTCCAGTGTAGCAGGACAGAAAAGCTATTTGCAGGCTTGGAAATGTTCCTTTCTTCATGATACAAATGCTGTTTGCTAAAGCTGCCATGCTTTGTTTAATGTAGTGTAGAATAATTAGAGGAGAAAAAGCTGCTCATCCAATATTTTCTCAAAATCCGCACAGATAGGGAACTTATAACCCTGGATAAATGCTGCTCCCTGTCTGTGAGGGTTGTGTACTGCACTCATACCCAGCTTGAAGGCAGCACTGACTCCTGCTCTCTCATCTTCCTTTTCAGTTCGAGAAAAGCGGAAGAGCCTTTACATCAACCATGTGAGTACGATAAAGGACACTGTGTATGATATGTTAAAACAGCAGCAGTGGATCTTGCACAAAAGCCTGAAACTATGACGTTAATTTTGTCGTTTAACTGTCAAGTGTGTGAATTTTCTAATGGTGCAACTGGTGATTTTAATGTCTTGTATTTTTTGCAAGTTCACACACATTTCGGAGAACAAGGTAAAATCCTCGAAATGACCCTCAACCCTTTAATCATTGCCCCTCCCTCTTCAAACCACACACTTAGAGCTGTAGCCATATGTGCAGAGGATGTAGTTAAGTCATTATTTAGACGTAGAAAAATAATGTAGTCACAACTATTTCATCACATCGTGGTGTAGTCCATCTTTGTCCTTCACTCCCTCTGCCCCAAGTGCAGGAATTATTGAATTATGCTGTATTTAGTGATGAATCAGTGACATGTTTATCCCTAAAAATAATAAAGATTCATTTGATTTTGATCATGCAAATTACTCTGAAAGAAAGCTCATCACTAAATCAAAGTCTGGGGCCTCTCTGAAGATGCACTCCACCATAAATGCCATTCCTGCATGCAACCATGTCCGGCGCTGCCAGAGGACAGACAGAATTAGTTTGTGGGCTCACAGGTGCCCTACTTTCCATGGCTGTCAGCAGGCCTCTTGGCCGATCCGCTTACGACTGAAATATAGATTGACGCATATGTGTGTCTGTCTGTATGTCTGTATGTGCGTGTGAATTCCAGCATCATCCAGGCCCAGTGAGACGGAAGTACAGCTCCTGTTCCACCATATTCCTCGACGACAGCACTGTCAGTCAGCCCAACCTCAAATACACCATCAAATGGTAACTGTACTCGCCAAACATGAGAGAATAATCACAATATAATGATGAATATCTGTCCACAATGAGAGGAAATGTTTTGACTCTTTGTTGTGATGTCTTTTTTTCCTTTCACAGTGTAGCCCTCGCAATATACTACCACATAAAGAACAGGTACGACAAGTGTTTTCACTCATTTATGGGGAACTTTGTCTCTCTATGTGCGCTTCATCTTACAATCATGCATCAGATATCAGCGTCAGAGGTTAGCAAACAAAGATAGAAAGAAAATGGCCCCTTTTGACTCCCTAAGCTCACGTTGAAATGTCAAACTCTTTAGATATTGTGACATGTGAAGCCTGCAATAAAATGTGGGCTTGTCGAATGATGTAGAGACAACCTTTTCTTTGTGTCGTTACATGATAACCTGTAGGAATCCTAGCTGTTTAAAGCGCAGATAAATGCCCATGAACAGGCAATCTGACATCAAATGATATGAGTCTCATGCCACCTGTTTTTTATTTCTATCAAACCCTGATGTTCCTCCAATCTGTTTGTCATTCCAGAGACACCGATGGAAGAATGTTGCTAGATATTTTCGATGAGAAACTGCACCCGCTCTCGGTAAGGCCTCAACCAAAGATAAATTTCCACGATGCGAGCGCTGTAAAAGTGTCAGGACTCATCAGCAAGACAAACCGCACACGCTGATGAACAGCAAATACCCAAATGGATCACATAGAGGGGGGAAATCTGTCTCGTAATCTTGGGAGCCATCTGGATCATTGAAATGTATTTTTTTTTTTTTTTGGAGTGTCAGTCCAAAACATTACATCACCGCTTTGCCTGATGCTCCATTTCCGAAAACTACAAAGCACTCCGTTCAAAATTAATACACATTTGTAAGCAGTCTCAACTAGCAGCTTGTGTTTTCATTTTGGTCACAGTCACATCAAATGTTGCCAGCACAGCGACTCTTTCATTTTCATTTTGTTTGTTATCTTCTGTTGTAGAAGTCTGAAATTCCTCCTGATTATGACAAACACGACCCTGAGCAGAAGCAGATCTACCGCTTCGTCAGGACGCTGTTCAGCGCCGCACAGCTCACCGCCGAGTGTGCCATTGTCACGTTGGTAAGTGCATGTGTGTGTGTGCGTTTCAGTGCTGACACCAGGAGGGAGTGTTGCTTCCTGATTCTCTTTCCCCCTTCCCTTGTGTATTCTTTTCTGTTGCCTTCCTTAGGCTCCTTTCTCTGATTTATTTTTGGACCTCATTTCTTCCTCCTGAATCCTGTGAAATGCTCGGTAAATCTCTGCAGAGATTGTGTCCCCCGAAAATGTTGGAAAGTTAACTAATTCTCACAGGAGAGAGCAGAAAATTGGAAGGTGATACAAAAAAAGTGACAGGATCAGTTTGATCTGTGCAATTTCCTCTCAGAATTACCTTGGTGTGTAAAGTGTGTCTGCGCCTGTAGCAAGGATATAATTGGTGCTTTACTGTACAGCAGGTTTTCGGTCCACAGCTTATCCTGAGCTGCTCACCTGGATCAAAAACGTCAAAACAAGGACAGCTTTACTCCCCGTTGCATTTAATTTCTTTCCTTATTTACTCCCTTACTTAGTCTCTTAATAATGGTAATCATTTTACCAGGTTAAGACAGACATATCTAATCTTAAATTGATGCATAAGGTTAATTAACTTGTGCTGTTTTTCCCAACTTTTATCAGCCACATTTAGTCGAAATTTAACTCTCCCTTCTCGCTCATCTGCCCAGAAACATCTCTTTCCACACTTTGTCGCTCTGGTCGACGCGTGTGTCCCAGGAGACAGGGAAGTGCAGGGTTAATGCGGCTGGCCCGGTGGCCTCGTATTGAGTTGCACTGCTTCCTGACAGATGCACAAATGTGTTAACTGCATGTTATGGGTGGACCCTTGTGGCCGGACGGTGATGGGAAAGCAAGCGAGCGAGCTGACGTACAGTGTCTGTCGTGTTTCTGTGTCTTTATCCGTGTGCAAGAGTGCTTTAACAAAGATGTGTCAGACAAAACTAAAACACACACACACACACACACACACACACACACACACACTGGCACATGTCCTGCCACTTCCAGTCCCCCAGAGTAAAGTGTGGCATGCCATCAGTAACTGAATAGCGCTGTTGGCTGGTGGTTGTGGGGTTAGCTTAGCTGACACAGCTAACTTTAGATAAGGGAGTCTTCCTTCCCTTCCCAGCAGTGACATCATCACAGGAGAGGAGAGGGGTTGTTTCTGCACGGGATGGAGAAGAAAGTCAGCATGTCTTCCTTTGTGAAGACGAATCATTGCTCAAGATTTCCACGAAAAGGCACCAAGAAAATGACACTCACTGGAGACACACTGCACTTTGTAACATGTGAAGCTGCAGCTCTGCAGCTCAGACTCTACAGTTACCACAGCCGTTTTCAGGGGGCAAAGGTCATTCATTGGTGTGTCACACAGAAACTTTTAGGCATTTATTAATTTTAGCAACACTAACTGGATAGTCCTGCACTCTGTTATTAGTTATCCCAGGAGAAAGTGTTTTATTGGTTAGTTGTTTAAATGGTTTGGAGTTTCAACTTGGGATGCTGACTTATGATTTATAGTAGTTCCAGACAGATTTAAAATGGCTCTTTTGACAGTAAGGGTCGCCAACCGCTTTGTCAGTTTAACCTCTGAGCTCCATAAAGACCAGTTTCTCTGTGGCTTCGGCCCTACGATCACAAAATTAAACCATCTGGGTTTAATGTATTTGCGCAGGGCTGCTGTTTGTCATCCACACTGCCTCTGGATTATTTGTTGTGCTTGTTTGTATAGTTTCCCTCTCTGCTGTTGCATTCATATCGCTCAGCATGCGGCCTGGCTCTCATTTCATGCAGGCTTTCTTCAGTGTTTGCTGCCTGCTGCCAGATGAGTGTACAGTACATGTGGTGACTGTTGGCAGACTCTGGGCCACGACAGAGATAGGTTAGCACTGCCTGCAGGCACAAAGCCCAACCCTGCATGACTTGTCCAATTAGCCACCTGAGCTGTGGTGGTGGGCAAGTAAGATGAGATTATATTTTTATTTCTTTCTCAACCTCTCCTTTCTCTTTGTCTCTCTATTTGTCCAGGCGACAAGGTACCATTTTATGTCCAGTAATTAGACAGTAATCATCATCATCTTGCAGATGTCTACTTTCCACAGTCTTCTAGGATTCTGTTTAGGTTTTTAAGTCACAAAACACTGACAGTTCTGCCACTGTGCGGATCCAGACAGAATTATAATAAGTCGAATGCACAGTATATTCCACTCTGCCATAAAAAATACAGCATCTCTGCAGAGTTTTTTGTCAGACTTGTCATCTGAAATGACAGATTTCGGCGCTTTAAGCTACTGTAACTGGTCTGAATTCAGTTGAGCCTGCAGTACATTTTATTTATGGAAAATGAAAAATGTGGCCCCCAGTCAGCCAGGGGAAACTAACGAATAAGATTAATTATTTGTGTTCGATCATGCCTACTACAAACATGTTTAGAAAGTCTGCTGCTTTCATTAGAAAACTTTAAGTTATTCTGTTTCATATCCATTAGCAAGACAGACATGTAGTCGTCTCCATGCAGCAGATCACTGCAGCTTTCATGCTCCACAGCGACTTTCTAACAAAACGATGATCAGTGGATCAGAAGAATCAGCTTCTGTACAAGAATTCCAGCTTGTAAGGAAGAGGTGCCTGCGGGCTCTGCGTGCTTTGTGATCTGCAGACTGTGTGGGAATTGTGGCTACTGACAATGGGAGAGAGAGAGGCAGACAGATGGAGTGCTTCGATCCGCATGGATATTTTAACGAGTGAGCTCCAGAGAAGCTGGATTCCATCAGCTGCTGACATGTTGTTATTGTGGTTTTTACCTGGAGGAGGAGGCAGGAGACTGTGAGACAGTCTCTGCAAAGGAATGTAGACAGGAAGAGGCTGTTAAACACATGAACACAAGCTTTGTTATATGGTGGTTTATTATATGGAAGAAAAGACAAATTATGTGTATAAGCTTGTACGTTCAAAGAAGTGGAAAATATAAGTATTTATGAGACATTTATATTTGACATCTCTTTGTCTAAGGTGTATTTGGAGAGGCTCTTGACGTACGCTGAGATCGACATCTGCCCTGCCAACTGGAAGCGTATCGTGCTAGGAGCAATCCTCCTGGCATCTAAGGTGTGGGACGACCAGGCGGTCTGGAACGTGGACTACTGCCAAATTCTCAAGGATATCACTGTGGAGGACATGTGAGTTGCTGCATACACATCCACAATATTGCATTTTTTTAATAGGGAGGTTGTGAAATGTGCACAGAAATGCAATGCACACAACAGAAATGTCAGGTACGCTAAATGTTAGCAGCTGCTGCCAATGGTCTGTTTCCTCTTGCACAACAGTAATTATTAAACATTAAATGTGTTAAAGATAATTAAGCGTCTGTGTAATGAAGGTGACAGGAGATGTTTTTTATTATTATTTCTGCACTCAAAATGTTACTTAATAACACATAGCCTTTATAGCCAACTTTTCATTTTCATTGCTTAATCTATTGAGAGCGAGCCAAAATAAATTACAGCAGATAAATTAACTTTATAGCTTGTTGGTTTAGTTTGTGTGTGAGAGACGATAATTATCTGGGTGGCGAATGCTGCCGAGCGCTTCCCACCCAGGTAATTTCATTTTGTTTAGTCTGATGAACTCAAAGGTAAGTGGTTCACTCTCACAGAAAACTTAAAAAGTCTTTGTTACGTCCCCTTCGTGCCCTGTCTCTACCCTCATTTAGTGGGCCGGTTGCACAAAACACTTTTCCTTAAAGTCCCGGTTAAGGTTTCCTTAGAATAAAATTGGTTGCACAAAACACCTTCTTCTTAAGGTTTCCTTTAAATGTTCACTTAAGTTTTTATGGTTTCCTCCTTGTCTTATACTTAAGGAATACCTAGACCGTTGCACAAAAGACCTTAACAACCAAAGCAAGGTTAATGAGAAAAAAACAACTTGCAGCATGACCAAGTTTATGAAGATAATTGACTGAATTAATTTTCATTGCAGTTTCTCCCTGTAATCGTTTTCTGTTTTCTGGTATTTGAGGATCAAACTTATTTTGTAGTTTGTGGTTTCTATGATTGTATTCCTCCAGATGTATAATCTTTTCCTCCTCTGACCAATATGGTCGGTCTTGTCTTCCTTTCTTCTGCCATTTTTCCACTATCTAACCATAAGCCAACTTTGTGAGACGATGACAGGCGTCACAAGCGAGTCTAAGCAAACAAACAATCTCCATAGAAACTTTTACCACGGTAAAATCTCTTTCAACACAGTAAATGACTTCATGAAACCTTTTAAGGGATTCTGTGCACCTCTGTATGTCCCTCAGCTAAGGAGAAATTAAGCCTTAAGTGGCATACTCAAGGTGAAAACTTAAGGTGTTTTGTGCAACCAGTCTCAGTGTCTTTCTATGCTTAGAATAGTCTGTGTGTGTGTGGGGTCAACCTGGGTCCACGAGGTGCTCAGAGTCACGTGTGTGTGGCCTGGACATGCTCAGGGCGACCTCTGCTCAGTTTGTCTGACACCCTTTACTGCTTCCTGTTGCGGCTTTAGATTGGTCCCAAAAAAGCAGCAATACAGTAGGTTGGCTCAGTTAAGTACAACTCAACCTTACGATAAACCTTATAAGATGTTGTCTTACTGTGTTGACGTGTTGAAGTTGTACTTACAGCGCCATAGCTGTATCGATTCGCGGTGTTTACAGGCCTACATGCATAAATATCGCTCTGTTTATTCGCTGACAGTAAGCGATGCACGGCTTTAACTGGATGTCATCTGAACTTACAAATGAAATTGCTGTGTGTGACACAGGCAAGAAGCATCTTGAGCATGAGGACCCACTAGTCTGCCCTACATCCGTCCTAAATCCACAGGAATCTTGGCTGGATTATTCTGAGGGGGAACATGATGCTGTGGACGTGTTGCCACTGCCGAGACCTTTGAGCTTCCTGCATTCACATGCTTCTGCATCAGTGGCTGTATATTCTTGTCCCTGGGCTCAGATTTTACAGAGCAATGACTGTAATCCACCTGTTCGGGACTCTTTCCACTGAGAGAAGCCCAGCATGTGGTTCTGCTGTGCGCCCATATGGCATTTTCACCCGACGGTGACTCAGTGCTTGACCAAAGATTGCCTCAGATCAATTTTACTCTTTTTAAATCCGTTTTCGGGAACATGGCCTGCTGAATCCCCTCTCCACCCTCCAGCAGACTCGAGCTCGACTGCGAATTAACTGCAGGGGAGTCTTGGAAGAATTGTGAGGAGCGGAGACGCACAAACAGAAAAAGATGAGAATAGCTGAATGAGTGCCACAGCGAGATAAAAAAGAAGCAGCATATTAGCTGAGTCTAAATTTAGCCCGTCTGTTGCTGCATGCCTGTAAGTGTGCGTGGGTGGGGAACAAAGGCTAGGAAGAAGACTTGGGTAGTGCTTCTTATGCAGGTTACAATGCAGAATGAATCGGCCGTGACTGGAGATAAACAGATGAAAGCATCTGTCAGCGCGCTGCAGAAGGGATCATAGAGCTGTGCTGCATCAGGCGGAGCATGACAATAGCATTTTCAGGATGTGGGATTAATTTTCTTCTTTACACATAATGCTCAGAGCCCTTTTGCCTCGATATCATTCATTCTCAGTATGAGGAAAGGCTTATGTGTGGTGGGTGTACTGGGGATTTACTTGGTGCATGTGTATTGGTGCAGTACATGTGAACATAACACCCACCGTCTGTGTGAGGTGATGGATTTGCCAGGATGGTCTCATGAGCACCAACACCCCGTCTCTGTACTGAATTTATTTGTAGACAGACAATTCAATTTCAAAGATCTATCTTAATTTTATTTTTAGTCTCAGTTAATATCAGATTTTTTGAAGCTTCTCGACTCACACATCTTCTCTCTCTGACATCAGGAATGAGCTGGAGCGTCAGTTCCTGGAGCTGCTGCAGTTCAACATCAACGTGCCGTCCAGCGTCTACGCCAAGTATTACTTCGACCTGCGCTCCCTGGCTGAGGCCAACAACCTAAGCTTCCCTCTGGAGCCCCTCAGCAGAGACAAGGCCCAGAAACTAGAGGTGAGTTATACACACATACGAAACACTGGAAACAGTTTTTAATTTCAGGTTCAGGTCACAGAAAAAAATTAAAAGCAAAAGAAATCGTAGAATCTGAACCTAATTTATTGTGGCCTGAGGATGTGCAACACAATGAACTGAGGCCATGCGGCTAATTAGTGTTTTGAAGCGCCTCAGCTCAACACACACACACACACACACACACACTGCAGATCATCTGCAGGATGAAGGACAGGATGTAGGACTGTGTTGCTGTGTAATTATCTTCACTGCCTCAACATCTGTCTCTCCCTCCTCCCATCTCTCTGCCGTACTACAGTCAGCATCTGAAACACTAGTGATGATGTTGATGCTGGCAGATTTGTCCCAAAAACTCTTTGTTTGACCAAACTTGACCTTTCTCACAGAAAGAAAAGCACAGGTGTAGTAAATAAAATGTGTAGTCTCAAATCTAAAGACGGTGTGAGTTTTTAGTCACACACTGTAAGATTTTGAAAAGACTTGGGATCTTACAAGACAAGAGCTAGATTCCTTTTGAGATTATTTTCCATCCTCCCCCTGGTGGAAAATAATATGCCAAACTCTCTTTAAGAAAAATATTAAGGAATATTGCTGCTGTAGAGAGACACAAATACTGAGAAGACGGACACTTTTGCTCAAGAGGGAGGAAACGTACATGTGAACACGTCCCATTTAAACAGAAGTGGCCAGCTGGCAACAAATGATTCGTTCCTTCACAGTTAAACAGTAAGCTAAAACACGTTTCTGAAAACATTTGAGGTGAGATATTAGAAACTCAGTTACAGAATCTTGGTCTATATTTGATCAGCACTGCAGAGTTTTACAGTTTCATCTTTGTTTCTTCGGCCTCTATTTTCACTGCAATGTGGAAGTACAGCCTGTAGTTTAAGCAACACCCCCGAGAGCTAGTGAAACTCCGCTGCATGACGGAGTTTTGCCAATGTTCATGTCATTGAAATTTAGGTAGACTAAAAACATATTAAACATGGGATTTTGTTTGAATGACAAAACAAGAAAAAGATTGATTAAAGAAAGCTGGAGTTTTATGACAGCCTTACACCAAACGATCAAGATCATGGGAGCGTGCACTGGCTGAGTTAAAACTCTCATGATTTTATTCCTACATTGGAAGTTTGTCTGTCATTTGGCGTAAGACAGGTATTAGTTTCACACTAAAAGGTGCAACAAGAGGAGAACTTAAGACTTGAAAATGAAACTCCTGATTTGTAGGGGGGAACATTTGTGTACTTCATACTTAAATTTTGGATTAAAAACCTCTTTATACTTTGTTTTTTCAGACAGAAATTAACATTTAATTTGTTTATTTACTTTTAGGGTGCAAATACAGTTAGTTTCCATTTGATCCTTTTAAAAATACGTGTATTCTGTGTGTTTAGGTTCTGATTTATCACTTCAAACTGTAGTTTATACTCATTTCATGTTGCTAATGCTGAGAAATTGTTATCTTTTTTATGTTATATTTTCAGTTTTGACAGGAAAGTCATAACAGAGTAACGGTAAAACAAAAAGAACAAACACAATTAAAGAGAAATAAAATAACTAACCATTTGGAAATATAAATAAGAAGGAAGGGGTGAGCTGTCTCCATAAAAATAGATTTAATTAAAAGGATCAAAGACAAATCTAAAAATAGGTCAGAAATAATCCAAAACATCTGATTAACCGAAGAGTAGAACTTTTTGCGACGGTGACAGCGCCCCACATTAATGCTCGTTGACGGATCTTTGTCGTGTCAGAATTACAGACTGCCAAGAACAAATCTGACTGGATTTCTTTTTCAAATACTCATGAAAACCATCTGAATACTTTAAGCCAATAATCACATAAGACAGGATGAAACCAAAATAACTGAGTGAGTGACCGTCCAGCCAAAAGACTTTTTAAAGCTTGATTATCTCAATTAAAGACGACAGTGCTTCGTGTGTTTCGACATATTTGCTGTTTAGTTGAGATTGTCGTCTCATATTGTACACACACTTGCAAGGATCTCAACACAGGGTACGCCTCATTATCTCCGTCTGACATCTGATATGTTTCGTCCTCCAGGCCATCTCACGGTTGTGTGACGACAAATACAAGGACTTGAGGAAACAAGCGAAGAAGCGGTCAGTGAGCGCAGACAACCTGACGGTGGTGCGGTGGTGTCCGGCCATCATTTCCTAACACTGCCTGCAGCACGGAGACAGACCTGTCAGACATACTGTACTGTAATTCTGCCTGGTAAGCGGGCACACCAGGTGGGCAGCAGTCCTGTGGATCAGCACACACACACATACACACATATACACACAAGCGGGCACTTTTACAAGTGTGATTGCACCCTCTCTGGTTGTACATAAAAGAAGTCCCACTGGCTGCCTGCACTGAACCAAACAGAGCTGAGCTGAACCAAACTGAAGTGTGTGAGTGAACGTCTTGTGAATGCAGAAGAGCAGGCCGAACTGCAGAAGAAGAAACGCAGCTGGCAACATGAGAGACTGTGTGAAGTTGGGGAAAAAAATAGGAACAAGCTTAATGCGAGAAGCGACAGACGGTAGCGACAACAGCGTTCCACACTTCCCTCTTAGGCTCCGCTGGCTTGTACGGTCGATCGAGGGAAGCCGTGTACATTCCTTTAATTTTTAACCTTCTGGCTCAGTCACTTTCTTAGCTGAAGCATGAGATGATTTTTTTGACAGCTTACAGGCACATTTGAATTTTTAAAATGCTCAAATCCTCGATTTGTTTCAGTGTTTTGTTGGTGTTTATCTGTTCCTTTGCATTCCCATACAGCAGAAAGCTCTGCCGGCAGATCCAAGTGAAGACGTGTACATTCCACCGCTACCTTGAGTGTACAGTTCGATTCGACTGGACCACATATCGTCGCATCCATTTACACTGTAGCCATTTAATTGAAGTTTTCATTCGGAGAGCTAATATTGAAAAAGCAAGTCGGTGTTTAGCTCAGGGGCGCTTTGGCAGGACCTGGGAATTAAACGTGTACTATGTTCTCACAGCGAGGCCATCCAGCCGCCGTTCAGACACTCACTTAAAGCAATATCCATGCATCGCTCTGTTGTTGTGATCGAATACGATGAAGCATGCATACTTGGGAGAAGACTCGACTGGAAGACAGTGGTCCACTACTCTCAGTCAGACGTGAGACATACTGTAGAGCTTTTGTTGTACTTAATTCACTGCCATTGTCCTGACCTGTGGTGCCTGTAATAAGCTACGTTAACACCTCTCCCCTTTCTACTGGAGGAATAGAACAAATAACTGAAGTATTTTTTTTTCCTTTAACATTTTTGTATGGTTCTTCCAGCTTACAAAGAAACAGCACAAATGGAACATTGACATTTAGGTGCCACTAAACGCATGACTCTTCAGGGTTGTTTTGTGTTGTTCTGGAGAGGAGCGGAACGAATGAGGAAGCATTAAAGTGACGATTCAAACACTGCTCACGAAAAGATCGATTGTATACATTTTGCTAAATTGTCTCTGTACAGTGTAAATACAGCGCAGGTGTGCAGATCTGTAGACTGAGGTCGTACTGTAAAAAAACAAAAAACAAAACAGAATGATGTTAGAATATTTATATTGGGTCAGTTTTTACTGTACATGACGGGGATGGTAAATATGTCGGATTCTTGTTCTTATGACAAATCAAGTAAAGACAAAGTATTAAGATTTAAAATGGGAGACACCACTTAAGAGTTTTTGTCTGTTCTCTTGTTACGATGTTTTCACACTGCAGAAAATGCCAAGTTTTTTTATGTGTTACATACTGTATATGGTATATAGATAATACGAGACAATTCAGGCTTGTTTTATTATTTGTTGTCATTTTTAAATTTTTTACCCCACTCTATGGAAGCATTGCCAGATTCATGTGTTCAACGATGCCTGTGTTTATACGGAGCCTCGTAACTGGGAAATTATAGGAAAAGGTGATCAGACAAGTCAAAAATACATCAATGAATATTTTTGTTGATGAAATAATTAAAATTGAGCTTTTGGAAAAACCTTTAAAGCTTTGACAGTTTCCTTCAATTGATGAAGTAGATTAAAATTTAATTTGGTTTTGGTTGTGGCACACATTCAGTCAGTTAAATGTTCCAGTTTTACCAGCATCTCTCTTATAATGGTGGTCTATTGGGAAATTGCTGCTTAAGTACTGCAAGAGGCTACTGGGACAAACTGGCAGCATGGCTGAGTAGCAGCTGGGTATCAAGCTCTCTTAATTCATTCATGGTTTAGCTACCTAGCTACACAGTTGTTTAGATTGCTCAACTGATCAATCCATAGACTGATAATAAAGATGGACAATGTTTCTCCACTTTGCGAAAATGAAGCCAAAGTATTCCTGATATGGGCGCTGCCATCTTGTGCTGGTGACGTCATTTGGAGCCAGAGTATGCGCAGCAGCAATCGGGATGTGGAGCCACGGTATCAAGTTAAAAATTAAAAATTGAATTTCCCCTCGGGGATTAAAAGTTCCTGCCACACACCCATCTGACCCAATCGCAAGCGGCGCCATTGATTGGGAACACACCGGTTGGCACGCACAGCTGTCAATCATGACGTCACACCCCCTTTTCATTGCATCAGAGAACTAGTTGAAACCAAACTTGAGAAAAAGGAACACTTCAACATACATTAGCATAATAAGAACTACCTAAAATGACAGAAAACATCTTTGCGAAAAATATTTGACTTGTACCTCGACTTATTAGTTTGGCCCATGTCCCATTCCCTCACATGCAGGGGGCAGGGTTTATGATCTATACTGCAGCCAGCCACCAGGGGGCGATTGAGATGTTTTGGCTTCACTTTTGGGGAGCTGTCACGTCGTCCCTCTCTATATACAGTCACTGGATCTTACACACACGGGCACAAGCATATAAATGCTGGACCAGTCACATGCTGTGGACATACACAGTCAAGAACATCTTCTTTTCTGCATCATGAAAATAAAATACAGTGAAATAAGTGGGAGATGTTGTGTAGAGAAAATAGAGAGCAGAAAAATGATTAAATGTATGCCGAGACCAAACAACTGGAAAATGATTTGGCGAAAGATAAATAAAGTTTCAATCAACTGAGGTTAGAAGAAAGTCCTCAAACTTTATATTTCTTTTTATCTAACTAACAATACTACTGTATTTTTGACTTTTCTGATATCCTTTTACAAAGTTTTGTCAGTTTTGGGGCTCCACACTTGTTGCATTTACCGGAAATCAGTGAAACTATCATAAGCATTTTTCTCATGAACAAATCACCTCCTGATTTGCTCCTTTCTCGACATTTCTCAAATCAGAAAAAGGAAAATGTACAGGGATGTAGTTGAAAGTAAACCTATAAAATCACTGAGTTTAATTGGTTTAATTCATTCTAGCAAGTTGATGTATTATTCACACTTCGACGGGTTGATAAAAGTGTGAAGTAATGCTTTGATTATATAAACTTTATAAGTGGTTGTTTGGCTTATGATCAACTGGACTCACATTTCCTCTGTTACATAATTAAAAATGAGGCACAAACGTAGATTTTTAAAAGCATTTTTCTATATAACACAGAAGTTAAGATGAAGGTCCAAATTCAGACGTAACATCAATGTACCCTCTTTCTAGCCGAGCTTATTTTTCGCTGACTTCTGTTGTCTGTCGAGCTACTAGAGAATCAACCCGTCAGTAAGTTAAGTGAGATTTCCGACCGCGAGCAGCAGGTGTGAGAAGGGACAGAACCGTACCAAAGTCATGGAGAAATGAAGGACGATCCTGTTGGACGTGTCGCTCTGAGCCAGCCCTCTTGCACATGAAGTATATGAACAGGTGTTGGGACTTGGGAAAGAGAGCTGTTGTTTTGTATGGTGCTTTGAATGAGTGAAAAAATAAAGTGCAAAACGTGTCTGTAGGAAAGTAACGTTACTGGAGTTGCTGTTGTGAGTTCAAACTGTTAGAGGTAATCAAAGATTGTATATCCTATTTATTGTATGTGTGTGCATACAGTCCAGTCTGGCGTTCTCTAGACGCAGATGTGAGCGTTGATGCCATGTGGTCGACGATGGGGAGTCCTGAGGTGGAACATTTGCTCCGACAGCAAAGACCGTGGGCCTGTGGCGTTCTGTCGGCTGGTTACTAGGTGTGTCATAGCCTTGTGCACTGAACTCTACCTCTGCATAGAGTTTTACTTTTCTCAACTTTTCTTCCTCTCTTCAACGACACTTTTTTGGATTTCACACATTCAGCTTCAATCATGACGACTCCCCCGTGCTAACAAACGTCAACTGCTGTAGCTGTGACCTTTTTTTTGTTGTTGTTGTTTTTCATTGATTGATATTTTCTACATGTGCTGTGTTCTGTTGTTGTTGTTGTTATTGTCAGCGTGTTATTTTCTTTTCAGTGAATCATTCTGTTCCCGTTCTCGGTTTGCCAAACTCACATCTGTTCTCTCTTTTTCTCTCTGTTCTCTATGATTTGAAGATCTGCTCCCAATTCTTCTCTTACGAAGCAATGTTTAGAAAAATCTGTGCAAGAATTAAACTTTAAAACCTTGCAGCAAACCCAGCGTGTGTCTCTTGCTTAATCTAGAGAATCAACTCACCGAGACACTCACACATTTACTCTGAGACCTCAAACCATCTTTCAGAGTGCTCTCCCCGCTGCTATCACAATATTTCAATATGCACTGTATTGTAGAGCTGATGTGACTCAGCAGGGTTTCTTCTGTCAGACAGAACCATTTAAATGGCTTACAGCAAGTGGTAATACAGAGATTACACTCTGCCATATTGTCACTGAGGGACACATTTAATCCTCCGTGTTGGCCTTGATTTGCATTTCAATCGCTGCTCTGGTAATTGCAATACAAGTCAATTCAACGCAATGAGGAGGTGCTGTGAGCGTCAGTGAGAGCAATTGCAAAACATTTCTGTTGAACAGCATCAAACATTTACATCTAACATACTGTACACACATAAACTGAGCTTTGAAATCACATCTTTTGGGTTAATGAACACAGACAGCTCGAGTTTTGTGTGTTCAGCTGTCAGATCATTATTTTGAGAGAATTAAATGAAGTCCAGTTTTATTCTTTTTTAAAATGTGGGCCAGAAAACACAGGTAAAAAGCACTGGCAGGCATCTGTAGACTGTTACACCTCATTATACACTGCAGTTAAAGGTGCAGTGTGTGACTCTGGAGCAGGAACCAGAATGTGTATTTAACCTCTGCTGTTTATTATTTGTTCGAGCTGCACACGTTCTTTTGGTCACTTTCACTTCCTGTACTTGTAATTAGCACGGGGGTGTGGCTTCACAGTATTCTACCTGCTCATTCACTGGTGTGGCGGCTCTCAGACAAAGAGGGTGAGTTTTTGGCTCCGATATTTTCCTTTGACCGTTATATAATGCAACATAATATTTCATTTCATCTCATTTTACCAGTTCTTTGTTTAATTAACTGGACTTAAGCATGAATTTCTTTGAATGAGTCACAGTTACAAGCCTACTCAGCCTCCTAGCGCCTTTAGTCATTGATAGTAGTCGCCACAGACTATAAAATAAGGGATGTTGCATTGGTTTGTGGACTGTCGTTTTGAAGCCTTGAGTTCCGCATTTTGGCCTTTGCCATCTTGATTTAGAGTGAGAAATAACCATTTGGATGAGAGGGTAGAGCTGTGGATAACCAAGGGGTCCAATTGACTCACAGACTTTAGTTACGCCTTGCAGACAGCACGTCACTCAAGCGGTTCTGCTGTTGAACATGCACAACTTTAAGCCTTACAACCATTTAAACAGGTGAGCTATATAAAAATGTATGCACCCCCGTACAGGTGTCAGAAAAGGGGGAGATTAGCCATTGAAACCAAAACTGTTTTTTGTACCAGGCTGTAAATATTTATGCATGTTTTTGTGTGTCATGCATGTATACTTTTGCTTTAAATTTGGGTGTTTTAACATGGACGTCTGTGGGGATTGACTTGCTTCTGGAGCCAGCCTCAAGTGGCCATTCAAGGAACTGCAGTTTTTTGCATGTCCATGTTGGCTTCATTCGTCAGCCCCGTATGTTGCCGCTGGTTGGTAGTTGGACTGAACCACCACCCCAAAGTGTCAGTATTTGATGACCTGAGAAAGAGACTTTCAACTGGGGTTATCTTTCATTCGAATTGCATACTGCACCTTTAAAGTAAGGTTCCATTGTCAGGCCCAGGGGAAGGCAACCTTCACTATCACAAGAGCCAGTTTTGGCCAAATAAACGTTTTTTAAAAAAATTGTCTGGAGCTGCAGTGCATATTTGTGCCTTACAGTGACAGCAACACAGCCTATTTAATCTAAATTAGCCTAAAAGGTGCCAGGTCGTAGTCGTATCATGCACATATTTGTCAAGATGTTGAAACATTTTTTATTCAGTGTATTGGCTACACACTTATACAGTTGGAAAATATAAAAATTACTTTAGGGCTACAACAATGATGAATGAAAATCGAAATGTTCAAAGATAACTGTTATTCGTGTCTATATAATTTTTTATCATTGCCACAAGGAGCTGCTGGAGAACCCACTGGTTTAAATTCATGTCTTAAGAGATTTTAAATATGCAGAATGCGAGAACGTTTGAAAATGTATATATTTTTTAACAAGCTTCATTAACTTACGCATTTTAGTTGTGGCTTTACAGACATGGAGCAACATTAGCATTCATGTGGAGTTGTGTTTCTGGACAATTTGTGGTCACGATCCCTTGGCTCTGTTTTGGTCTCCATCATAACATGCTCTTTGCTAACTAATTTTTTCACTGAAAACAGCTTCCTGGACAGAAGTTAATGAGAGCAGTGAGACTCAACCAAAGCAGTTGCAGGCGGAAAACCACAACAATGAAGCTGAAGACACTTAAACACTCTGTAGAGCTGTCGGCACTGTGTAAATTTCACAATGAGTTCATCATTTCAAGCGACTCCTATCATTTTACACATTGTCATCTGGCCCAGTGTTCATATAAAAATCTTTTGTGCGGCTTTAAGATGATGAAACCATGTTTGATCCCTTAAGACTGCAGCATTACAGTGTTCCATGACTGCCGAGGGGAAAAACAATCCATCACCAACATCTTGTTTCTTGTGATTGCTTTCAGCCTCAAGTGGTTTTCTGTAGTCCTTTGTTGGTAAATTAGATCACGAGCAGTGTGGCTAAAAACAGACATGATAGAGAGACAATAGTGAAGGGGATCAGTTTCTCATTCTGCATCATGAAGTTTAATCAAATCACTGCCTCCGTGCCCTTCATTCAGTTGGGATGTTCTGTGTCACACCTGTGCATTGACAAGAGAAAGGCTTTTTAGGCTTAACAGAGATGCACCTTAATACTTTGCAGATTTTCCACCCTGCTAATTGGGAAATGGGGACGATCAGGTAATGACTGAGGCGGGAAATCTTCCAGGTAGCAGCTGCTAGACTTGTGGGAAATAGCAATGCCTGAAATGAAAGGATAGTTAGTATGCATGGAAGTGGTGCTAATGGATAAAGTTTTAATATTGTCAGTGTGGCCTCAAACACAGCCATGAAGGGCGTTCACACTCCGTTATAGACACAGTAATCCATGAGCTGAGCGGCAGGTATTACTCTCTGAAAATAAACTAAGGCTCAGATGCTTTATGGGAACTATTACTACATTTCTTTTGACTTTGACGCAGCTTAAATAAAGATAAAAATGAGTCGAAGCAGATGAGACAGCAAGGACAAAGAGTTCTTGCCTTCTTGCTTTGTGTAACAATGAGGTGTGCAGATCAGTCACTGTGGTTGATATTTACTCTACCGTTACACTGTGAACATCTAATATATCTCTACTCACAATCAGAGACATGTCTACTTGCTGGTTCATAGTTATGGGTCATAGCTACAGGGGGAAAAATTGTGGTGTTGCAGGTCATCTTCTATCAGTGAAACTGGAAACAGGTGTGCATCATTATCATGTGAGCAGTAACAGGGCCCTCCCAAGTAGTTGAGGGACGGGGTAAAACCATTTCATTGATGACACTGTATTAAAGTTGTTGTGCTTGTGTGTGCGCTAATTGCTAGCTTAACATGTTGATATCACTGTGACTACGTATCTTAAATTAGCCGTGTATTTGTTGTTGAGTATTCTTGGATTGGTTGCACCTGTTTTGCTCACCCTGGGCTCATTTTAGCAGGTGGTACGTTCCAGTTTAAATGGGGCTGAGGAGGTAACAGTGCCAGTCACTGCTCTGTAGTAGGGGTAAGGGTGGCAGTTTGTTGTGGGTTTCATTTTTAGGGTTTTACTTGGTGACTCCAGCAAATAAAATGCTCGTCATTCCTTTCAAACTCCCCCAGTGCCACACATCTAACGCCTATCTATGCAATGTTAGCCCTACTGTACACATGTAAATGAACTGTAGGTGTAAGTTATTTTCTGTCGTGTGTTATCAAGCCAAAACTTCAATTTCCCACACTATTTATTTTCAGCGGAATCCATTATACATTCCCAATCTTTGCCTTGCAATCCATTCAAAATGAGCCGCGTGGGATTGGTACTGTGAGCCAGTATGGAGGTGCTAATGACCATTGATCTGTAGTGATTATGCCAAGCCAACTGTCTTTAGCCATGTGTCCCAGCAGAGACCTTGTCCATGAGCGAAGGTGGATGCAGCACGTGGGAAGGGAACTGATGTCCAGTGTAAAATCATTTTTATAAGGGAGAACGACACTAAGGTGAGCATGTGTGGAAGTACAGAAGAAGAAAACTTAATGTAAGTGTAGAATCTATCTAATCTTCTGATGTATTTAAGATTTTTTTACTTCATACCATTTCATATACACAGTAGGTACCTACCGGCCATAAAGTGGCATCAGCTGTGGGGAAAATACAATTTACAACCTACTAACCTTTCACGAGACCTAATCCACAGCCTGCATATCTACGTGCTACCTTGATTCGTCATTGGAAGACGCAGCAGTAAATGCTTGTATTTTTATGATGCAGCCAGTTTGAACATGCTTGCCCATTGTGCCTGAGAACTTAATACAGCAATTTAGAGTGAGTAAGCCTGGAGGCTTGTTACTCTCCTGTAAGGACGACCAGCAGCACAAAAATATCTCTGCAATTCCAGGATGGCGACGTGCCTTTGGAAGTGTGTTAAGAATAGACCTACAATGGGGCTCGCTCCCGTCTTCTGTTGTCTGAGGACAGACAGTTGTCTGCAGGGGGACAGAGGAAGAGGTAAGAGTATTTACATGGGTCTGTCAGAGACTTGAGTGAAGACTCAAATGGATCACATTGGATTTTACCCACCGGAACTTGGCACATGTTCCCTCAAGGAGAAAGGGAGAGAATCAGCCTGCTGAGGGAACATTGTGTCCATGAACCTGGAGGTTATTGTGCTACTGGAAGCCACTGTGCCCCTTGGTGGAAAGGGTCAGGAAGAGGTGGCTGGATAGAGGGTGAGGTTTACTCTGTGGCCTGGAAGCAGAAGACTGGAAGATTTTGGAGGGCCTTGGGCGCAGCAAACATGGCAGGATCAAGTGCCTCCGAGGTCATCTTTATCTCTGTCAATCACAACATCACTTTGATGGGTGAGTTGACTTCACTGGTTTATGTTTGTGTACAGTGACATGGTTTGGCTTTTATGGAGATCTATAAACCTCAAGGTGAAATCTCAAGCGCTTTCTGCTGATTTCTGCGGCCTCAAGTTCTCACCCACCTTTATTCATGATTCACTGTCAAATCACTTTTAATCCCCATGTCCTTATTTTTCAGGGAAGGTGTGGCTCATTGTGATGATCTTCCTCCGTCTCCTGATCCTCCTCCTTGCTGGTTATCCTCTTTACCAAGACGAGCAGGAGCGATTTGTGTGTAACACCATTCAGCCTGGCTGCGCCAACGTGTGCTATGATCTATTTTCTCCCATCTCTCTATTCCGCTTCTGGCTGGTGCAACTTGTCACCATGTGTCTCCCCTCCATCATCTTTATCATCTACGTGGTCCATAAGGTCTCGAATGGCCTCAGTGTGGACCTGAACTCATCGGGTCACACCAAAGCCTTGCCGCTGTTCAAGATCCACCAGGAGCCGTTCAGCAAGACATCTGTAAACAAGATGCCTCTGGTGGCTGAGCGAGGGTGGGCACGGTTCTTCACGGGAGCCTACATCCTCCATCTGATGTTCAGAACATTGCTGGAGGCAGGGTTTGGGGCAGCTCACTACTATCTGTTTGGTTTCTACATCCCCAGGAGGTTCCTGTGCCAGCATCCGCCGTGCACTACCCAGGTGGACTGCTACATCTCCAGGCCAACTGAGAAGACAGTGATGCTCAACTTCATGCTCGGTGTGGCTGCTCTGTCCCTTTTCCTGAACGTGTTGGATTTCATCTGCGCCATCAAGCGCTCCGTGCAGCATAAAAGCAAGAGGAAGATGATGGTGGAGAAGGTATATGAGGAAGAGCAGTGTTTCCTTTCAGCTAGAGGAGCCTCCACAGGAATAGACCCAAACGCCTCCCTGGCCCGGCAGGATTTAGAGGCAGAGGCTGGTCACAAAGGGAGTTTCAGGAAGAGGCAAGGCAGCAAGGGCTCTTGTGGAGGGGGGGTGCTTGCTTTAGGTCAGGAACCCCCCTGTTTGGAGCGCTCCTCTCTTCCACGCTCTCCAGGACCTTCAGGCTGCAACACTAACGGGAACAACGGCTACTCTTTCTCCCAAGAGGAGGCTCCAGAAAGGAATGGCAGCGAGGTGGCTCTCTGCCCCCCAGAGCCGATGGGAACACCAAGATCCATCCGTGTTAGCAAACGCAGTCGACTCAAACCGCCGCCTCCGCCCAGACGGGACCTTGGTTCATCCCCTAGTGAGCCAGCAGTGCCTTTCGGGAGTGTTTCAACAGCGACAGCAATTTGTTCCAGAAAGGTGGGTCAGTATATGCTGGTTGAGCTGGGTAGCGGCGCAGAGCCACAGCCCAATGATGACGGGCAAGATAAAAGATCAGAGTGGGTGTGACGGTTGGACTGATTTATTTCTAGGTTATTCTGCAACACAGGGATGGGACAAATAGGTGTGGGAGCAATATGAGAAACTGACATGGAGATGACCCAAGGCTCACTAAGTGGCAGCAACTGTTGGAGCTGACACCCTGCCATGCTCACTACCTCATTTCAAAATGCAGACTGCACTGCCACTTGAGGAGAATCCAAAGCGGCAACACATTCACCAGACACCTTACTCTCATGAGGCGTAATCATATTTGCTGTGATGTTATCACGCCATCAGATCACATTGCCTTTGAGGAGCTGTAACAGAGTGATGCAGAGTGACAAGAATTCAAGTCCTGAACAGCAACTCTTCGTAACAAAACAAGTCAAGAATGACGGGACACTTGAGCCTTACGCGTCCTTGACCAAACCTCAACCTTGAGAAAATCTAAAAGAGTGCATCCCACCTGTTTCTCCCCTTGTTGGCTTTTCCCCCGACTCCCCGGATACACTGTCCATAAACAAAGACAGGCCTTGACCTGCCTCAAATATACAACCCCACCCTCTGCCACAGTCACTCTATATGACACTGCTGTCTCTTTTGTGTTTGGGTCACAGAGGTCAGGGGACAAGGGTAGCCTCTAGGCCTTGTGCTCAGGTGTTCGGCTGACCTTTTGGAATACGAGTGCCAGGCCAAAATGAAAGGCAATAATCTGGCTAAGGTGGCGTTATCGAGCTCATAGGATGGAATAGGATTCCTCTGTCAGAAGTGAAGGACACTATGAAGGCCCCGAAAGCCGACATAGGCTCACAAAGCAATTACGTTCCCCCATAGGGGCTCTGTATTTATGGAGACGGCTTGTCACTCTATTTCAGGGTCTCGCGGAGCTTAGGAGGAATACAAGCCTTAACATACACTGTCACTAGAAATAGAGCACAGCGGAGCTCTGCAAAGGAGCAGTGCTGCCTGTTGCCCTTCAGGATAAATGCTCTCTGCTCACTGTGGCTTCAGTTTCACCTTGATCAAAGCTCAGATTAATGCGGGTCAGACACACTGTGACACGTGTCAATCACAGACAGTATACATAATGGCTGCTGTAGTGTTTAATCACCTTGCTCCTCTCCAGTTTTTTAGTGTCAGTACTGTATTTTTGAAATCTTTGAGAACACATCTGGGTCTCTTTACACAGGTGGGTGTGAGGAGACTCTCACAGGAAATCATCACAGTTGCACCTGCTGCCCTCTAGCTGAGGGGCCGCTCTCTGTGTAAACGGATAGCTCTTGATCTTCCTCCTCTTGTGGTCTCTTTGAAGGTGACACCAAAAGCTCCCCGGCCTCATATCTCACCCATCTACTAAGGGCTGCACCCTGACCGTCATAAGGGATGACCACGGGGGGTTTTTCATGAGACCACAGGAGGTCTAATGGTGCCGCACCTCCTATACATCCAGCGTTAGGTGTCGAAGCCAAAGGTGGACTCAGTTACACTTGTGTTTACTGGTATTCTGTGCTGTAAAGTCTGGGTAAATGTTCATTTGTCTGATGATAATGTAACAGGAAGTGATTTCCTTCAATATATATTTAGTTAAGTGCTTTTTTGTTGTTGTAATAAATACACATACAACACAATATTAAATTGATTCATGTACAGTTTCATGTTATTCTATGTAAAATGTTTCTTTATAAAGTGAAAGCTCTTTGATAACTTGTTTGATCTCATGTCTCATTGACTCATGACGATTGCATTGAAGATGATGTTACTTTTTTAAGCACTTTACTGTAACTGTTGTCTGGTGCTGCGGTTGCTTCACCACCACTGTAGTTTGAGATCATGCTGCCCCCCGGTGACGCAACATGTGAAATGCTGCCATATGTTGAACCCTGAATCAGAAGCCCTCTGGCATCTTTATATGAGAATATCTGTGTCTCAGTGAAGCATTTGGTTAGTACACTTTCCTTTAATAAATCAGGTGCAGAAGGGTAAAACTAAGTTGCATGTGCTGCAGATTTTCTAAACATCATCGTGCAGTGTCACTTACTTTACAGTTTGATTTCAGGCCATCCTGAGCAATGTTAACCTGTTCAGCACAACAGTAAACTTTGGAGATTTAGCGGCAAGACACTCAGCTGAAGTACTGTGACAGACAAGGCACACATTGAGAGGTTTTGGGGTGCTAACAGCTGTGTTTCAAAATGCAGACATACAGGTCAGACTGGCACACAGGGCCGGATTAACCAACTGAGGGGCCTTGGGGCAAAAATGATCCTTACCTCCTTTGTCTTGGGTGAAAGTGGGTGTTTTTGTCCAGTGGGAAATGGGCTTGAGAATTTATTTTTTCTTTGTAATTTAGCAGTGTCTTAATTTATAAATGTTTCCTCAGAAAATTAGTTTCCAGCAGCAATGAATTTTTCTCAGAACAAACTTTACATTTTTTTATTTGTATAGCACATTTCATACACCAGATTATTTCATAGGGCTTTTTTGCAATAAAATATAAAAGATAAAAACAAGGATACAAATATACAATAGAAGAGCAAAGAAAAAATATTTATAAAAGGTAAAATTAATTACTAAATAATTTACAATAAAACAAAAATCACCATTAAAATTGTAAAAACGCAGACATCATGTGGAAGGGTTACACCAGGTTTGTGCTGCATGATAACTAAATGCAGCTTCACCGTGTTTTGTTCTTAAAGTATATATTATTTGTAATTTCACAATTTTGATTAAAAATTAATTTCTGGGAAATTTCTTTAAGAATAAGCACAATTTAAGTCTTATTTGAGTAATTTTCTGGCAGACAATTATTAATTTAATTTAATTTAATTTAATTTAATTTAATTTATATTTTTCTGTTAATGCCCTGTTTATTTTGCAGTGGTCAACGTCCGCCCTTAGCAACCATAGCAACAGTGAAAATTCATATGTTGTTATGTTTTCCAGGCCCTGAGCACGTTGCTTCATGTAACCAGGAATGCAGAGAAACGTAGCGTGCCTGCTGTCACAGGTGTGTCCCATGCTGCTGATCATGATCATGCTGCCTGACAGAAAACACAGCAGCAGCAGGGAGGCCAGGTGGAACATAGGGGCTGTCACAATGCACATACAGTAGTTGAATAAGCAAAGCGAAGCCTGTCAGAACCTGCTCTGTTGTGTCTTTCCACGTGTCTTAACAATGTAGAATAGGCTTACATTTAGACAGCCCTCAGGAGGCAGGGCTGAGATTTGAGCAACTCCTTTTAAAGCCAGTCATACAGCTAGTCTCTTTAAATCAGCCTAATCCGTTCCACCATGTTTGTGTCTTTCATTCTGCTATGGATCTGTGTGATTTTCTTCATTCTCTGTCTGAAATGCCAGAGACCAAAGAACTTTCCTCCAGGGCCTGCTCCATTGCCGATACTCGGGAACCTGTTGAGCCTCAGCCTGGACAACCCCATCAGGGATTTTGAGAGGGTAAGACAAACACAGACATGGGACTCTTACATTGCCTTTGAGTGTTAAGGTGCTGATCAGCAGCAGCATAACCACACTCATTCACATGCACACTAAGGGACTGTTCTTTATTGGTCAGAGGAGGAGGGTGGCTGTGGTGTGACTTGATTTTTCTTTTCTATTTTGACTCTCCCCGAAGCTACAAATATTTTTCCTTGAGCCTTGCAAGACTAGCGGAAAATGCGTGACCCTCTCACCATCTTGAATGAGATTGTTTTGTTGGTGCAAACAATTTATGTTGACCAAATTTTAAATGATGAGTAGAATAAAATGATTTAGATGAAATATCACTGTTTTAAGGTCATGTTTGGTTGTTATTTTTTCCTGACAAAAACATTTGTTGCACATGATGTGTCAGGATATTTCAAAATCCACCAATACTTTCTGTTTCCCCCGGGCAGGCTTGGAAGTCATGTCTTCTTTAAAAATCTGCTGTAAAATAAACACAAAATACAACCATTTAAATGTGTATGCCCCTCCCCTAAGCCAAAATAAAAAACACCAGTCCCTCCCTATTGCTTTGACATGCCTCCCTCTATTTGTACCACCCCTCCTCCCTCATAAATAACAAACAGTCCCTAAGCATTAAGTGTGAGTAAGTAGCTCCATGGCAGAGTGGCTTTTAGCATGTTGCGTTAGCTAATTAAACTGTGCAGATTACGCATTGCCTCAAGGCTACAAGTGACACTGATTGACAATAATTGCTGGTTATTAATTCATCTAGATGTTTGCAGGTATTTTATTTCTATGGGCAAAGTTTGCTCAGCAGTGATAGGCTAATGTTTTAATGTAACTTAATTTACTCCTCTTTGCACAGCTGATTGGCTTTAAACTATATTTGAGCAGTCACTCTAGAATATTTGAATAGGTTAGACATGTCAATACTCTTAGTAGAGTGCATTTTAAGATCTTCTTTCTGTGCTCTAGCTGAGGAAGTGCTATGGAAACGTCTACAGTATCTTCCTGGGACCCAAACCGGCCGTCATCATCAATGGGGTTCAGGCCATGAAGGAGGCGATGATGACCAAAGCTGCTGATTTTGCAGGACGACCCCAGGACATATTTGTCAGTGACCTCACACAGAGTGGTAAGACAGAGATGAGGCGTCAGAGTGTATGTGACTAAACATCACCTAAAGTAAAATAAAAAACACCCTTGTTTAATTCAGCACACTCATGGGTTAAGCAAAAGCCTCACCTGTTGTAGGAATGGTTCTGGCGGACTACGGTCCCAGTTGGAAGGAGCATCGCCGCTTTGCTCTGATAACCTTGAGGAACTTTGGTCTGGGGAAACAATCGATGGAGCAGAGGATTCTGGGAGAGATGCATTACACAGTGGACACACTGGAAAGGAGCATTGGTATGCCATCTGTGGGGGCACTCACTGTGACCTTTAATACAGCGTTAACAACGTAACGTCATTCTCACATCTGCCACAGGTACAACGATGAGTCCTCAGGTTATGTTCCATAACGCAGCCTCCAACATCATCTGCCAGGTTCTGTTTGGTACGCGGTATGACTACGACGACAGCTTCATCAAAGTGGTCGTTCAGTGCTTTAAAGAAAACTCTAAGATAGCTAATGGACCCTGGGCTATGGTGAGTCACAGCATGTTTGTAAGGTAACAACTTTAGCTCGGACATCTTGCTTCTGAGAGTGGTAGAGATCGAAATGAAGGAATTAATACAGATAAAAAAATTAAAAAAGAAAAAGAGATGCATGTTAATGACAGGGATGCAGGGATTACTTTTTTTTTTTGTAGGCCAGTCCGGAAGTTAGCATCGCTCTGGTTCCCTTGACAAAAAGCCAGTGGAATTTCTCCTCTGCATTTTGGATTATCGCAGAACATTATGTAATTAAATGTTGCGAGCAAAAGTTTATGATATTTACAGGTTTTCTTTAAGATTACCTTCACAGACAAATACTAATATGAATTAACAAGCAGGTATTTACTGACGTATTTTATGTTGTAGAAAAAAACGTGAACCGTATTTGAGGCATGTAACCAAAACCCCATCAAAAAATTCTTTGAGACAAGAGAACCAAAAGAGCAGAAATGCTGATTAATTTCCAGGTTTTAAGACTCATTGCTGGAGCAGTCTATCGAGCTTCTGTAAAATGTGCCGACTCTTTCTTGTATTGATACGAGGATACATCAGATCTTATCTGTTGGGAGATGAAAGTCATAAAGCCTCGAATCACATTCCCTTCTTTAGTTTATCACAGTTTTTCATTTCCAGTGTTTATAAACAGCCTTTTATTTCACTGTAGCTGTGCAGTTAAATGTTAGCTGAATGCTAGCTACATTAAGTAGTAAGAAATTGGGTTCCCGGGCTTTTTTATGCCAAGGGCACTCAAGTAGATATTCAAGCTTTTAACTTAAGTCCGTGATTTTCTGTTTTCACACAGCCAAGTTACCCAGATAGTTTCCTGCTTAGTTTTAGCTACTGTTGGCTAACTACGTTACGTAGACTAGTCAGGAAGTGACCCTCCTGTATTCCTTATAATCATTTGAATAGGAATGGACAAGCCTGCCTAATGCTATTCCACAAGAATAACAGTGTTTAAACTGACATTAAAACTTTCCCAAAGGAAAAACTGTTAATTTAAAAAAAAAAGCATGGCACATCACCTCTTTGACGTGCACAGAAGTGATCTGCAGCCAAGGTTAAACATCTCACCTCTTTCCTTTCCACTGTTAAACTGAATGCACCTTCACAAAAAGTTTCTCTCTCCTCACAGCTGTATGACTCCGTTCCAATGATCCGAAACCTGCCGCTGCCCTTCAAGAAGGCGTTTAAGAACATTAAGGTGGGCCTGGAGCACTTCATGTTATCCTTATTTATATTCCCACTCTTTACATCCTGTGTCTTTTCACCAAACTCAGACCTGTAAGAAACTTGTAACTCGTCTGCTGACTGAGCACAAAGACACCAGGGTCCCTGGGCAGCCACGAGACTTTCTTGACTGCTATCTGGACGAACTGGATAAGGTGTGTGTCATGCAAATAAAGTATATTTAAATGAGAGATAAGGAAAGATAAAATCCAAACAATCCCTCTTCTTCTTCCAGAGAGGAGATGGCTCCTCTTTCTGTGAGGATCGACTCCTCATGTTCATTTTGGATCTTCACTTCGCTGGGACTGACACCACGTCCAACACCCTGCTCACCGGCTTCCTCTACCTCATGGCCTACCCACATATACAAGGTACATGTAACTACTGTGCTTTTAATCCATCATTCTGGCATCTGTAGTCTTCTCTTATCTCATTTCTTGCTCTGTTTCCTGTGTCTCTTTCTATCAGAGCGATGTCAGCAGGAGATAGACCAAGTGCTGGAAGAGAAAGATCATGCCAGTTATGACGACAGACACAACATGCCCTACATGCAGGTACATCATCAGACAGATTTCTGTGTGTTGTCTTGTTTCAATATTTCATGTGCAGACGTTCATTTGCATGTTTGGCAGCAGAGTACACGAGTAGTTTGATAAAGCAAAAGAACATGTTGTCTCATTTCTTTTCCTCCAGGCTGTGATCCATGAAGTCCAAAGGGTTGCCAACACCGTCCCTCTCAGTGTCTACCACTGCACAACAAGTGACACAGAGCTCATGGGATATTTCTTACCCAGGGTGAGACTGATGATGGTTTCTGTGCATCATTTTACAGCCTCCAGGAGATGCCTTCGATTGCTGATGTGCAATGTTGCAAACAAACCTAGACTGAAAGCAGACTGATTAATGTTTTAAATTAATTTGCAAGCAAAAACACCCACTGTCCTCTCTGGTTCCAGCGTGTCCAGTGTGAGGATATACTGCTTTTCTCTATTTGATATCACTGTAAACTAACTACTTGGGTTTGGAGATTTCAGCATATTGACCCAAGGAAACTCACTGAACATCTGACCTCAGGAAAAACATTACTAAGAACATAAAACCCTTTGAAAGGTCTTCATGAGTCATATTAAGAGGATATTGAGCCAGGAACGTGGGAATATATCTGCCTCCTTTTCCTCCTCAGGGTACACTGATCATCCAAAACCTGAACTCGGTGCTGAACGAGGAGGAACAGTGGAAATTCCCTCATGAATTCAACCCTGAAAACTTCCTGAATGACCAGGGAGAGTTTGTGAAGCCAGAGGCGTTTATGCCTTTCTCTGCAGGTATGAGAGACACCATCTGTCATCTTCTTTTCCAAGAAATGTATGTGACTTACTGATTAAAACGTGCAATGTCTCAGGTCCTCGTATGTGTCTTGGTGAGGGTCTGGCTCGCATGGAGCTCTTCCTCATCATGGTGACTCTGCTGAGGAAGTTCAAGTTCGTCTGGCCCGAGGACGCAGGGCAGCCAGACCTCAGCCCCGTCTACGGCGTCACTCTGTCTCCTCAACCTTACCGCATGAAGGTCCAGCTCAGGGCCATGCAGTAGACAACACTGAGGACACAATGAGGATTGATTCGTGGAAACAAGAGGCCTGGAACAATACACCAAATACAGTAAAAAATTACATTTTCGTAAATTCACCTTAAATGGACAAAATATAAAAATGTTTTGCCTGTTTCTTGACATAATAAAATTACATGACATTGTCCATTTGGAGAGCAAAGACAACATCAAGTGATTGGCTCCCTCAAGTGGACAAAAATGTGTACTGCATTTAATAAACTTTTATTTCTGAACATGAGCAATAGGGCACAGGCTGCTTCAAGAGGGAAAATATTAATGTCATTGTTACATGAGCCACTTTGTCTTATATAATGTGTTGGAGAAATGTATTTTATATACCGTATATTATCATGAAATTGAAAGCCTTGTCCTTGTCGTGTGTGTGCGTGTGTGTGTACACAAAATTTCATATTAGTAGAATTTAAAATTGTATTTTCTTTTTTCAGTGAGGTGACCTATTGAGACTGCTAGGAAGTAACGAACTGACTAACTACAACAATAATAAGCTTTATTTATATAGCACTTTTCATACAAGAAATGTAACACAAAGTGCTTTACAATAAGGGCAGTTTAAAATCAAGTGAGATTTTAAAAGAGTTGCAGCAGTGTGAAGAGTAAAAATAAAGAGTTTCAGACCTGTATCGGGACGTCAGAGCTGGTTAAAGGCTACTTTTAAAGATATTCAGCGAGCAGCTTCCCTGATGTACAGGTAGTGTGTTCCATAGCTTTGGGGCGTCACTGACAAAGGCTGCATCCCCGATCTTCTTCCGGCTGTTGTTGGGAACCTTCAATAAAGCAGCAGCAGATAATTGCAGTGTTCTTGTTCTAATGAACATTGTTATAACTGAACACAGATGCTTCCAATAAAAATATAAAATGCAAAAAATTTTTATTTCACTTACGAAGTGTCGGAGTAGTGAACCACATGTCAATGAATTGGCATAATTATTTGAGTAGTTTAATTATTTTACTGTCAAATTTCTGTAGTTTACGACTACTAATTGTAAAAGGAAGTTAATGATTTTTCAAATTGTTATTTTATTTCATTCTATTTTGATTGCTTCCCCACTGTGACTGAACCCTGCCCACTCTCAGGGCAGCTCCAGGAAGTTTGATTATCAGCTCACTGGTGAAAAATATTTGGCTTCAGTTTCTAATGGTTTGAATCTGAATTTGTGTCTTTGAACAGAAAATCTCACACACTGCTCTTACTCAGCTTCACCATTAATCAGCAACACTAACCATTCGGTCCTCCTGGACCTTCATCAAGAGAGTTCAACACCATTATTTAACATTAATCTTAAATAGAAACTGCTCCATCCATTTAACAAGTGTGCACAGGTGTGCGGGAATTTGGGATCTCAAAAGTCCAATTCATAATACACGGCATAAGAGTGCACACTGTTCAACATTTTGAATGATTTATGAAAGCTGCAAGGCCGATGTGTTCATTCATTAGATCAACATTTTATGTAAATAATCGTGTAAATACATTTTATTGTGAAAGGAGCCTGAGGTTTTTTCTTGTTCCCTGGTTCGTTTGCGGGGTATGTGACACATGGTGCACAGGCTGTTGTCAATCATTGAGAGACACACCCACAGCTGATTAATTCGCTCACACCTGTGCACACCTGTGAAAGGGGTGGAGCAGTTTCTATATAAGCTCAGTGTTGGAAATAAAGGTGTTGGACACTCTTGACGAAGGTGCAGGAGGACTGAACTGTTGCGTTCTGTTGTTGTGCTGCTGTTTGTTTATTATCAGCACGGTGACATCACACCCATTTACGATGCTGAGTGCGGGCATGTTTGTTGGACTAAGATCCCCACCCTCTGCCCCCCCTGATGTGACCGTACCCACAGTGAATCTGGCAAAACACTCAGCGCTTCAGATGAAAGAAGTTTTTCCTTTTGTGTACATGTCAGTCAGTCAGTGAAGGACTGAGGGAACACAGTGTTCTGCCGCTGTGTGTGTGTGTGTGTGTGTGTGTGTGTGGAGGTGGGTGGTGGTGGGGTCCTTGGATTGGATGAGGCAGCAGGGGTGCACTGTAAGGACTACTAAACCACAGAGGCATTGTTGCTGTGCCAACAGGGGAGCCGGCCATTTATGCTGATATCTTTGTCAGGGCTCGGTCATAGCGCTGAAGTGAAGCAAAGACTTCAGCATGTTATTTTAGTTTGACCTCAGCTATCTTCCTACATTTTTATACGTGCAAACCAAACTGCAACAGCTTCAATGACAGCCGAGTCCCTCAGAAACTATAACCGTGAAGCCCGAGCGTCAAGGCCCTCTATTTTCCAACATCTGCCGTCTCAAATGGCCAGCTGGGAATAATGTGCCTGAGCTGCAGGTCAGGAGCTTCAACATTAATCTAAACGGGTCACAGGAACCCGAGGTCACCGCTATGCTTTATGCACGGAAGAATACACTCATGGAAACTCTGGGGTTTTAGTGCTGATGCTCATCTTCCTCTGGCGAATGTGGAAAATAAAGAGAATAATAGTAACTGGTATATTTAGGAAATTAATGTAGGTGCTTTAGACTTCAATTTTTTGGCACATTTGATTCTTTATCATTGTTAACTCATGTTTTTTAACTTTAACTAAACACAGTCAGCTGTCTGTTGTAATCTTTAATTAAAACAACATCTAATGCACATCACAAGATGCCTCCACAGCTGCAGCATCGCCTCTCGTGCATTAAGAGATAAAAAACAACAACCTTCTCCCAGATGCATCACAAGGATCAATAGTATTAAAAAGCATGAGCTGCCGATCATCCCTCTCCTCTGTGTCTGCCTCCCATCAAACGCCGCCATCAATATTTGATGGGCAACAATGTGCGAACGTTCCTCCCAACCCCACAAATCAGGCTGTAACATCTGTATACAGAGAGAAGACAATTCAATCAGCTGCACGGACGATCAACTCCTGGATTCATGCGCTGATTTGTTTACCTTGCTTACACCTCTGCACCAGTTGTTAAGGGTCAAGGGTGGCGGTGAAGAACAAGCCCTGACAAGATCAGACGAGCGGCTGTAAAATGCTCCCTTGTAAAGTCAGACTTGACCCTGCACTATTACCAGTTAATACCCAGCAATTCTGAGAGCCCTGCCCTGTCTGTGTGAAGCCTCTCCTAATGGCACTCTCATACTTTCTCCTGTAAACTGCACTGAGTCGGCCGGTGACCCCTGTGGTGACCCCTGCTGAGGAAACAGGCCATTACCTGTTAATTACAATGTGTGCAGAACAGCCAAGCCAGGACACGCTGCTTTAAAGGCCTGGACAGTTGGTTTGTGGAGCCAGGTAGTCCAAGATGGGTCAGGGCAATGTGTTCAGCAGTAAACATTAATTTTAAAATGTCTAATAAATGCTCTCAGGAGCGGCCTAAACTCTGGCTTGTGTGTCATAAAGTTGACGTTAAGAGCAGGACGTTAGTGAGGTTAACGTGGGATTCTTCAGGGACGCAGAAGTTTTGATTGACAAGGACTACACATCAGTTTTCAATTTGGAAATCCAATTTGGGATGCTATTCATAAAAAATAATACACTTGTGATTTTAAGTGATACTCATCTGTCAGGGCTCTATTGTTATTTCCTTCTGTGGAGTTTAATTGATTCTGTTTTGAATCTCTGCAGGTTATTTTTCCGATTAAAAATGTGTCTCACAACTTCCCACAACTGTAGTTGACGATTTTCAAATGTCTGGTTTCACATCTGAGAAGCTGAAACAGGGGAAAGTTTGTCATGTTTTCACTGTTTTTGCTTGACGATTATCAAACTAACTGATGATTATTTTCCTACTGACTGACAAATCAATTAATCACCAAATCATATCAGCTGTAAAAACCATACATTTCCACTGACAGGCAATTTTATGTGTAGATCTGATTGTTTTCATGCTGAATCCATCATGTCATAAACCTTTTCACGTCATGTGCCGATATTTTGCTTGTATATAAAATTCTTCCTGGCCTTCATGGCGCCCGCTGAACTTAATTAATTCATTAAACAAAATCATCTACCAGATGTCATCCAGGGGGGATTGTAAAATACCACAGATAAAGAGCAGTTTTGGACAGTCAGACTTTTCCAGTCGACGTTCATAATGTAACAGTGCTTATGTCTTGTTTTTGCTTTGTGCTTTTGTCTATGGTTACGTGCTTGCTCTGTGCTCATGTGCCCCTCTACAGACATGCCATCAGTCCACTTTTATCTGTGCGTCTTTATGTCATTAAAACGTCTTTTTCTTATTTACACACGTACCATCAACCTGACAGGGACTGCAGATGAAAATAAGCCTGTGTGGCTAAATCTGGCACATTTACGTGGCTCATTTGATCACGTTAATTAATGTGCACTGTCCCTTTCTAAATAAAATAGACATGATCATAAACATATATAAGAGCTTAAGAGTATTGGAGTTTCAGTTTATCATTATACACTGATGGAAAGTGTGTAGCTGAAACCACGCACTTAAAGTTGCTTGACAGCTGTGGGTAAACACTGCACTGTCCCTCTTTTTCTTCACTTTGAAATGTATTAAAAGTGGTAAACTAACATATAAAATAAATGTTACGAAGGCTAGATCACTGATGACTGTTATAGTTCTTGTAAAGTGTTAATATTTCATAAACAATGTCAGGAAAAGTCAGTTTATGGCTTAAAAATATCAGAAAAACAGTCATAATTTGTGCACTTCTACTGTCTGGCTTCAATCATATGCTTGCTCCCTAAAACGGCACTCACTAACCAAAACTTTGAGAATGCCTGTGCCAAGATTTTGCTCTCAAAATGCTCTAAAAATGGTCCGTTTAGGTGTTCAAATTTTCCCAGAGAGATAGAAATGATCCATGATCCCACCCCTGGTGCCAAACAAACCTCTCTCATATTAAAAGCAAAATTACATCACACTTGTTTGGAGACGTGTGGAGGTGTACAGCTCTGCTTCGACCACTAGGTGGGGCTGCACATTAATGTCACAGCAGAGGGGCTGGCAGTGAGAGCTGGAGCTGCACACTGACTGAGGTTTCTGAGGTAAACACCAGAAAAGCAAGCTACAAGACTGAAAGCAACCGTAACTATTTGATGGAAATATAACAGCGAAGGATTTAGAGCATGAACTTGTGTGATAGAGCGATTCAAAGTTTACGTTCTTATGAAGACTTACACTTCTAAACTTGATATTTAGTAAGTTTATACACACACTTTAACTACTGATGAGCTTTGTGGAGGCAAAGAAAAAGAAGAAGCCGCTCTTCTGATCTTAAGAAAAGCACATTTTTGTTGTGACTTCCATCTTCATTGCCTGGTGTCTTCACTGACAGCACTGATGCAAGATTTATATGGCTGATTTACACTCCCAACAGATGCACGTCTGCACTCCACTGAAAAGAAGCTTTGGGGGTTTACATCTACAGTCTGAGTGTGAAGGAAATAAAGCAGGAACAAAGCAGTCACTACAAAACCCACTGTCACCATTGACCACCAAATCAAAGGCATTTCTACGCTGGGTTACAGTGTATCATCTTATGCCAGCGCATTGGGTTAATTGGGACCAAACCAGATACATTTGTGGCAAAAAATGCCTCGATTAGGGGGCCCTAAGATGTGAGATCATGTGAACAGACCACCTGTGGGGCTTTCATTGCTATTTCAATATCATTCATGTCAAGGCCCCTGCACTCGCTGACACAGCTTGAGCCGAGGGAGAAGATGTTTCAATTGAGGCTCTGCGAAAAAACCAAACACAAGACGCAGGGGCTCTGGCAGGTTTCAGCTCTGACAAACCCAGAAAGGCGAGGGGTTCCAAAATGCTCTTTCAATTGTAGGACGTCCATCAAAGCATCCAAATGGGGACGTTTAGGGGGAACCTTGGCACATCAGACAGACACTCCTAATACACACCACCTTTATTCTAGCCTGTTAAAAAAGAAAGATCAAAGTTTCTGCAGATGAAAAGGGTCTGTTCCCTGCATTTATACCCCCATTCACCCACTCCCTCTTTTACTAAATTAAGAAAGCGGGCTTCGGCAGGCATGTGAAGAGGACTTCAACAATTATGGAGATGCTCCAACTCAACCCCTGCCTCTAATTACTGGTCTCTGATGGTTAAAAAGGGCTTCCTTTTTAGCCGGGGCTCTCGAAAAGCTGCTATTGCTGCTGCCATCCTCAACACGGTGACCACAAGGAACCACAAAATATGCCTGAAGAACAGCCTCCCTTTTTCTTTTTCCTCGGCATGGGAACACACTGCAACAGATGTTTGAGATTTATCAAATGTTTTATTGTCAAAATAAAGGTCATATTTGCTTTTTTTCTCACAAAAAGAGACATCTACACTTTGTACAAATTTACAATAGCTTATAAAGTTTTCTTTTATACACAAATGTACAGGACTTTACATAACTTTTATATAAATACATTTGAAAATTACAAAAAAATGAACGACCCGTAAAATACTTGGGCACTATTAAGGCTTAATTTAAACCATCTTTGATGTGACTGAATTATACAATGTTGTCTGGCACTGTGTAGATAAAATGTCAATAAAAAACCCAAATGCTCTTTGTATGAAGCTACGTAGGAACAAAACTGTCTCTGTAATGCCCAGTTTGCGTAAAAAGCCTCAGTCTGCTCCTCTAATACATATAAACAGGGAGGAATTAACCTGTGTGAATGCCAGAGGTGTGTGGATGTTTAAGGAGGGGGTGGGGGGGGGGGCACCTCAGCAGCAGTTCATTACTATGCAAATTGCTTAAGACAGGGAGTGATGGGTTATCTCCCAAACAATTAGCAGTCCTCATAAGCTGCTTTTTCCCCCCTTCATTCAAACCTGGGACAATGGCATCTGCTTGGGGCAAGACACGGAGCTGGCCGTGCCTGACCTCCACGTTAGTCCGGTGCTCACGTCGCTGTACATGGAGCCGCTGGTGCCTTTACTGCCCCAGCAGCACCTGGTGCAAAAAGTCCTCCAGGAGTCCAAAGTTTTCCCAGACCAGATCCACACTCCGGACGTGATGCCCACCAGAAGGCACATAAAGTACTTCAACATAAAAACTGCATAGTCCGGACTCCTGCGGTCCCTCTCTAATAAACAGTTGGAGCAGTTGTGTGTGATCTCCCAGCTCTGCCTGTTGTGCTGCTCATAAAAGTAACAGGCGACTATGATGGTGGCTGGCACCGTGTACAGCACCGTGAAGATGCCTATTCTGATCATCAGCTTCTCCAGTTTGTCAGTTTTGGTGCCACCTTGTTTGATGACGCTGCGGATCCTGAACAGAGACACAAATCCAGCCAGGAGGAACATAGTGCCTATGAATAAATAAATCACCAAAGGGGCTAAAACGAAGCCCCGCAAGTTGTCCAGGTTCTGGTTCCCCACGTAGCAGATGCCAGCCACAGAGTCCCCGTCCACGGAGCTCAGCGCCAGCACCGCGATGGACTTCATGCTGGGGATGAGCCAAGCTGCCAGGTGGAAGTACTGGGAGTAACTGGCGATCGCCTCGTTGCCCCACTTCATCCCGGCTGCGAGGAACCACGTCAGGGACAGTATGACCCACCAGATGGAGCTGGCCATGCCGAAAAAGTAAATAAGGAGGAAGACCACGGTGCACAGCGCGGGGCCGGTGGTCTCATAGTGGATGTGCTCCAGGTCGAACTCCCGGTTACACGCCACTTTCTCGTGTCCGGCGATCAGTCTGACAATGTAGCCCACTGACACGAACATGTAACACGCAGAGAGGAAGATGATGGGTCTCTCTGGGTACTTGAAGCGCTCCATGTCGATGAGGAAAGTGGCGACGGTGGCAAAAGTTGACACGAAGCACAACACGGACCAAAGTCCTATCCAAAAGGCGGTGAACGCTCGCTCGTCGTGCGTAAAATACGGGTTGTGGCACGGCATGGCGCAGTTGGTGATCTGACCCGTTTTGACACGGTTGTAGAGCGGGTGACGGTCCGTGTTCACCGGCACCATGGGCTCCAAACACTTGCACCCCGGCTCACATGGCGCGGAGGGCGGCTTGTATTTCCCAGGCGCGCCGGGTCGACTCGGCTTATTTTTAGGCGGATTGTAACCCTTACCGGGATGGTTGGTGGGTTTAGACAGGACAGGGGACACTGTGGTGGAGTCGGTTCTGTTGTAGTCCATACACAGAGTGTCGGGGTTGCCTTGCACCGGCAGCAGGTCACACTTCATCCTGTCCGGCCAGGGGAAGCCGTACTGCCTCATGAGAGGCGCACAGCCGGCCCGAGCTCTCTCACACACGCTCCGGCACGGCGGGAGAGGTTTCTTATAGTCCTCCAGGCAGATCGGTGTGTACATGCTGCACAGGAAGAACTTCAGGTCCGGTGAACACTGGATCTCCACGAGAGGCCAGAACTGGTGCACCTCCAGTCCAGCCTCGTCCTGCGTGTCGTGGTTAAACTGGTTAGGCATGTAGGTGTAGTTGTAGCCGATGCCTTTGCACAGGGGCACGGCTATCTCCTGGCAGGTGATCTCCTTGGCTGTGGTGCAGCTGGATCGGGGAAGGAGAGCGAGTGAGAGGAGCAGGTAAATCCCAAACAGGTCCATCCCTCCGGCGCGTCGTGTCCCCCCTCTTCAGCTCTGGTACCAACAGCGATAAATCCTCTCAGCTGCCGTGTGCTTTCGCCTCTGCTCCGGTTAGATGTTGCGCAGCGAGCCCATCTCGCTTCTCTCGGGATCTTGCACAGAGTTGCAAGCAATGTGCAAGCCGTGTTTACTTTCAGCTGAAGAGGAGGAGGAGGAGGAGAGAAAACAGCCTTCAGGGCGGCGAGCAGCACTCAAGATGGCTGAGAGGAGAATCCACCTTCTTCTGGAGAGCGCTTTCTGTATCCTCACACAGTCTGGGGAGAAACACACAACAAGTGCTGCTGTCCGATCGCTGCAAACGGAAAAATGTGGGCCTTCTTTCTTTCGTCAAAACACAGCGACTACATTCAGTCGGCTCGTCCCACCTTAGACCTGGTTCCCATACAAATCAACGGCTTGGAGACGAAGCGGTGCCAATATATACCAGAGCCTGACAGGCTGCACCCCCACAGCCGCTCCTCCAATCACACAGCAGCAGGGGCGGGGCTTTGTAGAAGTCAATCAAGTTTTTTACCTAACGATGTTTTGTTACATCGCTTATGATCACACTAGTTGTGCCAGTGTGTGTGGCACCGGGATACAGGATGCTCGTGTGGATGAAACGCAGCGATGGCGCATAACTTCACCTCCTGCTGATGATGACCACTAATCAAACACCCACATATTGAGACTAAATAAGCACTTCAACGCACTTTTCTTTCAAAATAACCAATTTTCATAACAGTGCAGATTATAGGCAGCGTGTTTATGGAATATGTCAACCCCACAGCCACGGCTGGGCTAAAATAAACTATAATAACCCTGTAATAAATCCCCCCACAAACCTGATCCAAAAACCAAAACTGTCATTTCAAACATTATAATCAGAGTAATATAAAGCCATTATAAAGACACACACCAGGCGCGCAGCTAGTTGGAATAAAAACCTACACTTTCCAGAATCTGTCTCAGTGACTGAACTTTCTGTTCACCGTCTGGTAACTTCCTTTAACAATCTTTGATAGTGCCACAACAATGGTAACACCAGGCAGAGTGAGGATGCGTCTAGCTCCAGATGATTGTTTCTGTGTGTGTGTGTGTGAGTGTGTGTGTGAGACAGGGAGAGAGAGAGGGGGAACAGTTTGGTAAATTGGCTAATTTGCGCATGATAAGACTACCCAGGGAGCTGTCTGTCCTTGTGAAAAGCTGTTTTATTTTTTAAATGAGGTGCTAATGTTTCGTTTAACGCTTGCATAGAGCTCCGCGGGAGGCGTAATTGCGCGAGGCAAAGACCAAGCAGCACGGCACACTGAGACTGTGGCAGCAGAGCACTCATATCAGTGTTAACATGCTTACACAGGGTGTCTGGGGATCTCGGGACTTATTTGACAGTAATCTCATTGTAGTCATTTTGAAAGTCTGATATTGTCCTATCCACTGTGAGCTGTAGAGAGTGCCTTTATTAAACTTATGGCACTCTTATCTCCTGTGAACATATTCAGACTTTATGGATGTTTGTTTGCTTTTGCAGTGGTGGGAAGCTGGGCATATTGTACTTTTTACTCCACTCTAGGTTTCTAACAACTATATTTACTTTACAGATTCAATTTCACACACAAAAATGATGCTTTGCTACACATTAAACTGCACAAAATTTCAATTCACCTCAACCAGCAACCAAAATAAACGACTTCCTACATGGTAATTAATCAGTAACGGAAACCTAATGATAAAATGTGAATAAAAATATAACTTAGAGGATGTTTTGCTTTATGATTGTTTCTTTTACTTTGGGTGGTGTGTAAGAGGTGGACAGGTCAAACAAACTCCGGGGTTTGACAATACAGTTTGCCTAATCTAGCAACGTATGTCACTTGACATAGCCTATGTGACATATGTCAGGTAACGTTACATTTATCAGTGACAATTGAACTTATTATCGCAGCCAGCTGAAATGTTTCCTGGTTAGAATTCCTTATTTGTTAATTGTTCAGGAGGTTTTAAGTGGCAGCTGAATTATCCACAGATGTCTGTACGTCTCCAAAACCAACCTCGTCTTGCTTTGAAGTCTTCAAAAACCGACGCTTGGGTTGTGGCCTCCAGCGTCAGACACCGACGAAGAAAGCTGTCCCTTCATGATACACAGCCAGTTGCCATTATTGTTAAACATTGTCTGGTGGCATCAATGAAAGTTAAGGCAGCGAAAATCCGAGTTGTGGTGGATTGGTCCAAGAACTACTGTTGGTGTTCAGCTCCTGTAAGACTGTAAAGCCAAACCCTGTTCCTTTTATTCTAAACCCAACCATGTGTGTGTGTTGTTGAAGGAAAAACACATCAATTTGCTGAGTTGTATTGATGTAGTGAGTTTATTTTGAAAGCGACTGTATGTAAACTGTAAATTTTTTTGTATTTTGGGAAAAGACAATGCATGTAACAGGTAGAACTTGACACGGTGTCCCAGAACGTCAACAACCAGTCGCATCTGGACGGGGAAAATCCATGACCAAACGTCAATGTGTGACGAGGTCGGAGTGAGAATGTGTTGGCAAAACAGATGGACCATGTGATTTAAACCGATAAAAACACTGAATAAAGCAGATTCACTTCTCTAGAACCAGTGTTTGGTGTGTCCGTTCTGGGCCACTGTAAAAACATGCTGATGCAACATGGTGATTTTTTGAAGATGAGGACCTGCTTCCTATGTAGATTTAAACAGCTCATCCTGAGGTCACAAACACACAACGATTCTTATTTTCAGGTGATTATAAACTCATGAAAACATACTTTCTGGCAACATATCCCCCTAAATCTTCCACACTAGACCTTTAAGTACAAGTCCATTATTTTTGCAGTGTGGTATTCCTACTTTTATTTAAGTAACACTTCATCCTCTGATGAATATTTATCTAATGCCCCCAACTTATGTTACACAAATACTAAAGTGCTTTCAAACATGAGCAGAACTTGTGACTGTAATAATAACACTCATCACTTTAACTTAGAGGGGAAATTTACAATGAGTTACTGACACTTAATAATCTTTGTCTGTGATGTTTAAAAGTTGTTTTTACACACAATTATTTATATTTTTGTGATTTTTCCTCAAACATCCTGCAACATTATGGCACAAATCAAACTTTTCCGTGGTAGTTTGCAGACAGACAACTGAGAGCAAACACAGCATCACCATTATAATAATATTATCTGGAATATTATTATTATCACAGACTGTTCAAGGATGTGAAATCATGCAGCTTCGGTTAAAATGAGGCATGAGAAGCCAGCCATGTGATCAGCACATCTATTCGTTTCACCACTGAGATGGATGTGATTGAATAGATATTTTGTCCTCTATAATGCACACACTTGCACGCACACAGTTCGTCTGTTTGGAGGCCAATGTGTGGTCATAGAGTGTTAAAGAAAGTATCTTCCTCCCTGTTTCCCATCCAAACATAATGCAACACTGTGTGCAGAGGCTGGAGTTTAAGTATAGTGGTATTGTGTTTGGAGTGGAGCCAGGTCTTTATCATGTGAGGCAGCTTTTTTTTCAGGCCTTCACCCTCCGAACGAAAGAAATAACCCACAGTGAGCTGAGCATCAGGAGAACACAGATTGATTAAGTGACTCGCCGGTGTGAGATAACAAGGAAGGAGCTCTGTTAATGGCTGTTTGCTTTTGATTAGGAAAGAAGAGTTCGGCTCGCCAGTGCCACGGAGTCAAGTGAGTGTATATGTTTGTGCACACGGAGGATGGCGTGATATTCTCTCAATAATAAACCCCAGTGTTTGGGTGAGTGAGAAAGGACACATGATAAAAAGGGAGTTAGGGTAAGGTGGTGGTCACAGTGTGGGAGAGTGATGGAGGGAGGCCAGACGAGGGCAAGGGAGGGCGTCGAGTCTGCTCTGTGCAGAGATAATGATTTACTCTGAGGAAATCCACTCATCTCCTGTTTGCAACGCAGAGCTGCCCGCTGTGAGAAAATATCTCCCCAGACCAAAGCCTTACACAAACCCTCTGTGACCAATGAATAAAATCCAGAATCACATCAAGATCCGAAGTTAATGTGTTCAGTTTAAAGCCCCATTCTGTCCGTCAGAATCAAGTGCTCTCGCTGAAGAAAAGGAAGCCCATCAAGTGTGACTGCCTGCCAGATCCTGGACTTACCTCAGAGATGGTGAGACAGAGATATGCTAATGCAACTTTATCTTGTAAAGGAAAGCTTCGAGGAGATTTAGCCAATCTGCTGGACACAATTCCAAGAGCCTCGGTGGCATTTAGCGGGCTCGCGCTAACCCGGGGCTGCTTGTTAAGACTTCATTAGCTGTGTTTGCTCAGGCCTCTTCTCTCCAAAGAGGTGGAGGAGGGCTCCCCAGGCTCCAGCCTCAGCCGCACTATAGACTCTCCATATGGGGCTTGTTTGCTCACGGCTGGCCTGGTAATCACTTTCAGGTGGAGCTGGAGTAGACGGAGCAAGGCTGAGGGGATTTTGGAAAGAGCCAGAGAGCTGGAAACCTTCCCCTCCAAGCCCCTGCCCCCACCGGCAAGCTCCTTTTCCACCGGGGTACTCCTGAGGTGACAGAGCGTGGAGCGTGTACCCTGTGAATTAGCTCACCTAGGGCCCATTACCTTAACAAACACAGCCAGCCCCTCCAATCAGCCTACTGCTGGGAGGACAGGCAGCCCCTGTAAATCCTTCCTTACAGCCACTGTCCCTCTCTGTGAGAGCAGGGAGGACTTATGTGTTTGTGTGTGTGTGTGTTTGCATGTAAAGTAAGTACTATAAAACTGAGTGAGAGAATTAAGTCTTGTCTTGAATTAGCACAGGGCAGCTTAATGATAGCAAAAGGCAGCTGCCTGGGAAAATTGAACTCCACTACCCAGAGGTCATACAGGACTTGGCATCAGCAACCTACACACCTTACACTCATGTTTATAGCAGTATAAGATGTCTTGTACTAAAGGAGACAAAAGAGATAAGAGACACTGCTGCTAACATACTGACACTTGGTGAGTAGCCTTCGGTGTCACATACTGATGCAGCGGGGCACCCTTTAGCAGCGGTATAAGGTCCCGTTTATACGACAATGATTTCAACTGAAAACGGTAAACTTTAGTTGCGGTTTGGCCGATCGTTTACACGACAGCGGCGTTTTGGGTGCCTGAAAATGCAACATTTTGAAAACGGGTTCCAGAGTGCAATTTTTTGGAAACGGCACCGTCTAAACTTGCAATATGCAGTTCCTCTGAAAATGGAGACTCTTCTCACATGCGCATTACGCTTCCAGTCACTAGGCATGCGCGAGAAAGTCGACCATCACAACAACAATAGTGGACTCCCGAGCTCTGCTTGTGCTGCTCACCCTGTTGAATTTATCAACGCTTCCCCATCATAGTGTAGATTTACTGTAGCAACTCCACCTCTTCGTCCGTCCAAACAAACATGGTTGCCATTTTGATTGTTTATACATCGCCACTCTGTAGAAGGAAGCGTAAGCATCACACCGCCAACTACTGGCCTGGCATGTACACTGCAGCGTTTTTGGTCATTTTTGCGGATCCGTGTGCACGCCGATTGTTATCAAAATGTTGTCGTCGAAACACGGGACTTTTTTCAAAACGAAAATGAGAAATGATTCTGTTTTTCAGTGGATATCGACAAACAACTTAGCTATGGTTAGCTAGCATCAAACTGGTACCATGGTGGACAACTTCACAGCTCTGTACATTTCATCTGTCCAAAAATGCACAGCTCTGGATGTAGATCTCACCATGTTGTTACCAGCTTCTTCTTCGTCTGTTACGCATTTAATGCTTTCTACTTCTGGATCAAAGCCCAGGGTGGACACTGCTGGTGAGAGCCTCGGCCAGTTTGGGTCTGAATGACTGTACACACAGGAGTAATTTGACACCCAATCGCATTATCTGGGTGTGGGTGTTATCTAGTCTGACTTTGAGAAATTTTTGTACAATTTCAGTCAGACTAACACGTTAACATGTATTTTAAAAGTCTGGCTAACACAATAAATCATTTTTTTTTCTAATGTCATGTTAACGTACTGAGTGACAATACCAAATAGAAAAGTTTAACACAAGCCAAAGGCATTTTTGACAACCTGACAACCCCGAAGCTGTAACTATTATTTGTTTATAACTGATCTTTAAAGCATTAGTGAACAATTTATTAACTAATAAAGAAATTAGTTACAACATACTGTACTTTACCTGTAAAGGGTGCCTTTTTTTTGTAATTTGGGTGAACCAACCCTTTAGTGCTGATAAAACACTGCATTGTTTCAATTCCTAGCTCAGCTTTAATCCTGTGACAATATATTTTGTTTTAAACTGGCCACTATTATGTTCACATAAACAGTGAAACTGAATATAAGTTGCGACGCAGCCATGTGAACCTCTTACATAATGTGACAAACATCTGTAGGATGGGTTACACCTAAAATCTGGAGAAAAGCAGATCCACTTTCTACTCGCACAACTAATTAAAAAACAACATTGCCTCCACGAGGAGACTCTGTACCACTCTCCTGCAGCCAAAAAACTGACTGTTGTTGGCTGCCGTCCCTGAGCCCAGTAAGTGTGTGTGCGTGTTATCGTGTGATTGTTTGGAGTTTTCAGCCATCCGATGCCACAAGAATCTGGCCAGCCAGCAGAGGTCTGCTTTTGGCTGCTATGACGCCTGCTACTTGACACTCCCGTCAGATTTATCTCCGCTCTTGTAAAACAGCGTGCGACTTGTTCTCTTCGTCCAGAAAGGTAAGCGAGCCCACAGAGATTTCTCCTACTCAGGAAACACATACATGCACACACACACTGGCCCATATAATAGCGGGAGCTGATTTTTTTAACCCCTATGTGTAACCAGAGAGGGGGCCTGCGTGCCTGGAATGACACATGGACGGCACTTAAGCAGGTAGACTTGCCATCTGGTTCCAACACATGGGGTGGAACACTTGTCTTAGGATCCTTAAGGTGGTAATTTCATTTTCATGCTCTGCTGCCTGTCGTTGTTGTAGCACACGGCGGAGAAATACTGCGGAGGGGTCAGCCTGGTTGTGTCAGTGCTGGCTCTGACCGGACTGCAGAGAGGTCACAAGGTGTCTGCATACATATCTACAGGGAGGAAGAGGAAGCGAGCGCTGTTAATTAACTCATCTCATTATTATTCATGCAGTCTTTGAATACAGTCTCTACCTGTGCTCCAGCTTTAACCTCGTGTCTCCTTGTGTCAGCTGCTATCGGCTCAAAATTCCCTTGTTTAGATCTTGCTTTGTCAGCTAGGACTCTTGGGATGTTCGTCCAGCTCTATCACGTAATAACACTACGTTTAAAATACCACAATGGAAGAACTGACATGCAGCTTTCCTAAACTCATAATCTGCAGGCCTCACAGACATCTGACATATTTAGTTGGGAGATTTTGTTCTAGTCTTGTGCAAGCTCTGGTGCAATATAAAGTGGTGCCCCTACCTTTGATTCAAAATGAGCTATGGTTGATTTATCCATAATGTAATGGAGACAAAATGGAGGCCAGTTTGTAGTGTACTGTGTAGGATCCCTGTGTGGCCTCTGATACATCCACAAGTTTGAGAATAGCACCATTAAAAAAACAAGTTATCTTTTTAAATGTTTGCTAATAGTTTCGTAGCATGTTAAATCAACAGCTACATTTAGCCTCACACATAAAGAAACCTGTGTGTGTAGATGAACAGGCAGCTAGCCTGGTTAGCCAGCAGGTTACCCTGGAGGTAGATTGTTTGCGGTTAGCTACATTAGCTGATCTTGTGATGTGGACAACAGGTGCTGGTTTCACAAGATGTGCATAAGACTAGTCTACAAAGTTAAAGACCCACAAAATGACCAATTATATCAGTTGCTCACCCTGTGTTACCTTGGAATTGTGATAAAGACTTTCTTCTCACTCATGCAATATAATCCAAGGGCCTGTCCCAACACCCACACTTCCCCTAGAAATACCCACTTGCACTTGGTTGTGCGCGTTCACGTTTAGGCTAGTGGTGTCCCAAAACAGAAGTGAGGTAGTGGAAGTGGTTTCCAACACTTAAAACCCGCCCTAGATTCCAAGGGAGCTCCGACCCACACCTTCCCAGAACACCTTGCGAAGTCAGCAACGTCGTACTTCCCAAACATGAGTTTTTGTTTTCTAGATTAGCAAAGATATGACCCTCTCTTTGATTGGCAAGTACTCGTTGCCTTCATTGGCTGGGTTGGTTAGGTTTATGCAAGATGAGTGGTATGGTTAGGATTGAGGTAAGAATGTCAGGGTAAGCCAATCAGAGGCAGAGTAAGGGGGCGATCACACAGAAATGAGACGCTAGAGACGCAGACGCTTCAAAGACGCTTGAAACGCTGGAAGCGCTTATTCAATGCATGACTACCTACTGGCGTCTGACGCTCAAAAAGTTGAAAATATTTTAACTTTTCAGCGTCAAAAAAAACCACACGTCTAAAAAGACACCGGAAAAACGCCCGTCTAAAAAGACATTTGAACGCCGGTCAGACACGCCGTATCATAGGAAAACAATGGTTTTACTGGCGTCGTGTTTCTAGCGTTTCATCTCGGTGTGATCACTCCCTAAGGCAGAGTAGGGCAGGTCAGGACTTAAGTGTGCGCTCTCCAAATCCATGCTTTTTCACTAAAACCTAACTATTTCGCACCTCGGCAAATCAGTGATTTGCACCAGCAGAATTCAAATGCGTGTACTTTCTGTACTTCCTTTATTGCTCTTTCTTGTCTCTTTTTCTTTCTCTTTCTCATCGTAGCAAACCACAAACTCAAACTGAATGTTATAATCAATACACAACTCAAATAAGAGTGGTCTAACACCAAATCTACAGCTGTCTTAAAAGAATACTTCATCTGCAAAATGACCATTTGTATATCAGATACTTAGCCCATGCTACCTTGAATTCATGAATAAAACTTTGTTTCTCTTGCAAGCCTCTGCAGTGAACGGAGAATCCAAAAAAGGCAAACATTCTTGATGAACTGGAGTAAAGAGGGACCACATTTACCAACAGCAAAACTACATCCAAACATCCATTTACAAACTCTCACACAACTCCTGCACTATAATCGAAGTCTCATTTACCAGTGCATCGCTAAATCTTTGCTATTTAAAACACTTTCCCAAAAGTCCTTATTAATTGTCTAAGATCGTCAAGAATTAAACATCTTTGTGCGACAGGCAAACTTAGATGTCTCGTCTTTACGAAAGCAGCTTGAGAACATGACCCCAGAGATTTCAGAATTGTCTGTGGAATCATGTACTGTATACCCTTCATGTTTTCCTTCCTCACTTATCCTCTCTTTAGCACCATCTCCCTCCTTACCTCCCTCCGTCTCTGTGTGTGGCGTACTGTGAAACAGATGGCGAGGGCAAGGATGACCGCCAGACAGAAGGAGGGAGAGAGCGAGAGGCAGAAAACGACATGGTAGGGAAGTGGGAAACCATATCCAGAGGGTGAGAGACAGAGAAGCAGAGAGGTAGCAGATGTGTAAAACACAAACGACCTTGTGGAGTTTGCGTCTCGTTCTTGGCGCGCTCCGATCAAACCCCCGTTCGCTCTCACTGTGCACATCAGAGGCTGAGCGGCGCCCCGAGTGTGCTACCCTGGGCATCCTATATTGCTCATTAGCAGTCCGATTAAGACATGTTTATTTATGTAAACACGGGCATTATTTGCAGTATTAACCCAGCCTTCACACTGGGTTTACATAGACAAGTCTCTGACAGACTTGAGATTTGGGGAGCAGTTCCAGGCGCACAGAATATTATTTGAAGCTCTTTGGCAAACATCTGCGTCAGGCTGGGTGCATGTGGAGACTCTTGGGTGGGTGGTGTTTGTGTAAGTGTGTGTGAGATAGTGGGACACTGATGACCTTATCTGTTACATGCTTTTTGCTCCCCCATCTCTCTGTGGACTGCAACACCTCAACACCTCATCAGGCTTTACCCACGCCTTCAGATATAAACACTGACAGCCATGTCGTTGCCAGCTAAGTAATTAATATGAATTGTTAATGATCATCATAGCTACCAACATATGATGCTCACACAGTGTCAGTGACACTTGGTCAGGCATTGTCTTACACTGTAATGTCACGTGTGCACTACCAAACCTCGCATATTTGGCGCTCTAGGCAAGCTTCCTCTCGTCAACCCCCTGCCCCCCCAGTTAAAGTATTAATTATTTATTACAAACAAAAACACAAGCTAATGAGAAATCAATGCAAATAAACAACTTGGCTAACAAACAATACAAAACAAATTAATACGCGGGGGATTTATACTTATGTGCGGAATTGACATTGTACCTACAGAGTCCTACCCTATGCTGTAGCCTGATATGCACCTCCACAGAAATGTAACTACATGCCACAGCGACGCAGACCTCCTGTCTATTTCTGTAAGCTGAAACCATTTCCCTCAGTGGAAACAAAGCTTTTATTTACTTTAATTTCACAGATAAGAAACAATAAATTGTGAAGACAATAAAGCCTCCACTAAAATAGCATTTTAAGTCTTGTGTGTGATCCTGGCTTCATATGAGGAGAGGAAATCTGCACTAGTCGCTAGGTTAATTTATACAATGTAAAATGCCATAGGCTTGTGCTAATAACGTTAGCATGTTNCAATAAAGCCTCCACAAAAATAGCATTTTAAGTCTTGTGTGTGATTTATCCTGGCTTCATATGAGGAGAGGAAATCTGTGCTAGTCGCTAGGTTAATTTATACAATGTAAAATGCCATAGGCTTGTGCTAATAACGTTAGCATGTTATATTTGTTTGGGAAACGTGTTTAATTCAAGACAGTTGTTTTGTCAGTGAACCTTGTGAGTTGTAATGGGACCAAATTTTGTAACGTTACCTTTGTTAAATGTTACTTTTGTCCCTGGCTTCATATGAGTAGAGGAAAAGTCCGCTAGCTGCTAGGCTAATTTATACAATGTAAAATGCCATAGGCTTGTGCTATAAACGTTAGCATGTTGTATTTGTGGGGAAAATGTTTCCAGATAAAGACAAGTGTTGCCATGTTTAATGTGTGTTTAATGTGTGTTTTGAATCAACTAAACTTTACAGCACTTCGCAGAAACCCCACCGCCGACTAGTGTTGTGGAGGTGTAACTGCAGAGTGACACAGACACACCACCTCACAAGTATAAATGCTCACAACAGCATCGGCCATGTGCATAGGCTATGGCGTAGGCTCTGCATAGAGCTGATGCACAAGTATAAATCCCACTTTAAAGTGAAATGCATTGCTAGGACAAGAGGCGGCACACCTGCAACATACTGGCAGTTAACACTGACCCCGATGTTCGAACAAAAAATGGGGGTGGGGGATTTTGGTGGCCCCAGTGTTGCCTATAGGAAGATCCACCACTGCATGTTTGCATTGAATATTAGAGGTGAGTCAGCATCAAAAAGAAAATAGTGGAGGTGCTTCTACTTTTATGAGCCATGTGAAGAAATGTAGCTGACATGCCAAGGAAAACATAACAAATGTGGACAACTGCGCACATTGGTGCTCATGTTATGTTGCCACTATGAAGACTATCTTAGCTAAAAAGTCACAGAGAAGACCACTCTTTACCCGCACAGATTGTACTTTGGTAATGTAGAGCCATTTGATGACACTTAGCTGTGTGAATCCCAGTGTATGATAACCTTCGTCCTCTGTGTCCTTCTCCTTCTGTTACTCAGAACAAGGGCATTTTGATTATGTCTCACCACAGGAAATGTGTCCACACAATTAATGTTGTATTATTTCTATCTGATTTAACAGCTGCACCTTTCCATCCACTTCCCGATCTAACTGTGCAATGTGCAACAACACGGCAAGATAAAAGGCCGCTCCTGACACCCCCTTCCACCTCTAACATGACGGGGCCTCCGTTCCAGCACACGGTAATTGGATCAATTGAAATCACGGTGTTGCTGAAATGAGGTTAGCAGGCTTGACTGAGCTCCTTTGAGGGCACTTTGTTTTATTTTCACTGATTGCATCAGGCAGGTGAGGCACGGCGTAGTAATGCTTCGACTCTCTAGCTGGTGATGTTATCTCCCCTCATGTAGACTGAGGACGTCTTTATCAGTCAATGACACCATTAAGATCGGCATCTCCAGACAATGCAAGTGTGCTTAGCAGGCTGCTAAACTAATTGTGCAATCAGGGAGGATAAACATGAGGGTTGTGACCACATTCTTATTGAGCCCTTTCACTTATAATAGCATTGCCTCACAGCTTGCTTTGTGTGACCTGCTAGTTAGCATTTCCTGCTATTTTAGCTAATGAGTCAGTTGTGCTAATGTCTGTCATCTTGTAGAGTCTTATATTGACAACCACTGCCAAAGTCAACATAGCATGCTCTGATATTGTCATATAGGACTACTAATATATGGAAAAAGTCTGGTATTACACTTCAGATGTGAGTTCAGGGTGGTTTCAGGCCACGTAGCTGGATGCAAAATAACAGCTGCATGAAAACTGTAATAGATTCCCTCTGTCAAAATATTTGCAAATTACAAGAGGAAAAAGTGAGAAAGTAGGACTCTAGGTGAATCTGAGTACATTTTAATGTGCCGTGAAAGACGTGTAAAGGTGAGCGGAGCACCAGAGGTTGAGGAGAGGGGGCAGTGCAGTGGAAGGGAGAGCCTCCCCTGAGCTATGCCGTATGATGTCTGATTGACAGGCTACACGCTAAGCTCACCTGAGCCTCTGACCTCTCTTTTTACATCTCTGTGTCGCTCCTCTCCTCTCTCCTTCTCTTCTTTTTTCTATTTTTGTGAGAGCGGGGAAACCTGAGGAGGGCCAGATACAGGGTGGAATGGCTTCAGGCTGCGACCTGCTCTAAGGGGGGTCACTGGGAAACAAAGGCCATTCAGGTAAACCGCTCTGAGCAGGCCTGAGACAGACAGGCTCCCAGTGCAGATAACACTGAGTAATGTACTAGCGTTTGCACAGTCAACACCACCAGACTCAGCCACAGTGAGTGCTCAGGGTTGGTGAGGTGTGTGTGTGTGTGTGTGTGTGTGTGTTGGTTGTTTCAATCAGCCGAAGAAAAGGGATAACAGACTGACAGGTGAGTAAACACAATGCTCTGAAAGCCCCACTGAACATTCCTGAAATGACTACGCCAGTGTCGAAAATATTCCATAGAAAAGTAGTAATCCTCTTTATGGAGGCTAATCTTGGGCAAATTCAGAACTTACAAACCACATAAGAGGACTTGAAAAGCTCTCCCCGCACTTGCTCACTCCAAACTGCATTTGTAGACCACGCGACTCTCTGCGGGGAATCAATATGCTTTGTGTTTGATTAGTACCTCTTCAGCAAAGTGCTGCAGACGGAATGTTGATGAGTGACTGAGACGTACACATTAATTGCAGCAGGAAAAATTTCAACCTTTCAACTTTATCTTATCAACTGAATGGCTACAGCAGGTAGAGACATATTTACAGAGCTGAGTGTCCTGGGTTCTGACACCACCACAGCCAACAGCAACCCCATCTCCAGAATAAATGTTGGCACAGCATATTCCTGCAAATCATTTGTACATTATTAATTCAACTTTACATTTCAAAACACTCCAGTTAACACGTGTGTGGAGGTGGGTGTGGTCAGTAGTCAGCTGCAGGGGATGGCTCATGAGAGTAGCACCAGGTGAGTTGATTGACACAGCTGCTGCTGGTTTGCTCTGATTACATCTCTCCCTTTTTCATGCTGACGGACCAAGGAGAAGGACACCGCCTGAGTTTTTGGTTTAAAACTGAGTGGACTGAGAGACGTGTGCTGGAGGAGCTGAGCAGCCACAGGCACACGCGTGCTGGGCAGGAGTCAGTAACAGTATTGCATATAGACGGAGTGCTGAATCTGTGTGTCTGTGCTGGGGGATCTGACAGGGGTAGCAAGACGGCTACAATGCGGTTATGTTTTGGCACAAAACACTTGATTATGGTTAGGAGAAGATCATTTTTTGTGGCTCACCTGGTAGAGCATGGGCTGGGTTACATTTCACCCCATGGCCCTTTGCTGCATGTGATCCTTTCTCTCTCTGCGCATTTCTATCTTTAACTGTCCTATTAAATAAAGGCAGGTAAGCCAAAACAAACAACTTTTGGTAGCACAATAGTTGCTGAAAATGCCGCCAGTATCTTGCTAAAACACCCAGGTTTGGTGGCACAATTGCCACTGGAAATGCCACCAACGTCTTGCTAAAAAACACTCACTTTTGGTGCCATAATCAACATTGGAAATACTGCTGATGTCTTCCTAAAATCACCTGCTTTTGGTGCTACAATCAGCACTTGAAATGCCATTGATGTCTTGCTAAAAAACAACAAGTTTTGGTGACACAGTAACAGCTGGAAATTATACTTATGTCTCGCTAAAAAACACCCACACCAGATGGCACAATCACCACTGGAAATGCCGCCAGGTCTTGCTAAAAAACAATTGCGTTTGGTGCCATAATCAACTTTGGAAATGCTGCTGATGTCTCCCTAAAAACACTCGCTTTTGGTGCTACAATCAGTGCTGGAAATGCCACCAATGTCTCACTAAAAACAACCAGTTTGGTGACACAATAACAGCTGGAATTGCTGCCGACGTCTTGGGAAAAACATCCAGTTTTGGTACGACAATCCTGGCTGGAAATGCTTCTAATGTCTTGTTAAAAACAACCGGTTCCGGTGACACGATAGCAGCTGGAAATGCACTCATGTCCCGATAAAAAACACCCACTTTAGAAGGAACAACTGGTGCTGTAAATGCAGCCAATGTCTAGCTAAATAACAAGTGGCCAGGATGGGTCAGTTGCAGTGAACAATGTCTATGTGGGGACTAATGAAGAAAAAAAAGAACTCAATATGTTCAAAATTTTCAAAATATTTTATATATTATACAGGTTGGCATTACAGCTTCAACATATCTGAAGCATCATTAACTCCTAAGCATAGATTATTTGCTCTGGACACATATTAGGTTATTTCTTTGGGAAAGTCAGCTTTTTCTGTTTCCCCAGGTTTTCAGTCTTCATGCTAAGCTAAGCTAAACAGCTGCTTGCTGGAGCTTCATATGAGGCGTAGAGACATGAAAATGGTATCAATCTTCTCATCTAACTATTGGCAAAAAAAAGTTTATTTCTCAAAATGTCATTATTTCTAAAAAAACTGCAACACTTTGCACAATTGGTGGGATAAGGGTTTCGTCATGGTTATCCACCCACCCCAACCTGTTTGTAGTCACATTGTCTTCATCAAAAAGTTTCTAACTTCATTTTCTCTCATACTCTGGTAGTTCAGAAACTCTTGAAAGTGCCCAGAGGTATGAACATGAGTGTAAATGTGCATCAGTCCCCAATGAACAGTGAGTGGACTGAAAGCTGTAACTCCTGGTAAGCAGCTTCAGTGTTGAGAAAACTTTGACACTATATAGATTATCTCCTGTCTAACCCATCCAGCTAAACTGAAACCGCAAAAGCATATCGCTCCTCCTTTAAAATTGCTCCAGTGTGTGTGTGTGTGTGTGTGTGTCAGAAGTGTCTGAAATGTGAGAGGACTCTAGAAAGGTCTCCTCCTCGTTTGTGCCAGCAGACCCTGTGTTGGCTCCGAGCAATAACACTCGGCTCCCACATGGACGGGACTCCAGAGCCCACTGTCCCATCTCAAAGGTTCTTTAAAGTGTCACCGTGGACCATTAGCATAGACTGGGCTTCTCACCGCGGGCTGCCTCCATATGTCAGCCTTCCCACAAAGCCACAGTGATGAAATGTTATCTGTAGCTAAACTGTAGGTTTGAATCTGCGTCTGCCTCCCCCCTCCTCCCCTTCCTCATCCATCTTTTCCGTCTCCCTCCTCCTCATTTCTCCAAGCAGGTTTCACTCTTGTGTCTGTCATTCTTCTGCCTTTTGTATCTCTGGGCCTTTTTGCTATTGAATGCCGCTTTCTCTCCCACCCCCACCCCTCTCCTCTCTTTCTCCCATCTCCTCCCTCACTCACTCATTCACTCTAGGGCCTAATTATGAGATAGCTTCGAATAAATACATGTATTTTTTCTCCTGCGAGGGGGGAAAAAACCTTGCTCCACTTTTTTTTATTTTTTGACAGTAGGTTGAATTCTAGACTCAAGGAGGTTTTATTCGGCGAGGTCCTTCTGCAGATCGGAGTGGTCGCTGGGACGGGAGATTTCCTGGGTGCAGTAATTGTGTCTCATTAATTCTTACTGTAATGCTGGGTAGCTAAACAGGCTACGCAATTAGGGGGCTGAGCCCTGAATAGGCTGGCTAATCAGGGGACAAAAGCTGCGGCTCAGAGGCCATTAGGCCCGGAGGAAGTGCTTCCATTGTAAGGAGTGGTCTGTGATGCCTTCATCTTCTTCCAATCCGGGTGGGTAAGGAACCTTAAGGGGGGGTTCTTCCACTTCTAAACCTTTACTGCTCAATTCAGAATAATGTGCCAGGAATACCTTCAGCTTGCAGCACAAATAAGGTTGCATCCTGCTCGGGATTATGGAAGATCAACAGTGGATTTCCTGACTGTAACTACCCAAAACTTTAAATAAATTTCCCCACACCTTGTTGGACCTTCTGGACTGCGGGTGAAGAAATCACAAGTTAGGATCCAGATAAAGCTTAAACGCATCTATTTTTTCTGAGAACATTCTGACTGGCTGCTCTCAGAGACGTCAAGTGCACCCAGAGACGCCGTCTCCCCTGCTGTCCCTCCTCCACCTCCACTCCCTCCTCCCCCTGCTCGGTATGTGCCCCGGCAGCCCGCACGCCTCCTCCAAACTGTCGACTCAGGAGTCTGCGAGACCTTTCTGCCATCTGGGAAGGGTGGAGGAAGGAAGAGAATAGAAGATCCTAACATTATCTATCCCCTTGCCTTTCTCCCTCTCCTCTCTCCCCCTCTCCTCTCTGCGAGCTTTATCTTTCATCCCTATTAATCACATCGTCAGGCAGCCTAGACGGAGAATAAATGAACTCTCCTGGTCATTAAAATTAAGCATTGAATTATTGACATGCAATTAGCCTGCCTTTTTTTTCGTGGGGGAGACACTGAAAACTTTCTCCCTGTGGCGAGAGGGGAGAAATAATATGACTGCTGTAGTCATCAGAACTAAAAAAAAAAAAAAAAAAAAAAGTGGGAAAGTGTGCAAAAAAAATATAACATGCCAGAAAATTCTAACTCGGAAAATCCTATTTATCACATAATAAGAGCACTAAGCCTGGTTCCATCTCATTTAGCTGAGTTTTATTCCCATAAGGAGTGGTGTCTTGCGCTCGTTATCTGCTTCGTTATGGAGAGGCCTGCGCCGCCGCCTCTGGATTATGCTGTGGATTATGTTAATGTACAGAGACACGTGGACGCACTAACTAGCATTTCGGAGATCTCCCCTCGCTGTACGTTCTTGTGTGCTAAACTTGTTTATCTCGTTTCATTTAGCATTATGCAGATTCATATTCCATTATTATAATAACCGAACAGATTGATCCCTAACTCGTAATCCTCCATCACTCAAAACAACTTGAAGGAGAGGGAAAAAAAGAAAGTAAACAATATCTTGGAGAGATGCGCCCGCGTATTCTCTTTTCACAGTCACTCCCAATTACAGTGACAATTGCCTCGGTAATTTTATGAATAGCAAGAAACACTTACTGTGCTTGTTAGTCAAATACACATTCTGCAGCCTTTTCATAGCAGCAGAGCAGGAGTTTGACAAGCTGTTTACGCTAAGCCTGAGTAAATCAAATTCGGAGTTTGCCTTCCCTCCCCAGTAATCTCATTTTGTTTACCGCTAACGCTAAGTACATTAGCATCTGCAAGGCCTGTCTGTATTTACTCTATTTACCCCTACTGTACTGGCTCTGAGCCAAACAGGGACTAATGTTACGAAATGAGGGTAACCAGCTGTATATTCATGAACAGCTCGCTCCTAATCTGACACTGAGGCAGGGATCCGGAGCAGGCAGAGCCGCAGCCGAGAGTATAAACTGACAGAAGATGTAGTTTCTTGCTTAAATGAATGGAGATATTAACTGCTTTTAAGCTGTAATATTTTCTTTCCCTCCTCTTGGGTGTTTATACGGGAAAGTGAGGCATGACAGGAAGGTGAAACTGCAAGGCTCCCTCTCAGGAAACCAAAAGATACACAGTAGGAAGCAGTGGCTTGGGTTAGATCATTCCACAGCAGTTTAGCTATTCAGGGTTTACATAGGAAGTAAGGGTAATTTGAACTTTTAAGTAAGGAGGAAGTGACATCAGGGTCAAAGACTGTCAGGTTTCCATGCCTCTGTAGTGTCTTCTCTCCTGGTCTTTCAGAATCTGAATGGGGCCAGTATCAGATCTCACCTGTTGTATGCGTCCTCCTGTTTGTCCACAGTTCCGGGGTCTGACCACGGCCCAGGTTCCCATAACCTACAACCTGGCCTCCACGCCTCATTAGTCAGCCGCATCACAGGTGAACACTGGCCTGGGTGGCAGACAGATGCTGCATGTACACTCTGGCCTGATAATAAGATCTCACTGTCAGCATGTGTGAATAATATCAACCCAGGAAAACCAAAAACTGGCAGTTAAAATGTTTTGCAGACTCCAGAGTGGACAGAACGGAGCTCCTGCTTATCCACTACTTTATTTTCTCTGAAAGGCTACACCAGACCGGAGCATGTTGACAAGCATATTTAAAATTCATTTTGCCAGATTTTGACGTCCAAGCTGTCTTCACCTCCACAATGGAACATAAAAGTCAGGAAAACATCCAGTCGCCTCTGGCTACAATACACGGCTGGCCATGCTTTGTCTAAACTGTTGCACCACGCTACAGCTGCACACAGTTTAAAGGAATCCCAATTTTTAAACACTTTTACTTAAATGGTCGGTCCGCCACTTTGCTGCAGGCTGAAATATCTCAACAACTGTTAAACTGTTTGTTATGAAATGTGGTGCGGACATTCATGGCTCCATTAAGATGACTCGGTGATATAGTTTTCCATCTAGCGCTATAAGCAGGTCAAATGTATATCCTGTCCAGACTGGTGCAGGAGTGAGTCCTAAAACCCAGACGTGAGTTAGCATTTTAGCGTTCCTGCTTCCCTCGTCTGGAGGTCAGTGGGTTTTTTGAATGTTTCTTTGGTTAGATGCCTGAAATAAGTTAACACAAGCTTTCATGTTTTGCTAAATACCCCACTTATGAATTCTGAAGCTTACTTTCTTAAAGGAGAAGTCTTGTATTTTGCACTTTGAGCCCCATTTCTGGGTTGTTTATGATGAAATAGAGTGCTTAAGACCAAAATAGTGACGACTGCTCCTTTTCGGAGAATTTGGCTTTCCCCTGCCTGGCTTAACACTGCTGTCTATGGCCATGTGTGAACCTGTCCTAAAACCACCCTAAACATGCGTTTTCAAAGCCATGAAACTCACAGAGTGGTCAGTGGTGTTGGTTGTTTACGACAAGGTTGTAGTCATTTTAGTCTTTTAGCTCAGCGAAAGTGCCAGCTCGACAGTGCTGTGTGCGCTCCTGGAGGAAGAACGAGAACATTTGTAATAAGTTGAAACACCTGCCCAATGGATTACTCGCTTGTAAACAACCTTCGCAGTACGATGCCTTTGAACACAACGCCAACCTTCTTCTTCTGCTTCTTCTCTGTGTCCCATTACATTGCAATGGTTTCCTGCCGGTTGGTGACACCCACGTAAAGGAGCATTATCGCCATCAAGTGGGCTGGAGTGTATAACGCTTCAGGGTCAAACAAATGATCAAGCAGAAGTTTACACACGGGTGTGAGGCAGCTGAAAAAATAGTTCCAGAATTGAGATGAACAGCGAAAACACAGATGGAAACCACAGTTTGCTACGATTCTTATGTCAGAACATCAACGAACACCACTGACCACTCGGTGAGTTTCATGGCTTTGAAAATGAACGTTTAGGGTGGTTTTAGGACAGGTTCACACATGGCCATAGCCAGCAGTGTTAAATAGGGCCTGACCGATATGGATTTTTTGGGGCCGATGCAGATTCCGATATTATGGAATAAAAAAATCTGATAACCGATATATCGGCCGATTAAATTTTTTACGTTTTTCAATTTAAAAGACCCCAAAATACCTGCTTTTGATGGCTTAAATATAGTTCAAACACTCGTTACAAAGATATAAATTGAAGGAAGAACATTTTACTATTTTCAAATTATTTTTTTTTTCAAATGATCAGAAATTGTGTGGAACAAGCAGCGTATGAACAATTTGAACACAAAATAAATCAAAAATATGATGTGCAAAAAGGCAGTAAACCTCTGGGAAATAAAATAGTCATGCAAAGTCTATATAAATTAAACAAATTAACATGTATGTTCACAGTACCAGAGTTCTTCTTATTATTGCCAATTTAACAGAGGTAGGTTATAGTGCAAAAAGTAACACAAGGACATCATTTCTAAGTAAAACACCATATTCCCTGCATTTTATTAGTGATGAAAATATAAGTGTTAACATCGGCGTCAATTGATGATTGTTCTTTAATGGCTATAATCGGCCGGCCGATAAATCGGTCGGGCCCTAGTGTTAAGTCAGGCAGGGGAAAGACAAATTCTCCGAGAAGGAGCAGTTGTCACAATTCTGAACTTAACCACTCTATTTCATCATAAACAACCCAGAAATGGGGCTCAAAGTGCAAAATACCGGACTTCTCCTTTAAGAAGATGGTTGCTAACAAGTGGCTAAACGAGACTACAGAGTGTCATCATACTGAACATTGACATCACAGCCTCGTGGTGGTGACGTAAGCCAAAGTCATGCAACCACACTGTCGTTCGTTTATGGCCTAATGTTAGATTTTTCCTTCTGTTGATTGCACTTATGCTCCACAAAATCACAAGAGTGGTGTTCATCTGTAAAGAAAAAATGCTGTATTACAACATTTTGTTCACCACAGAGCTTATTTTTAGCAATAACCCAAAATCCAATTGAAAAATCCCATTAGCTTTTTGACGAGGGAACAAGGGCGACACTGACTTTCACGTCCACCTACAAAAATCATCCCAGCAGCACTCCATACCTACAAAACATTAGCATGTTAGCATTTTCAGTGTGAGCACATGAGCAGGCCAATGTTAGCATTTAGCTCCAGCCCCACAGACGGCTTTGTAATCCTCCCCAACACCTGTAAACAGACTTCGATGTATAAAAACCTTTAAAAAAAGGTAAATAACAAGATCAGGCAAAGTTGATTTCAATAATGGTCTTAACTCTGAGAGAAGCACCTTATCACTCCTCTGTAATTGTTTGACTGCCAGTGCAAACAAATGATTAGCAGGAGTGTTAACGAAGTGCTTCATGTAACACTGCAGACATGACGTATTGTCTTGTTAATGTCGCTGCCCAGTATGAGGAGATCACACATTTCACATCTCCGTAGAGATGGGCAACACTCAATTAACACAGTGCACAGGCACCTTTTGCACTGCTCTGTTCAGAAGTGCTGATTCCAGAGTACAAACATAATTTCCGCTGCTGTGCGTCCCAATTAAAGGAGGAAAATACTTGTTTTTTTCTCTCAATGTTAAAGTAGTTGATCAGCAATTTCTTCACATCTACAGGAGCCAGAACTCTTCATTCTCATGTTTTTTTCTTATTATGCATTGGTATGTACACATGTTCATCCAGCTCACATGTTCTCCAACGATGAAAGCTTGAATAGCATTTCAGCACTTCATGGTTGTGCTTGATTTTCTCCCATTTTACAAGGATCAAACACAGTCTGACTGAAGCTGCCTTTCTAGGCTCAATGAGCCTGCTGCAGCGCTGAGAAGTTTTAGCGATGGGAGTGTTTCAGCCCCGTGGCAACGCAATCTCTATATCCCAATGTAATTATCAGGATAAGACATTCTCCCTCGGTGGTGGAGGCCAAAGTTTCCTGCCATGGTGCGTGGAGATTTGATTTGATTGAAAAGGCTGTGCTGCATGCTACGTCCTTGCGGGGCTGCGGGGGCTTCTGCACCTCATGCATTAAGCCTCCATGTCCTCGCACAATAGTTGTTAAATGCATGACTATTTTCTCTTTCTCTGAATCGCTGCTGCATAGAAATTTGAGAGGAAGCGGTGAGAGGAGCTTTCACACAATCGCCACAGAAGCGTCCTGAGAAATATCCAGTGAAATTAAACGTGTGTTTAATTTTGAAAAAGGGAAGAACTCAGACATTTACTGTGGGGCTTTCTATTTCTCTGCAGCCAGTGGAATCATCTCTGGGTTACCTGCTTGTCAGTTGCTGCTTCCTGTGACAGCACGCTGAGGTATCTCATTGCATCTGCTTGAGGCATTTCCCTTCGCCGCGTCAGAACACAAACATGTGTAAAAACAAAACATCGAGCCAGGGAGGGACGGTGTCGCACTCGAGGTCACTGGAATATCTTCTGGTTCACTGGCCGCTGGGGTCACACACACACAGACACACACACACACCAGGATCTGATTGCACAAAACAACAACTGACTTTGCTTATTAATAAATGGTGTAATGTAACTGTTGCAGTGTAACGCACACATTAGTTGAACGGTGCAACATGTCCATTTGGACGTGTGATTAATTTTTAAATTCCCTGCTTTCATGTTGAATCCTAATTCTATATGCAAAACCGATTCCAGAGAACACACCACTGAATCCCCTGCTCAGCTGGTTAAAAATTAATAGGAATGTCAATGCCTGAACATTGTGTTACCTTTTAACCGTGCGCTTCGTTAAATATTCAATCTCAGGAAGGCAAATATTACATTCCTTTACCTTTGGTTGTGTCTCTGCCTTGTTGTGTCTTGTTGCTTCCCGGCTTCCCTCTTTTCTTCCTTTCTCTCTTTCTCTCCTGTTGACTCTGATGCCCAGGCTTCCGCTTAATTGGTATTTTTGTTGAGCTTTTCTGAGTGTGAAACAACAGAGCCTCACACCTCAAATACAGTATTTATTCATTATTTTGCACACCGTCGTCTGACAGCGGGAAACCTTATTAGCCGAGCTAATTTAAGGGGTGACTAGCAATCCAATTAGGTCTAATTGGAGGCTGATAGAAAAGCCTTCAGAGGTAACCTGCGCTGACTCCGGCCACCTCTGCGCCCTCACACATCTGGATGCCTTCGTCCTCCCTGCGTGAGCATCGCCACCGCCTTGCCGTGTCTGTGTCGTGACTCGTGAGTCCAACTTCTGCAATCACATAATAATGAAATTGTTACATTATGCAGTGCAACAATGGACATCTATTCATGGTGATGCGGCGGAGCAGAGGGGGCTGTGAGAGGTGGCAGAGGCTAATTTGGCGAGGCCTTCTTACAAAGCCTGGGACAATGTCCCGGGTATAGAGCTGTTGTCTCAGGGCCGAGACCACCCCAGCAAACCTTCACTCACTCACACACAATGGACGCTGGTGGCCTCGTGGTCGACACTTAAGAAACATGAGCTATAAAAGAAAGAAATTCACATCATAGAAGGTGCTGAACACATGTCTTAAAAATAACAAGTGGAGCTCTGGTGTTGCCGTTTCTTCAGTCGCTTCAAGAGCTAAAGCTGCTGTGTGAATCCATCATGAAGTGTGAGGATTATTTTGCACAAACTGCTTCATTCAACATCATTCTCAACATATAAAGGTATAATCTCCCCATAATACTCTTCACATTTTTTAAACATCTCAGTGACCAAGCATTCTTCCAGCCTGCAGGATAATAGTGCTCGTCTCTTAGTGCTTTTAAAATACTCTGCATGCGTCTCTGTGAGGGCGTGAACCACTGAACTTTTAAGACTTGTTTGCCAACAGTTAACTACTGCAGCAACACACTCACAATGAGCTCAAAACCCCAGTTGACTCAACTCTTCTCTGACACAGTGTAAATAAACGCCAAAGACATTAAACCTCTCACATGATTTATATCTGTTGGATCAGACGGCACTGTGTTGTACAGCTGTTCATGATGTCGTATCCACCCCTTTATAGCATTACATTGTTGTCGCTGATCTGCAGCAGTTGGACGGGGGAAGAACTCCACTTCCATCTGCTGTTTGTTTCACTGTGTGCAGAATATCTTCAGCAGATACTTGAGAAAAGGTTGATCATCAGGCAAAGATGAGCTCTTAAAGGAATACTTCACCCCCCCAACGACCTTTTGTATGACAGTCACTCACCCTATGTTACAGTGAAATTGTAAAGAACACTTTTATTTTTCTCATAATGAACTGAAGTCATAGAGGTCTGCGTTTAACAACAGCAAACTATATGAACATATCTGTTTACAAACTCTCATATAACTTGTGCAGTATAATCAAAGTCTAATTTATCCAGTCATATGCTCAGTTTCTGACATCTATGCTCTCCAAAGCCAGACTCCATTGACAAAAATAGTAATTTTACCTCGCTGAATACGGGAGCTGCTGGTCTACCACTGCCTCCATTGCTGGTTTGTTTGTGTTGAGCCCAGTTCAGACCAAAGATTCACGATGAGATGAGTTGAAGCAGGCGACATCTGCAATGCACCGTTCTGCAACGTTATAAAAACCTGCCAGCTCAACTAGATGAGACGGTGTATCATCTCTATGCAACAACTCTTTGTTCTTCCACTTTGATTTGCAGCTTTTCAGGTTTATTTTGTGGCTGAATATAATTTGTAGCTTCTTAAAATATGACTCAGGATAGTGATAATGTGAGAATGTGATAAGCACATACAGCGAGCAGCAGCAGTGACCCACCGTCTGACACTGGCACACCATGAGGATGGAAACAAAGGGCTTGGCAGGAATGGAGCACCCGCTGCAGCAAGCGAACACACCGTCTGTGGTCATTCTGACTTGACCAGTGGAGTTCACTACAAGCTGATTGGCTTTTGAAACAGGTGACGTGCTTTATGTTATAAAACCAGCTGCCGGCAATTTGATCAGCTGAGTTGCAGGTAACACCATCAGCCGGCTTGAGTCTAGCTCAGACTGGCCAGTTCACACCGCTGCAACTTTTCTCTGCAACGTTCTAAGATGGTTTCGTCTCCTCACAAATCTTTGGTCACGGTCACACATGAACAGAATTAACATTGGTGAATATTCAGTGTGAGTGAAGGGGCAAAAAAAAGCATTCAAAGTTGCAACTTTGATGAACTTTGATGAACTTCAACCAACAGCAAAGAAGTATATGTGTAGGACACAATGATTGTTGCCATGTGTAACAAGCCAGTATTGTATGATACTAGCCATGAAAAATACAAACTGCACCCCTTTGAGAGACACTGCCTGACTGACAGGCTGCAGGCATGGAACGTAAGAAAATGGAAAATTTTTCCTGAACGGGGAGACGAGATACTTCCTGCATCCATGGTGACTCCTGCTCATGGATGTATTTTGCATCCGTGCTCCTGCTCCTACACAATTTCAACTACAGGATCAATAAGGGTAAGGCACGTAATTAGTTACACACAGGGTATGATAATCTAGCTATGTTTTCGACTGCATCCTTCTAGTGTAGGCCTATCGCTCAGTGTAACAGGTTAGGTTAGTAACAGGTTGTAACAACGTTAGCTGACAAATTTGTGATGAGTAACAATGTCCAGCATGATGGAAAAAAACTGTTCGCTTAACGTTACTTGACAACTGAAATCATGCCCATACACGTTTTTGTTGCAACGTTACTAACCTAACCTGTTACATTGAGCGATAGGCCTACACTAGAAGGATGCAGTCGAAAACATAGCTAGATTATCATACCCTGTGTTTACGTGCCTTACCCTTATTGATCCTGTAGTTGAAATTGTGTAGGAGCAGGAGCACAGATGCAAAATACAACCATGAGCAGGAGTCACCATGGATGCAGGGGTCACTTGCAGGTGCCAGGTGGGAGCTTCTCGTGAGATTTTGAAGTATCTTGTCTCCTCGTTCAGGAAAAAAAAATACCCCAAAAAACAGAAAAAAATTACCATGAAAAACAGAAAATATTACTCAAGAAAATAATTAAATCAGAGCTTTTTTTTATTTGTCAAGTGAATGCAATACGCTTCCGTACGGATTTACCAAAGTCTCACAATAACAGAAACAAACAAAGACTGATAAAAGACCAGCTGTATTTCACAGGTATATCTCAGGTCGTACTTGCAGTCTCAAGAAGTTCGTGCATCACCTGAAACAACTTCATGACATTTGGACATATAGAATATCTAGACACTTACACAGTGCAGGTAGAGAGTGTGTATTCTAGTTTAAAGTGTGCACTCAGTTTATCACCTGGAGCAGTTTGCAAAGGGACTCCACTCATCTGTCATCGTTAGTTGACTGCATTGATGTTTTATCCTAATGAGTTTGATATGTTGTTGAATAAACATATATTTAGTTATGGGTATAAAGCCTAGATGTTTTTTATTGAATATTTCAAAACAATTTCACCACAAAGTTCATTTAGTAGCTGGTCTGGAGCTTTTGATCATATATCATCAGTGGTTTAAGGTAGTTACGACGGGCCCCAGTGCATGCTAGTTACTAGTTATGAAGCTCACACACACCATTAGGTGTATATATTTTTTACAACAATGTGTTGTCCTGTTCGTTTCTCATCTTTTCTCACTGCTGCCTTTATCTTGCTCGGTTTGCAGATGCAATCAGCTTGTCAGTCTTGACAGATTTTGCACCTAAACTAGCTCCTGTATATCGTCACATGATCAAATAGAGACTTGACATTGGAAAACGTCAACACGCAATCATCATGCCATGTCTGTATGTGACAGAAATACAAAAGAAAATAAGAAATTATTAATTTAATTGAACAGTTCCTAAAGTTTATTTATAGTTTTTAAAGATTATGTAGAGTAAACATATGATTTTGTTACAGATTGTGAGAGATTTGCACACACATACACAAAAATAAATAAATAGAAAATATGCACATATAGCAAATGGCATTGTTTTTACTTTGACATGAGCTCTTTGAGCACAGCTGTATTTCCCAGGTGGCAATCTAACTCACCTGCAAAGGCCCGTTTCCTGCCCAGCACCTTGTTGGATGGGCTCCACTGCAGCCGCACTCCCTGCATAGAATATATTCATGCTCCTTGACACGATATTCCAATGCGCTCTCATCTCAACTCGTCAAATATTGTTGCTGAGTCAGCCTTTCATGTCTAAATATTATGCACAAGGCAGCTTCCTATGTCTGTTGTTGACATTCCCGGACGCCATGTTACATTACATTTTACACAGGAAATGTTCAGTTTCTACTCATTAGATGCATATAAACTTATAAATGTGGTAAAACACCTCATTTTTATGTTTATTTTCCACATGCAACAAAAGAATGTGGTTAGATTTAGAAAAAAACAACATGGTTTGGCTTAAAAACTCACACGTGCAGCCAACAGTGGGTCCTGGGTGAAAGTGTGAGGTTTGTTGGACCCATCTACTTCCTCTACTGCTTGCCCTACAAGGACTTTCCAGCTTCTTGTATTACATCGTTACCGGCAGCATTTCAAACTGATGCCATCCAGCTGTGTAACACACTGACGCTGCAAAAGGTGTCTTTTTTTGTCACTGACAAAGCTGTGGTATTTTCTGAGTACGGCTGGATATTCCTCAGCAGACTGAGACTTGAGGATTGTACATACATGTTTAAATGTCCTCTTTACTGAGCACTTAATGGACTTTTCAATCATCCATCTTAAGGTGCGGACACACCAAACCGACATCAAAGAGCTAGCGCCGACGAAAGCCAACTGTTGCGTCGTCTACGTCGCCTAATGTCGCCCTGTGTCAGCTGCATTTGAGCACACTACACGGACTACATCCAACAGCCAAGTGGCGCGTACGTTCTGCGCCTGCATGAGAGAGAGTGGAGTGACATATGATACATCCTGTCAGCCGAGGGGTTTCCTATCTGTGCAGCCGAGCACCGCAGCACCTCCACGGACTATTACATTCAGACGGTCCCGGTGTTTCCTCCGCAGGCTCCACTTCACTCAGCTGCCCGATAAACCCGCTGCTTCTTCCCACTTTAACCTGAATAACAAAGCAGAGCTCGGCTCTCCGTTTGGATTCAAACGGCCGAGCCGGGGCTAGCTGGGAAGCGAGGCTAACTGGCTGTGCTTCCCTCTTGTCTCACAGCTAGCCCCGGTTTGTTATTCAGGTTAAAGTGGGAAGAGGCAGCGGATCTGTCGGCAGCTGAGTGAAGTGGAGCCTGAGGAGGAAGCACTGGTTAGCCCCGGTTTCACTACAGGCAGATTCACTTGCTACAGGGGCGAGGGAATGAAACCTGAACAGCCAATCAGAGTGATCTCTTTCACCGACTAGTTCCGCCGCCGATTCAACATGCTCAATCGGCCGAAAAGCCGCTGACGCCAACGCTGAAGGGCCAACGGCGCGGGACACACCGCAAAAACTAGGCCGACAGATGCTCATCAACGGCGCGACTTTGGTTGACGGCTGACCGTCGGCTTGGTGTGTCAGCGCCTTTACAGGTTGAAAGCTTAAGGTCAATTAAGTAGCTGTTCTAAAGCTTTTAGTCATATAACACAATTTGTTTATCTCATTGTTTTAGGCAACATGGACAACAAATAGTCACTACAATGAAAATTTAAAATTCCATGCCAACTGAAAATACCAAAGGAAGGACCTGGTAACCTACAAGTTTAAGATACTGACCGAGTAATCACATAAAGTCTCTTAGTCCAGCTGAAGACCTCTCACTATCAAATAAGATACAGAGCAGAAATTAAAGGATGGTGGCGTGTAAATACTCAGTTAATTATAATACTAGCCTAATTGTGTTTTAAATCCATCCATATGCACATGTGTAGTGGTTCTGCGCTCACATCATTCCTGAAACCAAATTAATTGCTCCTGTTCTCATCACAAATGTCTAATAGACCATTAGCTAACACTTTTACCCCGGCAGAGATGGTGGAGCACTCTCATTTGTTGACACGTCCTCACTTTGATGATCCACTCCACCGATCTATATGTAGCAGGAACAAAAGCAGATGAAAGTGGCTTTTTGTATGAGAATAGCATCAGGTACCCAGGGAAACACACACCAGCAGCACATTTGAGCCCTCTAATATTTGCTCTTTAGGGGAATCCGGTGTGTATACGGGTGTGAGAGATCAAGACGCAAATGAGTGGGGGTATTCCCCGACCTGATTGGCCACTGGCTGGGTTTGGAACGTGATGCAAATAGACACAGGCTCCCTTTGAAATACCTAACGCGCCATTTGCAATTCTAAACATCTCGGTATACATTTACTGTGTTTTTTTTTATGGGTGTTTTCTGTGGAGTCAAATCGGTTGAACTGAAGCTGGTGCTTAAAAATCAGGAGTGTGTAGCCTTTTAACAGACCTGTCGTGTGGAGGAAAGCAGAGACGTGAGAGAAGAGAAAGACAGACACAGGATCTTTGCAAAAAATACGCTGTTTAAAGTACTGTCATCATAATTCACCTCCAAATTTGAATTGACAGGAAGCTGTAAAGCGTCGAGTACATTCTCAGAGCTGAGCCATGAATCAAAAGAGCTGCTGTAGTGAGTTCTTGCAGGATTTTACAACACTGAGGGTGGACACCTGTCATTCTCTAAGTATAGCTCTAACACAGGAGTACTTCACCTGTGGTAAGCCCCCTTACAGAATGATATAACGATACAAGTGTGGATAGGAATGTGAGAAGCTAGATTTTTTGCTTACTTCTCTGTTTTTGGATAAACTTTTTTATTTTTGAGTTCTAATTTTCACAAATGTACAAGTATAATGAACCAGTGCCCAACTAGTACATCAACTTATCATGATTAGTGGAACAGGAATAGAGATTTTAGCAATTTAGATTCATTAAAATGGCTTCTGGGAATGCAATTACCAATGCAAACAGTCCTCAGACCAAGCTCATTGGAATTCCTGCCGTATAGACACATGCGGCTCCTTCTCACTTCGGCAAGGCAGATAGCAGACAGACAAGCTGTCAGAATCGTTATCGTCGGGACTTCATCTCGTTAATTTGGTAGATGGGAGCGCAAGTATTTGCCCTGTGGAAAACTAAACACACTCGCAGGGTTTCCCTCCCCCCCCCCCCCCCCCCTCCCTTCTCTCTGTCCACGGAGAAACCAGCCAAGCAGCAAGGCAGCCAGGCCCACACATAGCCTGCAGTCATATCAGACCCAACAGCCTGGCTGGAGTCAATATGACCGCGGGCGAAAAAATTGTGGTGGAGCTGGTCCCCCTCAATCTGAGACCTGGCTCGGGCAGCAAACAGCTAGCGATGCGCTCATTCAATATGAGTGAGCTTCTCCCCCTCATCCTCCCCCTCATGCACACCAGTGCACATTTCAAAACTTGTTCTCACTCAGCCTGTGTCATTCCCCCCACCACCAACTCTTTTCAGCTCCCACTCCACCAACCCCAGCTCTCGGGCTCTTGCTCAACCTTTCCTTGTTTTTATTGTAAGATGATTTTTTTTTCATTATTATGTGAAAGCGAGCGGTGATGGTGTGTGTGTGTGTGTGTGTGTGTGTGTGGGGCACAACATTCTGACAACCAGATTTGATTTGACAGCCTCTCTTTTCCCCTCTCTGCTGACCCTGCAGACCAGAGTGTGGACAAGGGTGGATTTGGGCTAAAGTACCTTTTTATTTACTGGAGTTTGCTGGTTGTTACACGCCTCGCTACTCCTCCACTCAAAAGTTCGCCTAACATTCTCCACCCTCTCTGTGAGAGCTAATCAAAGTTCAATTGTGGCAATCTGGAGAAGAATAATAATCAGGAGTAGGAGTCAGAGCGGAGGCACCTTGTGTCTCAGCATTTCACCCACCACACATCGCGCAGACACACACACACCTTGTGTTTGCTCAATGAAGCAGGGAAAAACACAATCAGTGTCTAACGCCTGAAAATTCCAGTGAGCAGATGACTTATCGGTAACATGACGAAAAGCTAAATGAGACGAAACCTGAATAAAAAAAGAAAAATAACAATAGGAGTAAGTGATGTTCAATAATTAAACAGTACCAGTCATTATTTTGAGGTGGTCATCCACAGGGTCAGACACAAGCCCATCCTGTTTTGTGTATCTCCCCCTATTATTATTCATTTTGTCAGCTGCATATTTATGACTGAAGCACACATTTCACGGCAAAACCGTGTGTATGCAAAAGCTCCCCACGTCGAGCCCTGCTTAGACATCTCAAAGAGAATACGCGAACACAAACTGCTTTATTGCGGTGTGTGTGAACAGCCCTGTCAAACGTCTGTTTACCATCTCACATTCCCAGAGGCACAAACCTCTCGACAGAGGCTACATCTATTTTTCCTGCTGAAAGATGTCTTTAAAACAACAGCGTTTTGCAGTTTCTGCTTTAAAGGCAGGATCGATGTCAGTGTTAGAACCTCAGAGGACAAATTAGAGTCAAAGTAGCGTTGCCTTGTAAGAGATTGTGTATGTGTTGTTCTGCTAAACAAAACCTCACATCTTACAGTAGGGTGGCAGAGTCTCTGTTTAAAAGTTTCTACACTTCCTCAGCAGACAGAGCTAATGTTAAAAGTATAATTTGACATTTTGAGAAATACGTTTATTTCCTTTTTTCCACCAAGATTGAGATGTGAAGATAGATACCACTGTCTAATATATACCTGCAACCAGGAGACCGTTAGCTTAGCTTAGCTTCTGTACAAAAGCTTCATAGTTAAAATGACAAGTTGTGGTTTAGTGGGGGCTATGGGTGGAAATATTTCATGGTCTGTGCCCCTAAAAAGATGATAGTTTGTGAGTTTTAAAGGTATAAGCAGCGCATTTTTTAAACTATGCTTGTAGCATGACTCTAGGGACTCTGGCAATATCAGTCTGTTGTTCCACCACTTTCATCCAGACTAAAATATCTTACAAGTACTGGACAAATTACGTACCTTACCTTGAAACTGGTATATTGCTGCAACTCTGATCTAAAACCATGATCAGGTCAAAATCTTAATTCGTCCAATACTTTAAATGAATGTCAATACCAACATCTGCATGCTAGCATTGTCATTGTGAGCATGTTAGTATGCTGAAGTTAGCATTTAGCTCAATCACCTCTGTGGTTATAGCTTGTTCTCACTCCCCTGGTGTCATGAAATGCTGCTTGGGCAACCCGGTCCCACTCCAAAGTTGCTGAAATCTGGCACTTGGGCAGTGACTTGCGGCGTCAGACATCGACAAAAAAAAGCTGTTCCTTTAACGTCAGCATGATATGTGGCCTGTCGCTGTTATAGTTTAACGCCGCCCGGCGGCTTCAGGGGGAAACGCAATGGGACAGGAACAAAATTAAGTCGGCAAGAGTCTGAGTAGGGCGGGTGGGAGAGGTGGTGGATGGGTCCAACAAAGACTGATGCTGTGTCTCAAATCACATACTTCCATTACTACAATTCCATGGAGTGTACTATTGGCGTAGTGCACGAATTTCGACAGGGTAGTGTTGTCTCAAACCAAAAACCACCGTTGTGTACTCACCGGAAATGATGACCTCAAATTTCGACCTGTTCTTCTTCTTTTAATGCCTAATGTGCAGCTGTTAGCTAGTTAGCAAACTAGCATTAGCATTCGTGTTATCATTTGCGGTACCAAATCATTACAGACTGCTAAATTAACCCAATAAACATACTGCTGACTTATATCCGACAACAGTATAGTGGTGCTTAGTGCAAAAAACACATGTATTTGTACAATGCAGTGACGCTCACGGCCGCACAGTCCTCGGCTGCCATTTCCAGTTTGAAAAGTGGTCCCTCCCCTTCCGCTATGTAGCCAAGATGGCGACCACTGAGGGCGAGAAGTGTCCATAGTTCCACACTCAACTTCTTGAACCTTTTGAATGCACCATCTGGGTACTCATAGTGCACTGCATTTTTCCATACTTCTCAGTGTGAACGCACTCATGCACTCAAAATATTAAGTGTAAGTACGCGATTTGAGACTGGTGTTGGTGCCCCACGTCGAACTACAAGTCAGGGTTGAGTTGTTTTGTCATGTCAGTTGTCAGCAACCATTTCTTCCTAACACTAACCAAGTGATTTTGTTGCTTACACCTAATCACAGACCCCTTCTGTATCAAGATCTGCCAACCCTCTACATCAAGACACAACGCAAAAGCTGGGGGGCTTCTGCCCAAGCATCACAATGAACAAGTAGGGATGAGATCACATTGGTAGTTCAGTCCAGCATCTCTTAGTCTTGCTTAACTGTAGGTTAGCTGTTCCTTGTCTTTATGCTAAGCTAAGCTGACAGTCTACTGGCTCCAGCTCCATGTTGAAAGGACAGGTACGAGAGTGGTGTTAATCTTCTCATCTAACTCAGCAAGAGAGCAAATAGGAGCATTTCCTAAATGTCAAACTGCTCCTATAAGGTCAAGTTAAACAGGAAGTGGGGAGATTTAAGGTGCTGTGTGCATACTTCACACTGCAAATACATGGGCGCAGATAAAAGTGATGTGAAAGTGACTGTGTTCTTGGCTTGGATGCCCAGCTCATTTGTTGGTCTCACTTTTACTGTAGTGAGCAAAGTAAACACACAGCAGATCACTGCCTCATAGCCCAGCATCCCAAATATAGATTTCACTGTCATCTTTAAGTATGCAAACGATCTGTCTGTCTGTCGGTAGATGGACGGCTCATGGCTGCATTCCAGGCTTTCTCATTTTAATACCCAAATTGACGTTGCGCTCCGCCGTCCTTTTGTTACCGCGCTGCGCTGAGCCTCTCGCCGGCCAAGAAAACAAAAAAGTCAGTTATACGGCGGCAATTGATGCGACAGGCATTTAGTAAGGCGATTTCTATGGTAACAATCCTCAGGAACATTTTCATTTTCAGCATCAAATGGGTAAAAACGCAGCCGTGATAATTAGCACTGTGTGTGTAGCTTAATATGTGTGCGTGTGTGTGGAACCTGCTTTAAAGGACTTCAAAAAGCCTGGAGGAAAAACACAGTTTGGTGTTTTACGACATCTCGCCACTCTCTCTGCTGTCAGTCAGCATTAGGGGCTGTTTTTGCCTGTTGTATTTTCTTTTGTAATCTAAAGCACCGTCCTTTTAAAACGACTCTGCTAATTACTTTATTTAATCGGGCGCCAGCCGAGGAATTATTTTTGTAGCCCGGAGCTAATTTTGAACCTGTAACAATAGCTTTTGGAATATCAGTTTAAGATAAAACGCTTTTATAGTTAATCCTGGAGGCTGTTATATCTACACATTTCGAGTCGCACTTTCATGTGGACCCTTCAAGATCATGAGGACTCTGATATAGTTGTATTGCACCTGAGGATAATCTGAAAACCAATGTAATTAGTGTGACTGTGCACAAAACAGGGAAGAGTATAATATTTAAGAAAACAAGTCACAGTAGCTTTTTTTCTTTTTGACAAAATATCCCGAAACCACAGTCCTCTCCTTCTCTGACCCACACCTGTTCCCTTCCTAGCAGCCCCTACCCCTCTCTTCTTTTTCCGTTTTGAATTAGAGAAACCAAGCACAGGGCAGCAAATGGTGTTTGAAAGAGCAAAAAAAAAAAAAAAAAAGACAGGGATGGGGATTTGGAGGTGGTGGAGGGGGGTAAAAAAAAAAAAATCAAAGCGAAATCGGCAGAATGCGTACTTTCAGAGGCTGCGGCACAGTTGAACTGAGCAGGCCCAAGCCCTGTGAAAAGAAATGGAGACAGCCTGAATGCAAATTAAATCCCCCTCATTCCTGCAAATATTGTCTTAGCCATTAGTGCGGGCTTGACTAGAAAGGAGTGGTCCCACTCATTGTCGCTCGGCCAGGGAGAAGTCAGGGGAAGAATTCTATTCAGTGGCCGTCTTGGGGGCTCGGTGCACTTGGGCGCTTGTTTGGTACCATTCAAACGCCACAGACCGTGGCAACAAAGAGAGCTTTCAGCGTACCTCACTGTAAAAGCATGTGAAAAAGAAGAAAGGAGGTGGATAGGAGGGGAGAGAAGGAGGGAGGAAGGGAGTTGGTGGGGGTGAAGAGAAGGGAAAGCAGCACTGGAAAAGTTTAGGTGTAGGTCCTGAGTGGAACTGGGCCTGTATGTTGTTTTTTAATCGTCCGGTTTATTTTGCTAGGTGGGATATTGGAGCGCTTCACGCAGCTTGCGCAGTTGGCTCCACTGGGTGAGGAGCTGTGGATCTTGCACACAAACACACACACACACACACACATATACACAGCCTTTGAGCGGCCCGCTTGCCCTGTCTTCAAGTAGCACCCATGAGGGACAAAAAGAGCCGTTTCAGCACAAAACCATACCTGTCTTGTCTCCTCTCAAGTTGTTTGTGTGTATTTACAGACATTTTTACAGCCGCGCTCTGCTTTGTGCATCATCTCTTGTTACTGCTTTGCTCTCAAACTCCATCATCAGGCAGGTCTGAAGTACGCTGCTGACCCAAAGTGACTTCATACACACAGAAGACAGGTAATTTTTTAAGGCAGAGCACATATATCTGAATGGAGGGCCCCCCTTATGTTCAAATTCCAGAGCCTTCTGCTGTATCCATCGGCTCTTAAACCAAACATGACTGTTCACGAACAGATTATTTGTGTTTGAATCCACATGAGAAAGTTCAATGTGCAGTGCACAAGTGGATGAACACTCACTGAGCCAGCAAGGTTATACTCTGCCACAGGCCTCACACATTACCCAACAGTGAGAGAGACTATTACGGGGAGATATCTCGTGAAGCGCATACACAGGAGTGAAGAAGTCAGTAAAGAAATACCGCACAGGTTTGTGTTTGTGTGTATAGGTGGAGCCGGGGTGTGTGCAGAAAGCAGAATAGCCCTTGGCATCCCAGATTTGTTTTGACTGGTGCGTTTACAGCTGCTGCATAGCATGGGCGAGGAAGGGCCCGGCCGAAGTAAAACAACCAAATTCTTACTTTTCTTCTTCTTCTTTTTCTTCCACTCTTTCTCCTCTCCTGTCTTTGGAGAGATGGCTCCCGGCCAGCCAGCTGTATAATCAAGCCCTTCATTTCTACTTTATTGACAGATGCTACTTCCAGCCTTGGTTGGGGGAATACGGTTTGTTTTTTGAACCTCTGGGAAAGATTGAATTCCATGGCAGGGTGATATATGCTTCGGAAGGCTTTGTTAATGTTGGACTACAGCTGCACGGTAGAAGTGCTGGAATGCTTTCCTCCATTTCGTCAAGAGGGAGAAACCTCAGAACTTGGACTAAGTGAGAGAAAAACAGTATAGGAAGCAATGCAAGTTTGGCAGGAAGCAGTCTGCTGCGACTTAAAGCTGTTACAACATATTGTCTCATTTCGAAAGACACCAGGATCACTCATGTCAATTATACATGCAGGTTGTGGCAAGTTGGGACTTGAGTATCGCAAGTCCTGACATGTTTAATGAAAATGCTCATGTACAGTATAGATGCCTACATGTTCATTTAGATCAAGGATTTTCAAAATCTGATGTGTGGGCCCCCCTTTAGTATTCATATCCATATTAATGTATTTTGTCACTCCTACTATTATTATTCTTTTGGCAGATAATCATGCTCTAATTTTTCTAACTACAGTTCCCATAATTTTGGGGCTCTAAACGGGAATTTTGATGTTGCCATGAATTTAGTGAGGTAGCTGTGTGCCACAACTTGAGCCCAGTTTTTCTTCTTAGCCTATATTAATTTATATTTTGGCACATTAACACCATTAAAGGTCCAGTGTGTAGGATTTAGGCAGATATATTGGCAGAAATAAAGTGTTTTCTTTAGTGTATAATCACCTAAAAAATAAGAATCATTGTGTTTTTGTTACCTTAAAATGTCTACATCTAATCTACATAGGGAGTGGGTCTTGTTCACAGAGACTGCCATGTTTCTACAGTAGCCCAGAACAGACAAACTAAACACTGGCTCTAGCGTTTTTGCGTTTTCATGTTGGCCACCAAAGTAAGAGGCCCCTCTGTGACAAGCAGCATTGGAAAAACACAATTTTTAAAAATAGTTTTTAATGTAAAGCCGCTTTATTCAATGTTTTTACCAGTTTAAGTCACTGTGTCCATTTGTTTTGGAGAGGAGGAGACCTCTGTGGATAATTCAGCTCCCGGTTAAAATCTCCTGAACGTCTGGATCTTAAGTTATCTGAGAACAAAGGTGAGCACACGTTCAAGATTTAAGATTCAAGATTCGCTTTATTGTCATTTTCACTGGGTACTAGACACAGAAAAAACGAAATACTGTTTCTCCATCAGTGCAGGCAGTGCATTAAAAGTCAGTAATAAATTTGCAAAAGCTGGGCTAGCAGCCTGTCTCGGACGAGCCGAACAGCGTCAGAGAAACACTGATTTGTAATGTGAAACTGCTTTATTCAGTGTTTTTATTACTGGTCCATTTGTTTTGGAGAGGAGAGGAGACCCCTATGGATAGTATGGCTCCCGGTAAAAATCTCCTGAACAATGAACACTGACAGAATCCCAACTGGAAGAAGTTTCAACTGTACTTACTCCTGTAACTCCCCGTAAATCTTATACACTGTTCTAATAAAAGTATGCTGATGTAGCCATTGGCACTTCCTGTTTGTAGTATAGCCATGGATGTACAGACAGCTATCACTGGATTATTTTGATACAGAGGAGAAGTGAAAGACGTGATGATTCTCAGGTAAGTTCTGAAGACGAAGTGTGTTGTTTCTATGGTTTCTTATCCAATTTATTGACATCTATCACTGTTGGCAATCAGTGACAATGATATCCATTAGAAGTGTTAGTCACATTGGATCTGTCATGTCTGTGTGTTTAGATATCACTGACTCAGAGATGGAGGACGAATTCTGATTCAAGTTGCGGCAAGCGGGTGAAAGTATTCCCTCCATGTATCCACGTGTCACAGCCGCTGCAGCAGCTCCAGCTGTGGCCCATGTTGGTGAGTGAATCAGATCAGCAGGACAAACTACAGTAAATAACTTCCTGCTGTTTCCAGAACGCTACCATGCACCTGTCCCCTTCACCTTCAGCTGTATCTGCGCCTCACATCTCCGTTGATCCTGACATGCAAGCGTAGATTTGTTTGTAAATGTGCACAATGTACCAATGATGGCAAAAGCTTAACATTTGACTGTCACCCATCATCCCTCATTCCAGGTTTATCGGCACTCCAAGAATTTCCCATGTACTACAAAAACAACCGAGGAGACTGAATTACTGCATGTGCTCTTTAGTTTAGATTTGGCTAATGCATGTCAGCCAAGAAAATCCTCGCTCACACGAACAGAGGAAAGCAGAGGGTGCCAAGACAATCTGAGGCGGAGGAGACGGCAGGTTGGTGTCGGTGACAGATGGGATGGAGAGGCTGACTTCTTTATTTTAAGGACGGTATCTTCTATCTCTTCCTGCCAGCCTGTCGGGTCCCTCTTCTATCGGTGCCTCTGGTGTTGTTCGGGTGGGACAATCTTTCCCCTTGTGCAGTTGCTAGGAAGACTGATGCATGTTTACAGCACACAGTGTGACAGGAGAAGGCGCAGACATATAAAACAAATACATTCATGGTGTTTTCCATATGCACAAATACTACCACAGGCACAGGCTTGCAACCTCGCATAGCAGCTCTGAATTCCGGGATTTGGAGGAGAGAAAGAGGTGGAAAGGATGGATGAGTAACATCCTCCACTCGAGTAATAAATTTATCCCTCAGATACTCAATGACATAATTAAGGTAGTGTTGATGTTCCTGGGAAAAAGGAAGATTTAAAAATCTGCCTGGACTCTGGCTTCATAAAAATCCTCTGAATCATATTATGTAATATTTGTCTAGACATCCATGATTTGGTTTCAAGACAGAAAAACAGAGCTTTTTTTAAATTCATACTTCATTTGCAGGTGTTCATTAACCCACTGGATAACAGAATACGTTTTAATTAATCCTGATATGGAAATTAAAATAGTTTATTTATCAATAACGCTTTGCAATTCCAGCACAGAGAGGAAATGTCTTAAAGGGTCATTAAAGTTAATTACAACTTGGATCTCATTTTGGTTATCATTCCTCCTGGTAATAATCATATTTTACTCACCAAGTTCATTAATGACATCTGGGAATGCAAAGAAATATCTAAAACGAAACTGAACAGGTGATAAACATGAGCAGTCAAGTTTGAAAGAATCCCACAGGTAAGACAGACTTACTAGTCATTTTTCCAGGCAAAATACTAACTGCAGCTCATTCTCATTCCCAGGGTGTCACATATGGCAGCATGGTCAGTGGCTGCAGCATCAGATCCTGATGCAAAAGTCACCCTCAAGCGTCTGTTTGAGATGTACCAGGTTTTCAGCTAACTGTAATGTAAACCCATCTGTGGTGATAGTGTTTTATAAAGAGCAAGATAGTCTGTGTAGGGCAGGAGGGAGTGGTGGTGGATGGTTCAAACAAACACAGGACTTTTACCCAGGAGACTAACCCGGTCTCACTCCGAGTTGTCGAAATCTGACGCTTGGGCAGTGACTTGCGACGAATAAAGCCACCCTTTAACATTGGCATGATATGTGGCCATTATATTTTAATGGCGCCCAGTGGCGTCAGGAGGAAACGCAGCGGGTCAAGAACGAAAATAAGGCAGCGAAAGTCCGACTGGGGCGGGCGGGAGTGGTGGTGGATGGGTCGAACAAACACTGACTTTCAGCCAGGAGAGCTGTGTTTGCGTCCCATGAGAGTATAAAGCCAAACCCTGTTCTTTTTTTCCCTTAACCCAACCACATGCGTTAGTTGTTGAAGGAAAAAAATGTCAACTGACAGTGTTGTACCGACATAGTGCATTTATTTAACCCCACTATTCATCAAATTTTATATGAAGTCACAGGCTGTAAATCAATGTTCTAAAATTTTTAACCTTTTTTGTATCAAGGACCCCTAAACTGACCCCCATTTAATACGATTTGGCTTCAGTTTACATGCTGATTTGTTCTGTTCCGCTATTATTTAAATTTCTTTGGCATCTCAGATGGTCATATCATGTTGCACTGCCTCTATGATCTCTGGTGGTACTGCTGTTTTTTTTCTCCTATCCATAAGCTTTCAGAAAACGTGCACAAATACAGACGAAATGAACGAATCCATCCGTCTCTGCTTCCTTATCTAATGTTGAGCATAAATGAGTCCTCATCCATATGACTCTTAAGTATTCCTTGTTTTTCTGGAATCCCCCTGGAACTCCCTTAAGGACCCATGCGGTTCACTAAACCCCTGGTTTAGAAACACTAACATAATGTTAATTGACTTTAAGTTACCTAACAAATGTACTTATTTTTAACGCACACTGTAAACTTTTTTGTAACCATAACCAAGAAGTTTTGGTGACGGAACCTACATTTCCTGGAACACGGGAACACGGGAGTTTATTTTGACAAGATTTTTCCCCGAATGTCCAAAATCGACAATAAAGGGGTACCTAGAGCATCACAGTTTGAAGCATAGGGCCCCTGACCAAGCTGCTGTCTTCGACGAGGTGTGAGTGAGAATGTGCTGAACAACAGTGGTGTTTTGTGCTGTCCATGAAGCAAATGGATGAATGGAAAATCTCATTAAAGCTAACGTGATAACTGAAAGAAAACGAATGATTAAGCAATGAAAATGCTGAGAGTGGACCTAGTGTTAAGAGGTATGTAGGCTTTTATTTTTAATTTAGTTGTATTCACACATAATTTTCCTGTTAACCACCAACATTAGGTGCAATCACTTAAAGTGTTTTAGATAATCTGGTGGCTGGTGACATCTCTGATTGTACGGCTCATGTCTCTTGTCTCGTTGGACTATGTGTTATCAAATACTAAAATAAAATGATGTCAAAAACTACCAAAATAAGACCCATGTTATGATAAACCAGAAATGTATTTTAGCTCTGCACACAGTCTGGTTTTGAAATTGTTACCAATGTTAGTGAGAAAAAGGAATGAGGTGCAAGATTCCAGAAAAGGCTTGTTGACATCTGTGTTTTTCCACTTAGAGAGAAACTCTGCCAAAACACAGGAACACCTCAAACCCACATCCACTATCCACTGCTACTGTGGCTTTGTGTTCTCAAAAATACAGTTATACCCGCCCCATAAATGCCAGCAGACTCTGGGTTTGCACAGGATAATTCTGCTTATTTCTAAATATGTCTTTGGTACAGGTGTGTGGCGGAGACAGCCACACCTGGACATATAACCTGGAATATTTATCATCTCTCTACTTCTCCACTCTCTCTCTCTCCGGCGTGCTTGCCTGCCGGCCTCGACTATTTCCCCTCCAGCAATGACAGGATTATGTCTGACATGTTTAAGGAAGTGGCTTTGGCAGGCGCTGTAGAGGAGGCAGGCAGTGAGACACACACACATACATACATGCATACACACACACACATACACAACACACACATGCAGGTGCACGCACATTCCTGATGCCAGCCTTGACTCAGTAACCTTGTATAGCGGGGCAGGTTTCGACGATGCGTCTGTCTATCAAGCCGGAGCTGAAATTAATCTGCGTGTAAAGAGAACGGGGAGATGAGGCAGGGAAGCTTTAGCATTAACTCTGTTATCATTACAGATGTCAGACGGGATGACAGGGGAGGGCTGATGCTGTTGGTAAACCGATCGCCGGTGCTTGATTCAAGCGGGGAATTAGCCTGGTTTCGTTTAATGGAAGTGTTGGGACAGGTGAGCTATTTGTTTACACTGCTGCTGCTGCTCCTGATGGTGATGATGGCGTTTTTTTTGCATCGAGGAGGCCTTCACTTGTCTCCTCCGGAGCTGCATTTGTCTGCCAAGAACATGACAAATGACACTTTGGAGGAAGAGGAGAGTAAATACACTCCAGCTCTGGCTTCGCACGGCCCAACCAGACCGGCTCCATCTTGCGTCTCAAGACCGCGGAGCCAAATTCCTGGAAAATGACTTAATTGTGGGGTAGATTTCCAAATGATGATTCGAGGCAAAATGACAGACAGGAAAGAAAAGAAGAAGCCAGGGCAGGGTGGGAGTCTCGTATGACTGCTCGGTTTTCTCAGCAGGTGAAATCACCGAGGCTATAAGGGAGGTGAGGTTGAAGACACAGAGGGGAAAGAGGAAATAGAGAGGAAGCAGGGATACCTTCGCAGGTTCTCCCAGCAAGAACTCAGACGATAATTGCAGACAAACGTGTCCAAGACGACGGGAGCTGTCTACATCCGACATCCTGTGCTTTCAGCCGGGTTTTTATCCCAGAGACGGAGAACAAATGGCAGGAACTGGAGTGCCAGGACGTGCTGAGGGGCTCCTTGTACCTGCTTTTAAGTCGACGTGCCTGAACACGTCGTCCCCTCCGTCACCCCGGAGGTTTGCTTTTTCCACTGTTGATGCAGACAGGACGCACTCTATCTCCCTGTACCCACAACCCCACTATTCATCAAGTTTTATATGAAGTCACAGGCTGTAAATCAATGTTCTAAAAGGAGGAGATGGAGAGAAGATGTTCAAAGGAGTTCAGAGCGTCTTTGAAAATCTCGCATCGTCACTAACAGGTGTTTTGATTTATAGTGTTTGTGTTTAATTGGGGCATTTCTCAGATTCACATGAAAGGGAAGGTGAATTGATATTTTTCAGGCTGAGAGTGGGCAATGAGAAGACACAGTCGATGTTTTCCTCTGAAAAATGCATCCCCCCACCCCCCCACTGTGCACCTGGGAGAAAACATGGTAAACGTTCCCCAGTGGTATCTCAAGAGTTTATCCAATATGTGGCCTTATGAAATCAATCAGAAGAATTAGCAAGCAGGTAAGTTACCTAGAGGTTTGTTTTTTTTTTTACATTGTTGAGGTGTGTTGTAGGTGTTTTTTTTAAGCCTGGCTAGCAGCAGACTGTTGACAACTATTGCATGAATTGCCATGAAATTTCGTACATTGCATGATCCCCAGAGGATGGGCCTGACTTTCCCCCTTTAGATCTACCATTAAGAGGGATTTATACTTATGTGTTGAATGGACGCCATACCCACGGCGTAGGCTCTGTGTCACGTGAAGCCTACACCTTAGCCTACATTGTAGCCTGACGTGCACCTCCCCAGAAATGTAACTGCACGCCGTGGTGATGCAGACTTCCTGTCTATTTTTGTTAGCTGAAACCATTTCCCTCAGTGGAAACAAAGCTTTCATTTACTTTAATTCCACAGATAAGAAAAAATAAATTGTGATACCATGGCTAATTTATACAATGTAAAATGCCATAGGCTTGTGCTAATAAGGTTAGCGTGTTGTATTTGTTTGGAAAACGTGTTTAGTATAAGACAGTTGTTTTGTCAGTGAACCTTGTGAGTTGTAATGGAGCTGAATTTAGTAACATTACCTTTGTTAAATGTTGCTGTTGTCCCTGGTTTTATATGAGTAGAGGATATCTCTGCTAGCTGCTAGGCTAATTTATACAATGTAAAATGCCATAGGCTTGTGCTAATAACATTAGCATGTTGTATTTGTGGGGAAAATGTGTCCAGCAAAGCGCTGCAAATCCTCCCCTCTCTCACCCCTTTCATATCTTTCTGTCACTATCAACTAAAAAGTACAAAAAAATGCCAAAAAAGACATTTCAAAAACGTTTCCATTCATTTTTAAGCTAAATATCTTGACATCTACTGAATGGATTGGCACTACATTCAGTATAGACATCTACGATTACCAGAAGATGAATCCTAATGACTCTGATTGCCTTAGTTTACCTCTTGCCACCCACATTTTTTGGTTCAGAGTGACTGGATAAATATGGGATAGATTCATGTTCCCCACCGGTTGAACCCTAATGACTTTTTGATCTCCTGATTTCTCCATTATAGCCTCACCATGACGTCAATTTTAAGAACTACTGGACAGATTGCCATGAAATTTGCTACAGATATTCATGTTCCCCAGAAGCTACATGCTTGTGATTTTGGTGATCCTCTGAATTTTCATCTAGCGCCATCATCAGGTGCATGAATTCTCCCAAGCTGAAATAAAGACTTCCTGTTCTTTCAGTCATGCTGACATGGCACGGCTGTAGACCTTACTGTAAAATGGATTGTGAACAGCAGACTCCCACACACTTCTCAAGAGTTGACTGGTATGACATGAGACAAAAAAACAAAAATAAAACCATTCTATGACCACAGCAGCACACCAACAATCTAACTTTTAGAGGCTGATGACTCAAATGTTACGGAAAACAGGATTTAGGGTCCCAAAACGTCTCAATGTATGGCTCTAAGATCAAACTCTCCCATAGATGATTAAAAAAATAACAACCAACCTCACCAGTCCTCTGTGATCAGTCTTCCTTGATTGCCTATTCCTCGTATTTTGCTTTTAAAATTTTCCCTCTCTTTGGTTCTGGTATATGAACAGCACGCCATATAAAATAAAAACTAATTGCATACTCTCAAAGCGAGCTATGTTGTAATGGGGTGATCTTTTTCTATTTTATGGCTGTTATTCTTGGCATTGTCTTTTATTTTTGATTTATTATCTAATGGTAATAGATTGTGGTTCTGGTAAATGCCGCAGCTGTCCGCTCAGAAGCGCGTGTCCTCTGGCCTGCTCACCAGCGAGGCTAAAATAAGTCTCGGTTTGTTATGCTTGTTTGAACAGAAGCTGTGGCCTCTTCATTTTGTGGTTTCCAGCAGAGCTCCTGTTTTTTTTCTCTAAATATAATCCCGAACGCCACTACCTCATCTCACTCTCCTTGTGCCATTGTAATAACTGACCAAACCAAACACATACAGTTTTACATTTTAATTTACAAGGGGAAAAAAAGACGTTGGAAACTTCTACAGGACATTAGTAATTGACTGATTTTATTTTCTCAAGCCAGACGCCACTGCGCAAGTGGTGCAATTCATCATAGGAATCCACATCTGCCAGCTTTTGCTCACAAATGTGGGAATTGTCCAGTGTGTCAGCAGTGTGTCACCAGCTTCATTGCTGAAGTCATTAACATTAAGGAGACCTCTAGAAATGGCCAGAAACAACACATATTGTTTGGTTCCAGTGAAGTGCTGCGAGCGCTACACACGGCAAGGAAACTCGGAGCCCTCAGCGAACAGCTTCACATGAAAACACACTTTACAAGTGAAAAGCTGTGATAAAACAGTGAAGCGCTAACTAATGCCTTCAGCCGTCAGCCTAATAATGTACTGCTCCGGAGTCGGTGCTACTTTAATGACCTGAGGCGTGGACAGATTATATGCAAAAAATGAGAGCTCGCTGTCAAAACTGTGCCAGGGCGAGCGTATCAGCAGCACCTCATCTGTTTTCCACTAACACGCTGAAAGAGAAATCACAAGTCCATGTGTCTATTGGAGCAGATTGAACTTGGCGGATGTGTGTTAAACGGCTGGGCCCCTGGAGTACTGAATAATGATTCCCAGTCGCCCCTCGCTCGCTCGGTGTGGGAGTGCAGCGCAGGGGAAGCCTGAATGGAAAAATCTTCTGTCCAAACAACGGTCTGCTGCTTTCTCCGCCGTGCGCCCTGAGCGTCTGTCATCAGCCGTCCACATTGTTTTTGGACAATTGGCACTAATTTGCCATCTGGTTGAGGGAGCCTTTGTTGCGTGGGAAGGGAAGCATTGTGTAGTTATCAATGGTGAGTCCACTTAGGGAGCCACCGGTGGACAGAGACAAATGAGGAGACAATGCTCTTTATCTCGGCTCCGCTCTGGTTCACTTTAGTGGCATGACTGTTTATCAGACGGTTTTACAATAGCGGAGGATGTAAATTTTATGTCCAAACCAGACTGATGTGAAGAATTAGCTGATTTTAACACATCTACAAAACATCACTTTAGCTTCAATTAGATATTTTCAGCAGCCCTGGAGCTTAATGCGCTGCAACACGTGCAAATAGACCAAATATAATCAAATCTGACGATGCATATGAAGGCTGAAATGTACTGCAGATATAGAGAACACAACCTCGTACATAACTGTGCTGCAAATTCAGACAACACAAGCAAATAGTCATAAAATAAAGAGTTGTTGCCATAGTTTGTGACTGGCTGTATATTTGCTATACTATAGGTATTCAGTAACTATTCGCAATGTTTTCTTAAGTTGCAGTGCACTGAGCTCTAAGGGCCACCGTAGGTTCTTGGTTGAGGACATGTTGAAGAACTAAAAATCTGTTTCTTCAGCTGAAATAAAAATCTGCACTCTCTTGGGCTCAAACAGCCCAGTATTACAGACCTCATGGGTTGAAACTCTCTTTACTGCAGAATGCCCAAGAGGTTAAGAAGACCAGGAAAGTAGCTTCTTAGAGCAACAGCCACTTCTCTCCTCGCCTCAACTTTTTTATTTTTCTTCCCTCCTCCTCTCCACCCCCATCCCCACCTCCACCTCCACCTCCACCCTCCCCTCTCTCTGCTCCGTCCTCCGGGAAAATGCACAGTGATGTCACCGCAGCTGAAAGAGTAACAAAGCACCGGTGCCTCTGTTGTTTCTCCAGTTTGTTTCTCTCTCTGTGTCTCCTTCCACTCCCCTGCCTTCCTAACACCCTTGCACCCCCTTCCTTGCCCTCTCCATCTCCCTCTGTTTTTTTGTTGTGTATCACCCCCACCCCCACCACCACCTCCATCATCACCACCATCCTCTTCACTCCAATCCATTTTGCAGCCGGGGCCTGGAGAAGATGAGAAGTGGTGCTTTCTGTCCACAAATCAATAGGCCTTACTCACCTTTGAGTCAGGCTGCAGAGGCAGCATCATCACTGTATTCGCCTGTACAGTATGTGTAGAGGGGGAGAGAGAGAGAAGGAGAGAGGGGGGGACCCAGGGGTGCTAGCCTGCCTGTCTAATGCATTATTGAGGAGTGCATCTCAGTTGCAGGTAGAAGGCTGAAATAGTCTTATTAGCTGCTGCAGACTGAAGTGTGGTGGAAAACACAGCTGACCGCAGCTGAAATCCAGCGTCTGTGAGGCAGAGGCTGATGTTGCTTCATGTGGGGATGCTCGGGGATTTGTCTGCTGGGACTCTGGGAAAGTTAACTTGCATTGAAATACTGCTTGAGAGTTATTTTGATAGAGACAAATCATCAGATCCTTTCATCAGGCTGTAAATATTATTAAAGGTCACGAGGTAATACATCTCTGTTTACTGTTGTTGTCTGAGAGGAAATGTTCAGCCTTCCTGACATTTAAAAGAAGTCCCAAATCCTGAATCAATCAGAAATCAGCTCATTCTTTTGTCAGAAGAATAACTTCATTGTCTTGCTGTATATGGATCCATGTTTTATGAACCCCCATCTGAGTGTAACAGTGGATTCATATCTGTATCTGCTTAATTCATAATGTGTTGGAGGCTGTTTTGACTCCATAAGCACGGGTCCTTTTCATTGAATTTTCAATAAACATCTCACCCCGAGGTCGGCTCTTGGAAAAATAATCTCTTCAGGCCCTGTCAGCACGGAGATCCAACAGCATACTTAAAATATTCTCAAGCAAAAACCCAGAAAGCAAGTTTAATTTGGAAAGTTAATTCGCACCCCAGTGGGTCTGTAAACGGTATGAAAAACCAATGAGCATTGACACACTATTAAAAATGCATGTCCCCAATAGAAGCATTTGATTCAGTCATCTGTGAGCGAAATATGGGTGCTATGCTAAATGTCTGACTTGTAACTTCTTCATGTAATGTTTTGAAATCTATGTAAATGGCACCACGCCAAGATGATTAGAAATGCTGCTACGCTGCCATTTGAAAAATAAATGACAGCTACGTTCAGCATGCTGTAGAGTTTGAAAATTAAAAGTCAGAAATATGGCTATGTTCTTCCCTGTCTCTTCTGTGTTTTAGTGATAGTGAACAAACCACAGCAAAGCTTTGACAAATCCAGCCTTCTCCTGCCTTCGTTAATATTAATGGCTTACACTCAAAAAGCAAACACATACACTTTGTGAATAATCCAAACAATGTCAGAATCGCTTGTAAAATAATCTCATGCTGTGTGTGTGTTTGTGTGTGTGACAAATCAGACCGGTTTGAACAATCCTGTCAATTTGGTTTAATTGGTTTGTGGAGTGTAGTGGAGCGTGTGACAGCGTTCAGCAAATGGCATTTCATAGATCTGAATCCTGACATTCCTCCATAGATAATGAACAGAGCTGCATCTGCTGGTACGCAAAGGTCCCTTTTGTCAAAGCGCGATATGGTCTCTCCTTGTTAAAATATGAATGTGCAACTTTGATCAGCAATAAAGGCGCAGGTGTTGCGCTGTCTGCCTCATCTGTGTCGTGTATACAATACAGTGACTGTTCCAAATGTACATGCTCTGTGTCTGTCCGATGAGAGCCTCGGTGAAACCTCAGTAATGTAAGGCTGATAAGACTTACAGGAGGGAGCTGTTTTTGTCTAATTAGGCAGAGCGGAAAGGGAACTTTAACTGGGGCAAACAGAAACCAGGCCAAACCCTATTATATTTAAAATACCTGATGCTGTGAGACAGCACTGTAATTACACCAGCTAGCTAGCTAGCCTCAGGACGTGCTGCGCAGACCCACCTATCCTGCGATCGCCCGGCTGGGTTTGGAAAGAGCAGCTACGCAATGTTGCTTAATTACATCTCGCAAGACTAACTTAATTAAATCTCCTCTGCCTCTCACACTTGATGGTTAGGCCTAAACGCTGAGGATCCAGATCCATGAGAGTAAAGCATGTGAGATTTGGGGAAAACAGCCATCCATTCAGTCATGAGTAAATGGCTGATATTTTAATCCCAATTTACTGCTGGGATGTGATTCCCACCAACAGGTAGGCCTACCTGTACCTCAGGGGGTACTTCTGCTGTTGCCAGGGGTTACTGTACATGGAAAGATTGTGGAGTAGCTCAATTATTAAAATACATACATACATATTTATATACCACATGTTGAGTCAGCTGCAATGCTTAAAAAGGCCATGTGTTTCAATTGAGAGTGCATGAGCAGATGAGTAAAATATGTGTATATATAGCTACATGGCATTGTCTGTTATAGCTAAAAGTAGCCTACTGGATAAATGGTAAAACAGCTCAAAGTAATTGTTAAACTGTTGAAACAACTGATAAATGGCTATAGCTAAATGTATTACTGCTGTTTGACAGCTAAAATAGTTAGCTAAAATAAATAGTTCAACAGTTGAAGCAGTTAAAAAGAATGGATAATTAGGACGACAGTTGAAATAGCTAAAATGAATGGATAATGGTTGAAATTGTTAACTAAAATGAATGCAAAGAAATAGCTTGTTGACACCCAAAGATGTGAACACTGATATACATCATATTTAACTCTAACATGTGATAGTGGATTTTGTCTGTAACCGTATTATATTCGATGTGTTTTTGCTATCATGCAATATGTTTTGACCTGTTTTTCATGCTGTGTTTTATTTTTGTTTTTAAATTTTCTAGGATGCCTTTTTACAGCTGGCGAAGGGACTGCCGATGAAAACTAGCTTATCAGTTAATTCGGGTGCAATTACATTTACTAAAGTGTTGATTCATGCACGCTGTCTCTTTTCTTAAATGAATAAATAACAATAATGGTAGTTAAAATAATGGATACATTTTGAAATAGTTAGCTAAAAATAATGGATAAACAATTAAAGTAATGGATAAACAGTTAAAGTAATGGATAAACAGTAAAAGTAATGGATAAACGTTTAAAGTAATGGATAAATGGTTAAAGTAATGGATCGATGGTTAAAGTAATGGATAAATGGTTAAAGTAATGGATAAACAGTAAAAGTAATGGATAAATGGTTAAAGTAATGGATAAACAGTAAAAGTAATGGATAAATGGTTAAAGTAATGGATAAATAGTTCAAGTAATGGATCGATGGTTAAAGTAATGGATAAATAGTTAAAGTAATGGATAAATGGTTAAAGTAATGGATGAATGGTTAAAGTAATGGATAAATAGTTAAAGTAATGGATGAATGGTTAAATTAAGGAACAGATAAAAAGTTGAAATAGTCAGGTTAAAGTAATGGATAAATGGTTAAAGCAGAATTTGGATAAACAGTTAAAATGTGATGGATAAATAGTTGAAATATTTGACTTCTACCACAGGTGATTGCAGCATGAATGCAAACCGACTTAAACATGGTTCAAATGTATGAATACATGATCATCCACTTTTATAATAATGCATAGTGTTCAATAACATGCAGTGTAAAACCAACTAAAATGGACATCTTTGGAGCATGGCAGGTGGTGTCCATGCGGGGTACTTGAGTTCAACCCAGTTTAAGGGGTTTAATGTTGGTTGTGATATAAATTATACAACTGTAGTTCATAGAGAATATTCACGGGCTGCAACTTGACTGAACGGCGTCAGCCCATGCTGACAAGTCAGACTGCATTGCTGCTCGCATTAGTTTGGTCCTCACTAGCCTCACAGACGTGTCACATCCAATTACCCAAAAAGTGAACTTAAGTCATTTGCATCTGGAGCAACCGCCATCTTACAACTACACTACATAATATTATGTGAATTGATTCACTGGCCCGTGAAACAATCTCTTATTCACACGCAGGCAGATGCATGTATCTCTGTCTTTCTCTCTTTCTCACACACACACTCACACTCACACACACGCACACACACAAACAGACCTGCTGCTGCTCCACTGAACTGTGTGCATCCCCTAACAGTGGAAGTGAGGATTCCTCCAGATCACTCCCATGTTTTGAACAGCAGCTCATAGTGACATAACTGGACACAAAGGAGCTATTGTTGGCACCCGGCGATACTGAAACTGCCTTTGTCATTCCTTCCATACATGTGAGAGACTCACCACGATACTGAGGCAGATTACTGTCAATAGCCTCAGTGTTTCATACGTTCATTCAGTGGCCTCACATGAAACGTTAGAGGCTGGATAACCTGCTAAAGCCTGTGTCAGAGACCATCAGATAACACCAGCGAGCTGTATTCTTGCCGTCCAGTTTCAACCAGCCAGTAGTGGGTTTTTTTCACAATACGGCACTGGATGGTCTCACATTCCTTTGCACTGCTTTAATACTGTAGGTAACTTGCAGACAGGCAGTGTGCCACGCCTTGAGGCTGAACCCGGAGTGACCTGATAGCTGCCTGCCAGGTCAGGGGAGGGTGTTGTCCAGGAAATGGATAGTTGTCCTCTGCCCTGCTGACCCGCGGCACTGTTTGCAAACCACTATTTACAGAACATTGTGCTCAGCTGCATGTCCTTGAAAAGTGAAGCAATGAAGAAAAACTGCCAGGAGTCTGTGGCAATTTACAAAAATCACTTGACAGGAATGTGGCGCAGGTGGATATATGCTCTTAAACTGAATGACTTTATCTGATTTGTGTCTGACCATGAGCGCAAACAAACACCAGCCAGTTGGAATTGGCGATGCTCTCCTTCCCATTGTACTTTCAGTCTAATATTTCTAAAGGTAACTTGTCAATACAATAATTTCTGACGTCTTGTTCAGCCTTCTCAGTAGCTGTCGTGGCACCTTCAGCTATTCCTGCTGAAAAACAAAAATCAACACAACAACTAAAAGCCCCTCTAAAAGTTTTCCTGAAGGGGAGACACTGCATGTCAAAATGAGTTTTATCTCACACTCTGAGTCAAAAATCTCACTGCAGTTGCACTTACATGAACCGAACTTTCTCGGTTTATTCCTTTTCTGAAAATTTTGACAGAATGGTTTGTTCATATATCATTCATAGCCTGATTTACATAACATTTTATTGCTAAAAACACGGCAAAAATTGATTTTTTTTATGGTTCTTGACAGTATTTCCTGGTTTATGGGGTGATGACAGAGATATCCAAAATCCCCAGATAGCACACATTTAATTAGAAAATGCCTCATTACAAGTTTTATGCCATTCACCAATGGCTACTTGTTGAAAATGTATATTTGCAGCACTCATTTAGCTGAATCCCATTTTCAAACAAATCCTCCAAACACCAGGGCAGGCACACTGAAGAGACACGATCCTGCACACAACCTCTGTGTCATAACTTCTTCCAGTGCTGATGATAACACTGATAAACGGAGAAGCTTAAGGACCAACATCCTCACTCTGTGTTACAGCCATGATTCAGATGGCACTGTGATTTAAGGAACAGAATTCGTGGACCCTTCCCTCTCTGCACGGTGGTCTCTGGTTTGAACACTAAGCAGGCCTGTGGAGGTACAGTCCCAAAAAGGGGCCATTCAATCAATCAGAGACGTCCAAATATAAATAAACCTGTATGATGGCAGTGGTGGGTGGCTGGGTGGCGTCCTCAGCGTGGGGAACTGCAAGCCTCGGGGAAATAGAGCAAGAAAAAGCAAGCAAACCGTGACCTGGAGTGATTTGTACCTCTGGAGTAACTTCATTGGGACCCTCGGGGTGCCATACAATGCAGCGTATATTGGATTTGTTTACACCTCACTTGGCCTCAAAGGCCACCACAACGGGTGGTGGTAGAGGGAGGGTCAAAGACGGGGATCATGGCTCCATTTGCAGATTGAGGGCGAGGAGGGAGAGCGCTGCCTCGCTTTTGAATACAGACGCGAGGTCAGCGGACTCGAATCCCGATTCTATTTGCTCCAGATGGGAGGACAGGCTAATAACTGTTTTGGGATCAGAAGGAGATGAACGCCCGTCTCAAGGCAGACAGGACACACGCAGAGGCTGCAGACAGGACTTGACTTGTGGATCACATTAATCCCATTGGTGCAGCTTAACTCCTAAATTGATGTCAATCTTCCTAACCACAATCTTAATGTGCATGGAGGAGACTTGGGCAGACAGGGAGCTGGTAGTTAGGAAAATGACAGAATGTGTGGTGATGTGCTGTAACATGAGACAAGAAGGCCACGCAGTTATGAGCAGAGGCTTACCAGTGAGCTAAGGTATGATGAGTGGCAACAGAACACTTCCAACTGCCTGTTTATGGTTTTTATTGTAAGAAAAACTTGCAAATTCTTGAGGATATAAAAAACTGGAAACCCTCCTGTAAAATCATAATTTTCAGCCCCCATTAAGAGCTCACCAGATGACCAGCAGTCTACAGAGTAATGACTGAACTGTCTGACAATGTTGGTACTGTACAGCCATGGACCCGAGGCCGTTGTCTAGTTAAGGGGATCTCTGTGTGAGCGTACAGGGCCAGGGAAGCAGGGAGCTGCCTGCCAGCACAAATGCAGCTGCAGGGCTTAAGGAGCCAGAGGCCCGGCTGTATGAATGCATCAAGTAGATGTTAATTGGCGGCCCCGCTTTCTGCCACTAGTTGAACTCCTCCCCCTTCCCTCCCTCTCTTCCTCCCGCTCTCCCTCTTTTTAAGAACAAATGCCACATTCCTGCCATCAGTTATCTGCTCTGCTGACAGCCCCAGTGGCCCGTGGAGGACTCCCCCCTGCAACCTGTCCACTCCAGGAGGAGGCCTGTTTACACAGCGCTGATTGGGAGCGCCCTGCACTGCCCTTGTGACCTCTCCCCCCTCTTACGCCCCCACTCTTTCTCTCTTCTCCCTTTTTCTTTTCTACATTCCTATTCTCTCTTGGCCTCTCTCTGCTCCCCCCTCTGTGGTTCTTGCGCCCTCACAACCCACCCCTCCGTGGTTCTCTGAAGCACCCACAGTGGGACGGGGGGCGGCGCTGCTCTGCGGAAGCCCAGGCAGCGGAGATGTAAATCAGTCATGGTTTTTACAGGCCTTCCTTAAGTGAGCCCAAGGGCCATGGTGGGTCTCAGCGGTGGTTGGCCCAGATTTGCAGCTTATTCATAGGGAAGAAGTGACTTTTGTTCTGCTTATAGACACTCAGTTTCAACACTCCAAGTTGCCCTGATTAAAAGGGATTTCAAACCAGACTAATGTTTCCATTCCAGTAAAATGAAAACTAGACTGCAGTAGAAAGTAATTATCTATCAGGAGTGTGATGACAGTTGTGGTGCGTGTGATTGATTGGACATTTTATAAAATAAGAATGATACTGCTGATAAATCTTTCTGAGTTTTGAGCACTAGGTCAGTCAGTTTCTGAGTCAGAGATTTTGTATGTGACATTCAGATCATTAACATAGCAGCAAGCCACTATTTGCTATGTAAAGACATAGTAGTGTCCTGAGCAGAGAATGAAGTCACGCTCCCTCTGTGTGTGATGTAATCTGAGCTTCTCTGTAGTTTATTGTGATAAGCCGGCGCGTGCTGCCACTTTGCAGTGTGCTCATACGGCGGTTACCTCTGTTATCGAAACGACAACATCGTGGAACATCCACCCCGTTAGCACTGTCAGCACTGTTGTCATTGTTTAACACTGTTTATAAAGTTAGCACCATAAACTGCTAGTTGTCGGCTAAGCTGCCTTGGATTGTGTCCAGACAGCTCGTATGCTCTGAATTTTGCATAGAGACCCTTTAATAGTTTTGCATCCACCTGCTATTATGAGTGTGGGAGTGCTGCTATTAACTTATTGTTTGATAGCTCTCAGGCACAGCTGTGTTTTAAGTTAACATGCTCACAATGAAAATGCTAGCATGATTATGTTTAGCAGGTTTAGCAGGTATGTTTTGCTAAGGCTGATGGGAAATCCAAACACCACCTCTTCCTGCCAGCTTGAGCAAGCCTTGTAAAAGTTAGGTCACTTAGGGCGCATTCACACTGCACTTTTTATAGCGGACCAAACCGCCTGGGCAACGTCACGCAGTTACAACAGCTGCTGGTTTGGGGGCGGTATTGCCCAAAACGACCACTGACCAGGACCAAAAAAAAGCATGAGGAAGACGAAAACCCGGCTCATCGATTGGCGCTCTACGTCACTTCCTTTCTTTGGTTCATTTCCTCTGTTTGGTTCGCTGGATAGTCCGTTTGCATTTCCCACTGTGAACGAACTGCAACAGGGTTCACTTGCAAGTGAACTGAGACCCCCAGTTTTCTCGTTTAGGACGCACCAGAGTTCTAATGAGCATTTACAGCACTCCAAACGAACCAAACTATCCGTGGAACCGGACCAGGGTTCGTTTACCATATAGTGCCAGTGTGAATGCGTCCTTAGTTAGCAAGTGTTTTGTGCACATCTGCACAAAAAGTTTTTACAATCCATTTACAAGGTGTAGCAATATTTCATTAAACAAAAATGTGGACTTGCTGGTGGAGCAAGAGGAAAAGATGGGATCATCAAAGTCAGTAGGCTTCATCCTCTGGGGACTGGACCAAAGGGGTGGACCAGTTGACTGACTGACTGACATTATCAACCCAAGAACCATAGCATAGCTAAACTTTACAAATACATCTAGTCAGTCAATGAAAGATGGAGTCAAGCAATCATGCCAGCTAATTGTTTATCCATGTTTCAGGTATTTGACAAACATGATTACATATATTTGGGCTGTTTGCAGATCAGATGATCATGTGTCAGTGCTCAAATAGCCACACAGCATGTCATTGCTAACACAAAGTGCACTGCACAAACCGAATGTATGCTCTACTTTCAGTTCCATAAATTCACTGCGTTTCCCCTGCTGTGAAAACACACTTCAAATGAACTGTTAAAGACTTTGAGAGAGAGGGCGTGCCAAAGTGAAGCAGGGGAAAAAACAGAGGAAGAGCGAGAAGGGAGGGGAAAAAAAGTCAGATAAGGAGGGGAAGAGGGAGGGAGTGGGAGGGAGAGGCGCAAAGAGACAAAACTGTACATCGGCGTGGTTCGTGTCGAGGGGCCGGGCGCACGCCTCTGAAGACTGGGGCCTCCCAAGCTTCCAGCTGTGTGAAGAGTTTCTCTGGAGCTTGTCATCACATTGGGAGGAGGCTGCACAGAGGCGGCTAATATCCTCCAACAGCAACCGCCCCGTAATAAGCAGAGTTCACTACACTGCACTGAAGAGAAAACAAGGGAGGTGGAAGAAAGTCTGAGCTGCCTTTAGTTGTTCATGTGTAACCTGAACTCTAATCCTAACCCACTGAATGAATACAACATTTAAATACTTGTTTTCATAGCAAAAAAAAGAGAGAAATTTTATCAAGTAAAAAAAAAGTTCAGTCTGTTTTTTTTCATTTCCACTGTGAAAAGTTGTGGATGGTACCAATGGAACCGTTCTGTACCGTCCCCATGTTTGGTCCCCCCTCTGTTGGGGTACCTAGCACACAGATCTGGTACTAAAAGGTGGAGCTGTGAACACTGCAGTCTGATTGGTCAGTAGAGGACGGTCACTCTGCTCAGGGCTGAGTTGTGTCTGGTTTTGAGGCTCATGTAACCACTGTTCATACTGTGGAGAGTTTTATTAGTAAACTTTAACTATGGAAGGATGTTTTGCTGCCTCTCACAGCAGCTTTAGTCGGAGAAACAATTACTTTATTCACCGGACCGACTGCTGGTGACTTTTGAGGTGGAACATTAACTTATAATGTTACTCTATGTATGAGTTGATGACGTGAATCCATCAGCACACCTTAAGTTCCACTGTGACAACTTTGACCATCACTTTAATTTTTATATGACATACACTTTTAGTAATGAGTGGATCTTCAAGCGTTTATATCATATGAACTGCATATATTCTAATCCTCACACGGAGAAAAAAAAGCGTTGCGGAGTGTTGTTCCTGTGGGCTACAGCAACACTAAACCCCTGAGCTTGCCTGAGAAGGACTAAATGCACAAACCCGCTATTTTTAAATATCCCATGGAGAGAGACTCTCACTGCAGCCTGTTTTATTTTGTTCTGAAAATGTCGGCGTGCAGCCTCGTTCTGTGGACGATAAACGAGGTGCAGACTTTCCTCTGTGTCATTGGTAATGAGGAAATACAGTGAGTGCTGGACGGAGCAGTGAGTGACAACAACCCCGCCCACATTTAAGAGTACTGTGTGCGGTGGAAACACTAGGGTCTAGGTACCATTTCTGAAGGGTTACTGTTGGTTCCAAAGGTACCATACCGGGGCTACTGTGTTGATTGAGAGTGGCTGCTGTTGCGCAGTTTTCTCATGGCAACTCATAACTTTTACATTAAAAAATAAAATGATAAAAAAGTGAAACACTGTGTCTCTCTGTCTGACTTGGCCCATGACTAGTTTTATTTGAACAACTAAAAGAAGTGTACAAAGAAAGATACTGCTCTTAAAATCTCTGTGCAGTGGACATAGTGTTTATCTGTATTGTACATAAAATAAATGGTTATGCAGCAAATACTGAATTTTTGTGTGGAATATCTCCTTTGTCCTTTAATTATCAGGTTTATTAGTAATTTTAGTTCAGTGTGCTTTTCTTAATCATTTAATTTATCTTAAAAAATAGATTGTTTCAGTTGTGTACATAAATTTGTGCTTTACACTTATGATCTGGGTCTAAGTTACTGTGATAATTGTATGTTTATATAGTTTTTAAATGTACACGTATTTCTGCTTGTGGTTTTGTTCTGGCCATGTGCTCGTTTAGTGATATCAAACACAGGTGTGCCCTCTGCTTGTTTAGAGCTATTGAGCACAGGTGTGCCTCAGTGCATCCTGGAGGTAGTGAGTGGACACTGCCAAGTGTCAGAAGAAAAGGGTAAACCTGTTGCTCAGCAAATAACAGTCTATTTAAATTGGTGCACTCGTGTGAACATTTATATGCTCATACCTAACCGCAGTTGCCAGCAATACCAATCCTTGAGTGTCAGTAGTTTTTGTAACTGTGTGGTGTTTGGCATGTTTAAGTCACCCCTATGCTTACCTGAGTAGATGGTACCTTCCAGTTTAAATGAAGCTGAGGCAGAAGCAGTGCCAGTCACTCCTCTGCAGTGGGAGAGAGGGTGGGAGTTTGCTGAGAGGGTTTTGAGTTTGGTTTTTCTTTTCTTTCCTGGGGTTGCCTCTGAAACAAACTCACTAATTTTTCAGTGGCAAAAACATGCCAGCATTTATACGACCATGACTTAACCCCAGTGCAGTTTTATTTCAAGGTGTTGAGAGATTAAGACGGGGCAGACCGGGTCAGTCACTCCCTCCAGAATCATGAAAATTACAATTTGAAAACAAGATTTGCATCGCAGACAAATGAAATGATCTCACCCCCCTGGCTGGATTTGTTTCACTTCTTTTCAGATAAAATCAGATTTCACTGCTCAACACCAGATTAAATGACGTGTTAAGCAGCACGGGTGGAATTGTTTGTGGTGCTGAGGAATATTGTTGCTCATGGCATATTGTAGGTTGAATGGGGACACAAAGGGGAGGGACGGGGGGGTGACCTCAGAGGCAGTGACCCAGAGTGAGTCCCATGTGCCCTGGTGGCCCTGCCCCGCTCAGCCCCAAATTCCTGAGCGTCTCCAACCTTCGGACAGCCTCCTCTGCAGACAAACAGCGGGGTCCATGTCCCATTTAGTGAGCTTCTTGGAAAGCTCTTTTATCTTGTTTAGCGCACGCTGCCCCATGTTGGCACAGGACCAACACATTCATGCAAGCACGAGCACGAGCATGTGCACGTGCACGAACGCAAACAGAGATTGAGGTTTAGGTTACTGATTCACAAAGTGTTTTCAAAAGCTGTCATTTACCCCATTGCTCTGTCATTAAATGTATTTGAATGAGATCAGAGCAATTATAATTTACAGTGCTTGATGGTAAAAGGGAAAACAGTCAGTGGAATAAAGCACACACTGCCTTCATGTGGTTGTGCTTTTGAAAACCCCTGTGAACCAGAGGGGTGTGTGTCTTGTTCTGTGCTCAGTTGAATCGACAATACCTCCGGGGCTTAAATATTTATCTTGTATGCAGTTTTCCCACTGGTCATGGAATTTCTGGAATATTATGGAATTAAGGGAGATGTGTGCCAGACAGGAGATGTCAGAGGATTTGACAAATAGTGTGGGTGAGTCAGGGAATCTTGCATTGCATTAGATGGCTTTCAGCCAAGCTGGAGTAGGAGCCAGACTGTTCACACTTTTAGGAAAACCACACTGACAAACCAAGAAGGAAAAACACCCTTTGGAACTGAGGTGTGACAGTAACATTTTTTATATTGTGCTTTTTAAAACAAAAGTTACAAAGTATGTCAAAATAAAATCATTTCACATCAATCAAGCAGGGTAGCAACAAAATATAAGTGAGTCTTGATTTGTTTTTTCTTTATTTAAGAATTTGATGATGGAAAGCTGCTTTTACACTGCTGCACGGTATCTGCCTACCCAAAGATTTCCATATATTTGAACAATATACCAGTCGCCTGAAGTTTGGAAATGTTGTCTCATGCCCAGTTTTATTTCTGGTTGTCTTTATAAGTTGCTAGTGCCATATATCCCGGCTTTATTTTTAATGTCATCAAGAAAATTCACATTGTGATACTTGCGATATTTCGACTTGTTGACATTGACATCATATTGTTACCCACGGCAACAACAAGCATGGCTAAAAGGGAAATTATTACCGACTCTGTGGTGGTTCCAAAAAGAGGAGCAGCTTCAGTAGTGTGGAATAAACTGTGGCGTCCTGAATGTTTTATGAACAGCCGCGGACTTCTCAGACTCTTGTAGCGACTCACCGCTCAGAGGGAACTCATTCAGCAGCTCCTCTGGCAGCAGCACAGCGTCTCTCCCTCTCCTCTCTCACCGTGAGCACACAGGAGTCGGTGTCGTCAAGTGATTTTGTCATAAACCTTTGGTAATATAAACCTACGTGACGCTCGCTGCTTGACAAAACTCCATATATGTGAATGTGTGATAGTTGTGGTATCATAACAGCCTGTCACAGGTTACAGCGTGATGATTAGAGGACAAATGGCAGAGCATAAAGGTCCAGGTGGAAAAAAACAATCATTTAGGATTTTACTAAAAGAAGGAAATCAGCTGTTGATTTATATATATATAGATCCCAGGGGACATTTTTTGTATTTGGGAGCTGTTTAAATGTGTAATCTGTGGTAGATTTTATTTTGTTGTACTATTAATATTGTATACAGAATCTGAGTTACTGTTTTTGTTTAAGTTTTACTAAATATTTGAAGGCACACTGTTAGGTTAACATGTAAAACTGCATCACTTATTTTGTTGCAAGTCTATATTCTTGAATTATTAATAAAATATTTTCTACTAATTTCTCATATCATCAAGAATATTGTTATCGCAAAAATACCCTGATTATCGTGATATTATTTTAGGGCCACATTGCCCACCCCTATCAGACACTAACATTATCAGTTCCTTCATCTTCTCTTTTCCTGCTTTCGTGATGCCAACTATTTGATCGGCCAAAGTCAGGCGGCAATTGCCAGAGGTTCAGCACGGTGACCTCTGTGCGTTCACTTAGGCGGATACCACTTAATACCCCTACAAGAGCGCTTCTTCTCTGCTGCCTTCCCCTCACTGGAATGACTGGAGGCAGCGAGCTACCCATAACAGTATATGTAAAACAATGCTGAAGTTAAGAAGAAAAACTGCAAATGCTGTCTCTTCTCATATTAAGTTTAACTCTGGGAACATCCAGTAGACACTGGTTAGCTGACCCAAAAGAGTTTAACTTACTGTACTGACAAAATGACTTAGAAATGCATTCCTTGTTCCAAACTAAATTGATTTAAATTAGGAAAGTTTGGGAACATCCAGCTTTTGAGAGCCCAGACTGCTGAGATCATCACACTTGATGGACAAGTACCGCCACATATCATCTTCTTAAAAATGAAAAGACAAAACAATGAATTAGCAGACCCAGTGGCAGCATATGAAAAATAACGGGGCCAGGAACAGACCCTTGAGGCACTCCAAAGCTCAAAACAGCATCAGGTATCAGAACTACCACAGAAAATGTGAAATAAAAAACACCAACTAACTCAGAGCAGAACCAGACTGACCAAGCCAGTAGCGTGTCAGTGAGGATTATATGATACACTGCACTGAAAGCTGTACTAAGATTCAGCAAAACCAGAGAAAATCCTGATCTATAGTATGTGTATGTGCGTGTGTGTATAAATATATATATCATGCATGTAATTACATTTGTTTGCCACTGCTGAGGGTTTCAGACAAAATCCGACCCGGTTTACACGATAACACCATAAGTGGTACCAAAGTTGAATGGAAGCGATTTGTCCTGGAGCAGAGAGCACACACTGATGTCATGGTGTGAAATGCTGGAAAAAAAGGCGTGTGATTGGGGATGAGGGCTCTGACTTTGCCCCGCTGTTGTCTGGGTAATGTTAAGAGGTCAGACTAAGATAAAGGCCTGACTGACAGTAAGGACAGGCCTGGTGTTGGACAGGTCAAGGGTCAGGCCTCCGCTGAAACACCCCGATTTATGGCTCCTCGGACTGCTGGGTCAGGAACTGGGCATTGTTTGGGGATGTGATCATTTCCATAACACTGTGTGTGTGTGCTTCTGTGTCCATGTGAGGGAGAAAGGAGCTCTCTGAGCAGCTACAGAGTTTGTGTAATCCTTAGGAGATCTGGATGGCTGTGTGTGTGTGTGTGAGAGAGAAAGAGGCTGGTGTGTGTGCTTGAGACAGAGACGTGGTGTCTGGAAATAGCAGCGAGGAGGCTTGCTCTGCTGTTTGCCTTCCCAAGTTTGATTTGACATCCTAATTGCCACATGGAGGAACAAAATACTCTGAGGTTCTCCAAATTGAAGTCGATGTTGAACCAAGCAGGCTATGTTTAGCGGCCTGGGCTATCTGTGGAGGGCCTACATTTACTGTCGCTCACTCTTCCTCTCTATGCTTCTGTATTATTTTTTTTCCTTCCTCTGTGTCTCTTCCTGAAGGAGGAAATGTGGAGACAGAAAAAGAGAAGATTGACTGGAGGGTGCCGGCACAAGAGAAAAGTAGGTAGAAAGAGAGTTAAAGACAGAGGGAGAGAGAAAGGACGAGCAGCAGAGACAAATTGGAAGATCACTGCTTTTTATGCACCCCTCCAGTGAAACTCCCCAGCCAGGCCGAGCGCACACACACACACACACACACACACACACACACACACACACACACACACACAGNCCTCCAGTGAAACTCCCCAGCCAGGCCGAGCGCACACACACACACACACACACACACACACACACACACACACACACACACAGACGCACACTTTTTTTCCCTTTTCTCTTCCTCTATCCATCCCCTTATCTACCCCTCCCTTGCTTTCTGTCTCTATACACCCTCTAGCAGCAGCAGGCAGCCCAGGCAGGTAGCTGACAGGCAAACTGAAGCCTGGCAGACTGGAATAATTACATGTGGCTGTCTGCGTGGAACATGACAGCTCTACCTTCAATTAAGCCCGCAGAATGCATTTTCATCACCCGCCGAGAGCTCCCGGCCTCGCCCGCCCACCAGCCTGCCAGCCGGCCTGCCTGCCCGTCGTCCACCACGGCGGGGCACGGAGCTGCAGGATGGCGGGGAATGAGGAATGGGGGGAGGTTTGGAGGGGAGGGGGGTTTACACTATTGTCGATACAGCATCAGCCTCCCTCAGATTATGACAATTAATGAGCACCAAATGCGATCAGCGCAAAGCCTTTTTCCGCGCCAGTCAGAAAGTGAGGGGGGGAATCAAAGTGGATGGAAGCTACACGTGGAGTAACAAACCAAAATACTGACAATTAACCTCTGAACCCAGCTTGAAGCTGCCCGTACCCAACTCCTGCACCCCCCCCTCCTCCACCACCCCCACCAAAACTGAGCCATCAAAGGGTGACACGGCTCTGATGCTGATGAGCGGTAACAACAGAAGCAAAGTGCTGGGACAGGAGTCGGCGCTCGCTAATAGCGGACACACACTTATCGTGACGAGAGGAAATACATTCAAAGAGACTGCGATGAGAAAAGTAGTGGTGTGGAATTTTGGATGCAGTTTCTGTCACTTGCTCTGGTAAGAAATAAAGTAATGAGAAAAACAGCCCGTCTGCAATAAAGTACATTAGTAGCTGACGTCCCCTCTCTACCCGTCACTTCCCTTAAAAAGTGTAAGGGGTTAATTATGAATCTGACCCCTGCGTTCCAGCCATAGCTGCGGACAGACGCACAGATCCCGGGGAGTTTTTACCTCACAAAGGACACAGAGTGGAACATCGCTTACATTTAGCAAATCTTAATTTACATTTAGAGTGATTACTTTCCCCCCTCAAAGCAGTTGGAAGAAGTCTCCTTCCCTTGCCTCTGCAAGAAATGCTGCGTCCAAATTAAATATGAAAAAATAAAAATAGCAGGAAAACTGCCATTTTTGGTACATTGCAGCCATCAGTGTCACTGGATGTTGTTGAAATCTATAGAACAGATTGGTACCCAAGCTGACAACAGCTGAAAACATGGGACAAGGCGAGGAAAGGCGAGAAAAAACAATTAGGTTCTGTTGCCTGTGTCAGCCCTGGATTAGGATGTATGAGCCTGGCGTGCTCTATGGCGCCACTTGAGACAAGCACTGGAGTATAGATTGAGCAGCAAGGTCAAGAAGGTGTGAATTAATGGTACAGATGATCAGTGGGTTTACTGAGGCAGCCCTTCACAGGCTTCCTCCCCTGCTGTGTAACCCCAGCAGCCCCTGGCGTACTCCAGGCTCCCATGGCAGCAGGGGTAAACATGTGTGTAAATACTCTTTTGGCTTTGTGCTCACACACACGCGCACACACGCGCGCATACGCACACACGCATGAATGCACTCGTGCACAAACACACAAAGGACAGATAAAAACTTACAAACACACTGTTGGCATGTGCACGTAGCTCAAACACACACACCAACACACACACACCCATAATGGAAGAATTTGAGAGGGAGGACTGACAAAAATGCCTCAGGTAAAATGAATTGAATCCAATGAGATGTATTGGGAGGATAGATATGTAAAGGGCTGCTGCTGACAGCTGCTATTGCTCCCTCGGTGGCTGGTGCCAAATGACAGGCCTGCAGAGAAAGGTGCGTTTGATAACACAACCACTACAATCCACCAGATCTTCATTCCCTTCAGTCTATTTATATTCCGTTTTTGCATTGTTGTCGGCGCTAACCTCGAGTCAAAGCATCTCGGGCTGTTTTACAAGCTCACATGTGAAATGCACTTTGTTCCTTTTTGTGGGCTGTGAGTTGTTGTCTTAAAAATAGCTTATCATCAACTTTTGGCACTTTCAAATAACACCGTGAGACATGCACAAATACACAAATCTCACTTCCGTTCTCCTCCCTCTTCAACTGCTACCCCCCCCCCTCCCAGATGCCTCGTATAAATATTCAGGCAGGAGTGGGTGGAGGGGCTTTTTCAGCTCGGTGGGGCTAACATGTTGCATTGGGCTCCTTGAGTAGAGAGGACAATGACTAGGTCCACAGTGCCCCTATTAAAGCAGCAGCCTCCAGGCTAGCGGATTAGCCTGAATAGGCTGTGCTCCCCAGGTACAGGATTTGGTTTACATTAGCAAGCTTTGCCCTTGGCTGCCACTGCTAACTCCTGTTCAGGTCACTTAGCTCTGACTCACCACACAGGACACTTTTTTTCTTCCTTGCTAGTACAATATAATTAGAAAGAAGAGCTTAATTGACATTACTTTGTGCCACAAATATGTTTGCTGTTGTTTGAGGAAGCACTGGCTGTGCGATTGTTACAGCAGATGCTCGGAGGGGAAGCGGTGCGGGAGAAGAAAACGTCTCACTTTCCAACAATCTTGTGTGCATGACAGTGAGAGGGCATGTAGCTTGGGGCAATGGGACCACTTTAAATTTTAAACACAATTTCAGCTTTGCCTCATTTCAATGCAGTACGGCTGGAGGTGGAATCAGAATGCATAAAATTGACTGCATGAAAAGATAATGTATAATAAATGTATTCCACGTTGGGCGCCAGTGGATCGAATCATTGATTAGCACTGGGTCCGCCGCTGCTAAACATCCTTGTTTCATACATATTTCATTACAGCTCTGACAGTGGCTGGGTCTGCTGTCGTGGGACTGTGACAGATGTCCATTAGTTGGACCCGGGACCAGTGGAAGGGAGGTCCTGGTAACCTGTACCACCCCAGATCTGGTGTCCCCATCTGGCTGGCTGCACGGTGACCGGGTGGCCCTTCTTCCAGATTATGCTTCCTGTCCAGGATGTCAAGCCTGACTGAGAAACACCAGTTCTTTTGTTACAGCTGCCTGCATGGCCTTGATGTGTCTCTGCCTACTTTATCTCCATGTTCTACCTCCTGAGCAGAAAGGTCAGAGGTCAGTTGCATCAAACTATGCCACGAGTTCTCCAAACCTATCTGCAGGGCGAGTGTTTTGAAATGAAATCTGAAGTGACTAATTTCAAAAAATAGACTCTAGAAGACAGATTGAATTAAACTGGCCCTAGACTTCACTCTCTCAACATTCTCATATGTCAAATCAAAAAAGACCTAAAGTGAGCCTCGAAAGGAAAACAAGTTTTTTAAGTTCACTTGGTCTTGTTTGACCTGAAGAAATGAAATGAGCTTTAGCAGTTGAGGCCCCGATCGGTGGTATTCCCCACGGGGAAGGACTTCCCACGGTGGTCCTGACACTGAGGGCAACATGCGGATAACAACATGGCCTGCAAACACAAATATCCTGAAATCATAGAACCCTGAGGGACCTCATAACGTTCGCATGAGGACCCCACTACTACTCTACCACGCTGTATTTACCATCAGCCAAACGAAGGAACTGTCAAATGTGCACATTTAAAATACTCCTTTCCTTTCTCTTCTGTCTCACTCTAGTACAAGACAAGTCATGTGATTTGATGGATCTTGCTGAGAGCCTGTTTACACCTGGTATAAACACGTTATGGTGATCTGAACACAAGTCGACAGCAGAGACACTTTGCCATTCTCACCTGTGTCTATCATGCATCTCCATCTAACCACTTGTGCTCAGAGTTCGTTACTGCCTATGTCACTTACGCAAGAAGGTCAAAGGGCCCAACGCACAGTAGTTATGCCCTCATTCTTGCTAGCTGCTCACGAACATGCTCACCAGTCATGTTAGTGCTTAGAGATATCGCTGTCGTAACTTTAAGCCTTAATACGTTTCAAATGGTGAGTCATATAAAAATTAATCCCCTGTAAAGTTGTCATGAAGTGGGAAATCAGTTCTCGAGACCCAGACAGTTTTTTCTTTTCATGTACCAGGCTGTAAACATGTTTATTTCTGCTGTAAAGCTGTACATTTTAACATGGGGCTTTATAGGAATCGACATCCTTCTGGAGGCAGCCTCAAGTGGCCATTCAAAGAACTGCAGTTTTTCGACACTTCCATTTTGACTTTTGTTTTTAGCGCTGGAGGTTGTCGCTTGTTTTCGACCCACATGTTTTGTATACTGTAGTTCATTTTTTGTTCACCACTGAGTAGTTTTTGTACACAAATAAAATTATCTTTGGTATATTTGGTAACGTAACATTTGCTCTTAAAATGGTGTCTCCCATGACTTGATTGGCTGCTGTCAGATTGTTTCAAATACATGGATTATCTGGGGAATTAAGTGTCAGCTTGCTAGGAATGAATAGCATTAATGATGGTTAACTCAGGAAATGAAGGGAAAATAATTGTTTAATGACACACTTTTTAAACAACATAATCATTTTTTTAATCAATTGTATTTGTGGAAGGTATCAATTGTTTTTGAAGTCAAAAGGCTATAGTTCAAGTGAAGTCATGAGTCACAGGGGTTAAAGTCCAAATCAGGTCTTTGTGACTCAAGTTTGATTTTAGTCCACGTCATGTGACTCGATATCACATCTCTGGTATTTGGCGCTATCGACTTGTGATCTGATCCCCAGAACACACGTTAGATAAACAGGGCCCGAGATGTTTGTCTTGCTTCTTTTCTAAGACGGAACATGAACATAGTTTTTGTTTCCTGTTTCGAACCCGCCTCCCGACAGGAAATTGGATCAACCAATCAGCCCGGTTCGTTGAGATTTGGGAGGTGTGTGCACAGACTCCCTGTGAGCCTCTGCAACTTATGATTACCCATTCCATCCCTCTGTGCGTGGATCCACAGAGACGTTAATGTGCGCCTTTGCAGAACTGTAATTTCAGCCCTCATTGAAACGCTGTCATTCAAACCCTGAGATTGAAGGGTTCACCCACTTCTGTGAGCACCATGAGCGCAACCTGCCAGTTTGGCTGTCTACTGATATGCATATGTCTATTTCAAAGGCATATGCGATGACAGTCATTCAGAAAATAATGTATGGGTAAGAAGTGTGGGAAGAAAGGTCACCGCATGCCAGAAAACAACCATAACATCAAACTACATCGTAATCCAACCAGACTGACAACTTCTGTAACTTTGTAAACTTTACATCTGCTTATATCGGCATCATCATATGGGGTAATTTGCAGTCTTATCCGAGGCGCATGTTTCATGTCAGAAAACAATGTTGCATGTCTAATGATCTTCTTAGCATTTCCAGTTCAAAGAGATGCTTTAGACACATGTATGCTCTCCTCAGTGTCTGCGCTTTTTACAGCGTGAATGCAATTTGTCAGGTGAAGACGGGGAAAAAATGAGGCCAGCATATGGGCCCCACTGAGTGTGTGTGTGTGTGTGTGTGTGTGTGTGTGTGAGTATGAGAGAGAGAGTGAGTTTTTCCTCTCTTTATTTTGGGGAACTAGAGCGTCGTCTCAGCGCTTCGCTATTCCCTACTAATCAGGTGCTGCCAACCTGCCAGCCAAGGCGGGACGCGAGGCCTTTCAAAACACTCTGCTAATTAACAAGCCCCCAATGCATCCCTTCCGCTTTTACAGCGCTAGCACATCTGCCATAGAAACTCCGGAGAAGAAAAACTACATTATCGTCAGCCTGAGTGGATCCCTTCACTTTGCATACAGCCTGAATAGATGTGTGTGTTGTGTTTGTGTGTATGCGTGTCAATCGCAAAGGTGCGCACAAAGTTCTTCACACGAGCTCCCAAAAAAAAAAATTTTTCTTGAAAGTGTTGGCTTTGCATTGGTGCGCTTGCTTGTGTAGACATTGGCAAGGCGTCCTGCATCTATCAGGCAGCTGAAAAGCATGAATAGCGTTCCCACCGTCTTAATGACTGTTTACATGTCCCCAGTGCAGATTAAAAGATGTTTCTGGTGTCGCCTGGGGTCTTGCTGCAACACATCTTTGACAACCCTCTTGCATGATTAACTTCAAAAGTGTTTTTATTTTCCTCACTTTCTTTCGGCATTGATTTGAGATGCTGTGAGACATAAAGGAATCAGAAACCGAGAAAGTACCGATTTCATAGACAGAGAAGAGTTATTAAATGAAATTGAGTATCAGCTGCAGCTATATAATAAAACATGTTGATTTACCGGGGGCCTGGTTTGAGGAGTGGTGAGCTAGTGACAAAATGGTCAGCGTGTAATCCCAAGCTCCTTTCATAATCCAAATATTGACTTAAATCAAAACCTGGTGGAACTTCTGCTCACACAGGTAGAGAGGGCTTTGATGTAAAATCAACACTTCTCATGTTAACTGTGGGTTGAAAAAAAGCCCTTTTAACATGGAGCGTAATTTACACAGGACGTTGGTCTTTGAAACCCCCCCGGAAAATTGGACAAAGCAGCCACAGTGACCTTGTTTACTTTGGAAAGGTCTGCCAGGGCTCTAAAGGATCCATACATTCACAGTCGTTCTGGAGTTATGACTTTTTCCAGGCCTGGAATTCCATCTCCTTTACGTTCACGCCAACCAAAGGCCGGCCGTGGCCCAGGAGATCCTCTCAGCTCATTTCCTCTCTGTCAGAAAGCCATACCATGCTCTCTCTCTCTGCCTCTGATGGAGCCGCCATGTTAATTTACTGCTACTCAACATCTGCCCCCTCGCCACCACCACTAAGTCACACACTTGATGAAATGGTCAATGAGCTGCTCCAAAGTCCTGAAAATGAGCAAAATGTACATTTCTGGAGGTCAAATGTCTCAGGTTCAGAGGAGGATCTGAAAGTGAAGTGGCTGGAGGCGAAATGCAACTTTACATTGGATGTCACCTTTAACGGACTGTCTTTGCAATTTTGAAGTGTACTGTTGAACTTTTTAAATATTTTTAGTAGAGCTAACTCCATTTTAATTAACTGCAATCAAACTTGGCCCTTGGAGCTCATTGAATGAAGCAAAAGAAGTGTAACGGTTCATGAAATACACGGTGTGGTTTGATACCATACTTTGGTGTCACAGTTAGTTTAGTACATTTTCGTTGCGTGGATGCGTCCTTGATTTTTAAAATTTTAAACGTATGAAAACTAACATCATTTCTAACAAAATTTCTTTTTTTGGTATAAATCAGGAATTATGGTCTGGCTGAAATGGCCTTGTTTAAGTCTGGGTAAAGCAAAATCAGTGATTCTTTCTGAACCCATTATGCATGTTAAATACTTGTCCAAAATATGTGGAAATACTGGGAACTGTGTAGCACTGAATTGTGGAGTTAAACTATTTTTCACTATTTCTGTGTCCAGGATATTTTGGGTGGTACTAAAAGCCTGCTCGATGACACACTGGCATCTACTACTGACATCATAGTATCGTTGTTGTTTCTTTCACTCACTGTATCAGTGGCGAGTTTACTATAACCCACAAGCTCTCTCAGCTCTTTCAGTTAAATAAAAACATGAATCGACATCTCTGTTAAATGCCACAATCATATAAAATCAAAGAAAATAGCCGTCACATACATACCTTTAAGTCTTTTTGGGGAAACGGCTTCCCAGCCCGTCAGCAGTTACTGCTCACTGCTGTGTGTGTGTGTGCCTTGTGCTAACGTTAGCTGCTGAACGAGAGGTGTTAGCTGCTCAGTGGCTCTTGTTACCTGGTTCGGAGGGGTTTGTGCTGTGTAACCGTGTGTGTTGATGGCTTAGCTGTTAGAGTCTGTGGCCGTGCAGCCCCTCATGTTTCAGCTCACAGGTCATGTATGTTACTGTGCTACTAGGGTTAGCTGCTAAGGAGTTTGTAGCTGTGCAGTGGCTTGTTCATATTTTGGTTCGGCGGTGGGAAGGGCAGAGAGCATGTTGCCTGTTCCGTTGTGCGGGCTGCCTTGTTGAGCTCAGTGGCACTGAGGACATTATATTAAACACATATTTAGCTTTACATTTTTTTTCCAAACGTAATCGGAAAGTTAATCATATCGCTAAACTGGGAATGAGAAAATGGGAAGTGCTATGTCTGAGTAGGACTATGGTGGCTCAGGAGGAGATTGCTTTGACACCTGGCTACAAAGCATAACGAAACAACAATCTCCGAAAAATAGAGCCAACACGAAAGTGCCAAAAGCTGCAGTTCCTTGAACGGCCATTTGAGGCTGGCTCCAAATGCAAGTCAGTCCCCATAGACCCCCATGTTGAAAGGCCCAGATTTACAGCAGATATAACTATGTTTACAGCCTGGTACTAAAATGGTTTTGGTGTCTGTAGCTAACTTGAGAATTTAAAATAGGACTCCAGAAATCAATGTGTGACATCACGCTAGCAACATCCATTATTTTCAAACAGTCAATGCACGTAACACGAAAGCAGTGCTTTGAGCTAAATGCTAACATCAACACACGAACATGCTGATGTTTAGCAGGTATAATGTAACAATCCTAGTTGAGCCTGCTAGCATCCCACCATTTGCTCATTAGCACTAAACACACTCATGACCTCAGTATCTCTAGAATCTTGGCTACTCTCCTTTTTCCCAGCCACCCATGTTCCCCTTAATCCTGGTTGTTTCCTTATTCTTAACATGACATCTTACCTCACACTATACCTTACACTAAGGAACATCAGCTGCTTGTTTTCAGCGCTTACCCACCTTCTTTAGTGTGGTCTCCATTTTACATCACCATCTCATTAGCCTCACTAGAGTTACATAACACTTTGTTAACTAGAGTTTTGCAATATGTCGTTAAATGATGCCAACAAACAAAGCTTGCTTGCTCGCTGATTTTTTTCTTAACTCAGAGAAAGTAGAAGTTGTGTATAAATGCAGTTAAGAGATCCATACAGCAATTGCAACCACAGCAGGAACAGCAGCAGAGAGTGTGGCAAGTGTGTTTTAGTTGAATCCTGGGCCTAAGCATTGTAGACAGAAATGTATTTTTTTGGGAGGGGGGGGGTAAGACTTGTTATTCTCCCCATCTACAGCGAGGAGGCCCTGGCAGAAAAATGCCAATCACGAGGTAAGTCGGAATCCCATCATGCCTTTCCTGCCTAGAACACCTTCACTTTCCATTTGCTTCAATATGCAAACCAAGCTGTTTAGGGATGAGGAGAGAGGCGGCTAATGAGCTGCCTGCATCAACCCTGCAGAAAAAGAAAGACCCCTCTTCGTAGCTGCTCAGGAGAACACCTCCTCTGGGCATGCTCAGAAACAGCAAAACAACAACAACAACAACAATACAGCCACGGCAACACAAATTGATGTGATTAACCAGTGGGAATGACAGTTATTGTGTGAGGGGCTGGATGCAGAGCAAGCAGATTTGGAGTGCTTGAGATTGGTTGCAGGCGGAGAGCGTGCAGCTGCAGATGACTTGCAATGTGGAAAAGTTTACATGGTGAGACGTCAGCTGTTGATGAGATGTGCTTGACCTCTGAATGACATAAAGTTTTCTCTCTTTACTTACTTCTTTCTCGCCTTGGTGTCTAATATTTCCAGTGCAGTGTGACACATAAAGCTGTAGAATAAATGACAGTAGGGCTGGTTGGCTCTTGCACCCAGGAGATTGGCTGGCATCCTGTACTGTAAATCAATCTCTGTGAGAATAATGATCCATTACAGGGTCTAACAGTCTCTGCTGATTGTTCATCTGCCAGAAAATCCTATATAGATTATACCGTGTCCTGAAGACATTGTAAGATGGGGAACTCCTACTTTCTACAGTCATCAAAACAAGAGCATATTCTTTAATTCCTGAGGTAAAAGTTGTCTAAAACTTTACTTTAGCTCACCCAAGAGATGCGTCTTTAAAACAGTACGACTTCCAGTGTCCTCTCAGAATTCCCAAGTTGGTGTCGAATGGAAGTAAGGGTCATTGCAAAGACAAACAGCAAGATAGGTCCCTGCTGTGTAACATAAGCAATGCCATTGCCAGAATCTCAAAATACTATACAGTATGCAAATGTCATTGCGCTGAGGTCCAGCTCGATCCACCGTCCAATACACTGAACTTTTGCACTTTCCTCAGGCCGGCCAGCGTTTTGCTCCGCCACAAACCATCACAAACAAAACACGAGGGCAGTCTCGTTTCACATAATTGCTCAGCCAGAAAATGTCCATTACGCTCTTGTTTTCCTTGGCGCACAGAGTAGAACTTTAAACCATGAAAGAAAAGCAGTGTGGGAAGTTCAAATGGTATTGTCATTAACGCCTCAACACAGTGATCATTCACAAGGGGCTTGCACGTACAGACAATGCAGGCCTTTCTTGCTGTGGCGCAGATGGCATCGTAAAAAAAAAAAAAAAAGAGAGGCCTTCTCTGCAAACACCAAAAGCAAACACACAAACAGTGGTGACCCTCCGAGTCCCCAATCCATCTTTCTCCTGTTGGGTGCTTGTTGTCCCGGTAAGATCAAGGCGTTTGCACTGAACTGATGTTTTCATGCTGTTATGCACGCTCATTTCGGGCAACTCTTGAAATGTAAATGGAAACTTTTTTAAATGTTATATTTCATCCAGCTTTTGTTTTGACTTCATACTTGTGTAGATTTTCGGGACTTTTATCATTGGAGTTTCCCAAAGCTTTAATGTACAGGAATTTTACTGCAGCTCATCAATCTTCGTCAGCGCTACACAAACCTAGTAGGTCAAGTTTCAGGCTAATTAACATGCAGTTTCTGTCCTCTTTGTACCTATTCTACTCTACTTTTTTAGTCAGTGGAATCTGTTTGCACAACCAATCACCACAGTGTTTGGTGAATACACACTGCAGCACAAGACTGTGGTTTCATTTGGTTAAAGGCAAATTGGCTAACCTTTAGAAATGGCTAGCGCTGGAGCTCGTCTCTCCTCCAAGACCGTTGGGTATCTCGTGGACTGCCCTTCAGAAACACAGATGTTCCGTCTCCTGAGTAATGCAGCCTTCCTTGGGCCTAATCCCTGGATGCTGGCACTGCCGCAGCAGAAATATTTCCAAACAGAGCTGCAGCACTTCTGTGTGCAGCTGTGCCTAAACATTTGTCAAATCTTGTCATCAAGTGGCGGAAACAAGGCTGAAGAATTCGCTTGTGATTACATCTTGCACAAGTGCACGTGCATGCACACTCGCGCACGTTCACACACACATGCACAAAACAACACCAGCAGACAAACACAAGAGGTGTAATGTAAATATGGAGTAAACACTACAATACTCTAATGAGAGCTCAAACTGCAGCTGATGGTTGATCTCACATATTTAAGGACAGATTCACACTACAGGCAGTTCATTAATCAGTTCTCTTAAGTCAGCTTCATTTCAGCAGGTGAACACAATGCCATCTAAACTCTGAAGCTGCCAAGTAAAACAAAACAAAACCACTGATGTGGCTTGCTCTAAATACCTGGCTGTTGGTGAAGGATTTTAAATGATTATCTTGAGCAAATATTACAGCCAAGATGAGAAAATGAAGAACTGATTCTTCCTCTGAGGGACCTAATGTGCTCTTTGTTTATTTACAGCCAACTACAGGAAGCATGCCTCAGATGCAGGACATGTAGCAGCTTGTACTTGGTCATGATAGCTCTGTGGTTTGGGGGACAGCAGCGTCATCCATCGGTCAGTCCACTGCTTTTGTCCAGGCTGAAATATCTGACCATTGGATGGATTGCAAAGTACATACATTCATGGTCCCCAGAGGTTCAGTCGTAATGACTTTGGTAATCCCCTGACATCTCTCCAAGCTCACATGGCAGGACAAAGGTTTTACCTACCCTGTGAAATATCACAATATCTACTTGACTGGCTCCGTATGTTCCCTCAAGACAAACTGCTACAACTTTAGTTATACTCTGACTTTTTATCGAGCGCATTTATCAGGTCAAAATTTTAATATTTCCAATAGTCTGATTTATGACCAACTGGCCTGACTGGAAACGTTACAGTCATATCATATCTTGGGCAAATGTTATAATGCTAACATGCTAGCCTTTACGTTAAAGGAGCTATATGTAAGAAATCTAAAGCAAATAGTCATAAAATCCTCCTAATATGTCACAGAGACTAATAGAGGAATAATGTTCATATAACATACTGATCTCACCAACAACAATAGTACAGCCAGAATATTCGCATTTAAAAAAAAAAAAAAATTATGGTCCGCAAATCATGTTTATGTTTTGAATTTGTGTTTTGGCCTGTTACGCCACCCACCGCCGTCTACCAGTCACGCAGTCAGTAGAGTCTCAGCATCAGTTACAGTTACGACTGAGCTACAATAGCACG
>NC_065516.1:29733680-29835823 GCF_006386435.1 Epinephelus moara | reverse complement strand
TGCCGCTGTCCAGCAACCTCGAATCTGTAGGGGAGGGGGGGCGGACACAACTCGCGGCAGTATTTTGAATTTGAGTGCAGTAACCGTTTTGGCCACATTCTTACATACAGCGCCTTTAAGTACAGCCTTATAAAGCCACGAGCTTTAGGCGCCTGGCATTTTTGCCGGAGCGCTGTGAACTGGAGTTGAGTAAACTTTAACTCAGTGGGGAAAAGCGCCACATATCATCTCCATTTTTTCCCCATTGTCCGAGCAGATGATTTGAGAGGCGGGCCTTCTGTGGTGGTCACGATAACAAGTTTACATTTTGTAAGCAATGGAGGAGAAACTGGTGGTAGCTGTTGCTGGATACCCAGAGCTATACCGCCCGATGATAGACAGCAGGTCGTCAAACTGCCCTGAGTCATCCTAAAATATGCCTGGAAACGGCTATCAGCGAGGAGAAGCTCCTGGACCAACTGGTGGTGCTCCCCATGATCCACCCTCTTTTTTAGGGTCTCATGTACCCACACAGATCTCTGTTTATCTGCTGACTGCCTCTCACCCTCAACCAGAGCTACAGCAAGTACCCTCTGCCTCAACATGTCAGGAACTACATACTGATTACTGTGAAATAAATAACATAAATAAACAGTCGACTGATTACAGGGGAAGGTTAGGGTAAGGAGGTGATGGGGTGGTTGCCTGGTAACAATAAAAAGGCACAGCAAGTGTTTTTTTACTAGTGGCATTCAATTAAAAAGGGCAGTGCGGTGTGCCTTGTGTTTCGCAACCTGCAAAACACTTTCTGTGTGATCGGGGTCTTAATGTCCAGTAATATTTGCTGCAGTGTCACTACTGCTCTGACTACATTATTATTACTGCTATGTGTTTTAAAGAGAATGGTAGATGACAAAATGACTAGTTGAATTTATGTTACGCCCAAAACACACCTATGATTTATTAAAGGGACTAAATACAATCATATATGCACTGTTTAACCAGCAAAAGTGGTGCTGGACACGCCCTAAATGCACTTGTGCCATGCACTAGGCTATAGATCATTAAAATAGGGCCCTGAACATGTAGGTACGACTCCAGTCCAAGCACTGACACGAGCTCTCAGTAAAGAAGCTTATATGTTAAATGTTTGCTGGAGTCTTAATGGAGGCTAATTGTGTGGGTTTATGGGTTTATGATCTTCACACTGTTTAAACTGACCGAGGAGGACTTAGCTGACCCTGCCATATACACACACACTCTCTCTGTCTCTCTCTCTCTCTGACACACTTTTACTCACACACACATATAGTCTTCGACTCCCCACCCCTCTACAAACGTCTGTTTGCCAAAAAAGGTTTCCAGCAGTGACCTGTTTTGTCTTTCCCTCTTTCGTAAGGAAATTTCCAAACATGGTTCCAGATGCTTGCACTGAGGTCAAGCACATTAGTTTTTAAAACGACCACATTATTTCCTGTTAATCAAGTTATTATTTTCTCCCTTCCACTTTTAATATCTGACTGCTTTGGGCCCAGTGGTAAATATGTCAACAATTTTAATTTGAACTTTTCAACTCCCTGATTTACAACGACGATTTTTGCCCAGTCTGAGGACTGCAGCTGACCTCTAAGGAACATTTCAATTTATTTAGCCTACCCCGTAATTTATTTTCACTTATTAATGAGAATGGAGTTTGGGAACTATATTGCTATTGGAATGGGTGGCGGGAGATTGCAGAATCCCTGCTCCGCATGTAATGGGTTGTGTTATTTGATGGGTTATCTCGAAGGGAAACAACACCGGGTCAAGCTGAAAAGATTAACAATTGGAGGTTGTGATTATCAGACACAGGAGATTACATGGGCACCCCAGTGATTAGCAATCCTCATTTGTTTTTAAGAGCAAAGTAATGAATCCAAACAAATGGAGACACAATGACACAGCTCGCTGTGAATCCCCTGGTGCCGCTTATAGATTTTCTTCCTCCGTCTCCCATCTATTTTCATTTTATAATCTCAGAGAAAATTGGATATTTCTTTACCCCTAACATTGGCTGGGATAAGGATCCAGCATGATGTTGACTTCTTTTGCGGCCCTTCGAAGTTTCATGAATGATTAAAAACACTGGGCTGAGACCTGCTCATAAATAAACAGCAGGCAACAGGACTGAACAGGCTTCTCATGGACAGGGAGAACTGACAGATTGGCTTCCAAATCATACCATTCAGTGCTAGCTAATCCACTGTATAGCATTTTTATGCAGGAGCAGACCGGTCAGAAATCATGCATATGCACAATGGGGGTGGAGAGGATAAGTAAAAGTATATGAAAAAGGCACTCCTGATGAATGGAGCATGCCCTTGTATTACACACAACCGACTTCCTGCTCTTATTTCTGTCCAAACTGAACATAGAGGGAATATAAATGAGTCAGTGTGCCTAAAACGATGCCATGGAACCTTTTCCAGTAAATAAAATGTCATCCACATGTGCAGTTGACAGAAAACCAGAACCACAGCAACAAAACGCTGCTAGTTCCCTCATTACCTTGGGGCGATATTATGATTTTAAGTCTTCAGTCAGTCCCTGGGCGGGTTGAGGGGTCAGTGCATCCATATGTGCTCCCTTTCTCAGCTGCTCTCCTCCAAATTAAGAGCCAAGGTGCCATAGGATGACCCTCCATCTCAATCCTGCAGCATAATGAATCGTCTGAGGCCAACCGCCCTGCACATGCTGAACTTTTGGCTTTAGAATCACATCTCGGCCAATTTACTCCCCCGCTGGTACTCTGTTCACCAGCCCCCCGAGGTCAAGGGCTTGGAAGCAGTTTGCCACTTCAAACCAAATCACTAATGGCTAGAAATAGCTGGGATGCTTTCCATAAGAGTTGCAGGTTTGCTAATTGTATGCATTTCCGTCTGTTCGGCCGGAACAGCTGAGAGTGACACTGAGCGCTGCATTTCATGTGGGCTTGTTAGCATCTGGATGCATTAGGGAATAAGCAGGGCTGATTATCTAAGTTATTCTGGGGGAGTCGAAGCAATAATATATTGGATCTAGCAAGATGAAATGAAACGCACCATGCTGTGAAGCAATCAAAATAAAAATACCCTTACTATACTTGCTTATCATGCTTGAATGATACGTAATCAACTCTGCAAATTGAAATATATCGTAGCGAGGGTATAATGAGAGCAACACTCAAATGAATATTTCTGAGGTGTTCCATCAAAAGCAAAACATCTTTGTGATGTTATCGCTAGTTGGAGATGAAAGAGAGAGGGGATGTTCTGATTTGCTAATTGGTGTGTTTATCTAACAGGTTGATGAAGCTGTTCGTTCATTACAAGCTTCATGTAAAAATAATGAGGCGGTTTCTCCGTCCATGCATTGCTCAGGTATGATGAGTTTTGATGGTGGGATCTCAAACGTCCTCCCTTTTGTCACTGAGCGCCGTCACCTGACACTCTCCCTTTCTTTTACTGATTTACCGTATCGCTCTAACCAGATTTGTGACACAAATTGGGATATTATGACAATGACCACAAGGGTTAAATGTTGTGTTTGCCAAACACTGACTGGTTCCCCCACTTTTCCACCCTCCCCCTTCTCGCTCTTTTCTCTTTTCAGCCCATTATGTCGTGGCCCCAAACCTGCTAAACACATTTCTAAATGACAGTTACTGCGTCTCTCTTCAAAGAGACCTCGAGTTGTGGATTTTCCTCGCCTAATGTGGCATCTTTGGCTGCGCAATAGAGTGGAGGGAGAAAGGTGGGGCCCTAGGGGGGGGACAATGGTGGTTTGTCTGGGGGATGGCAGGGAAGGGGTCAAGAATCAGAATGTGGAGGACATTAGCAGTCAGCAGATTGATACAGGACCATTGATTCCCGGCTTCTTTTTTCCTTCCTCCTGGACATGATCTGCATTGCAAATGGCAGTTCTGTCGCATTGGCCTTTTCTGGAGTCAGAAAAGATTGGGGGGGTTGAGCGGGGAGATCGGGGGTTCCCACAACACACAGGCCCTCTACACTCCATAACCTCACACCCCCTCCCCAAAAAACCCCTCTGTTGCACTCCTCCTCCCCGAGTCCTAGCCCTTGTCCCGGGATCCCACCACAGCTGCCTCTCCAGTCTCCCAGGACTTCTCCTCACTACTGAGGAAAGCACAACAGGCTCATTGTTCTGCAGAGAGGAGGCTTGGACAACTCTGCTGCTCCTAGGTGTATTGTCTCCTCTAACAAACCCCATAAGGTCTAAAAGGGGAGTGCTCAAACAGAGTGGGGAAAGTTAGTCCTCGGCTTTAAAAGCCAAGTAATGAGGCTGCTCCTTTTGGCCTCCGTAGCGCAACATGCTGTTGTTGTATTAAAGAGGAACTACACAATAAATGATCAATTACGCACTAAGATTGTTGTTGGCGTATGATGTTAATGCAGGTGATATTTCCAATGATACACCTTGTGAGCAAAAACTGCATTGAATGAACTGAGAAACAGCTTGTAAGCATTAGTTTAGATTTAAAGGCTTGGCCCCTCCCTAACGGTGACGAAATAGGCAATACTCCGAGGTATACTACGAAGGTCGACCTCCCAACTCTGGCAACAGTATACACTTGTGGAACATTGGCTTATCATAGACCCAGTTTGTGCTTGTCATACAGGTCCTGTTGTTGTCAACAATACTGATAAGCACTGGTGGAAAGATGACTTCATACATGAACATGATTTATTTCTCTTTAATGGCAGTAAACGCAAAACACAGCTGTGCTACATATTTAGCTGAATAAGATATTGAGTTTATGGCTGTAATGGCCGTTAGGGATGATGAACAGTAACATTAACAGCAGTAAACACCACTCCCCCACTTGCAATAGTAGAGCTGCTTGCCCAGCTACAACACAAGTATCCACACAGTGAACCTCAAAGCTTCCACAGACTACTGGTATTTTCAGCAGAGATGTGCACGTCTGCTGACCACTGAGTCTTTGTTGCTATTCATGCTCCAATGTGCAGCGATTAGTCAATGTCCCCCGCAATGTGACAGTAATATGTGAAGTGACCATGACCTATTAACACCACATCTTGTAGTGGTGGCACAGAATGCGTTACATTTTGTGATGGTGGTGGTAGTTGGGTTTAGGCACCGAACCTACTTGGTTAGGTTTAGAAAAAGATCGTGGTCTTGGTTAAAAGTAATTTGTAAAGTTTCAGAAGTAGGTCACGTAGACACAACATGTAGACACAAGTATGTAAAGTTTAAAGAAGTCAACTATAGCCCCTTTTACACTGCCAGATTTTCGGTGAATGTTGGGCCGTTTTGCCGGCAAGCTGCGAGCGTTTAGACACACAGAGCCGGATTGGCGAGTTGATCCGAGGTGCCCAATTTTCCGCTTCGTAGGGTAGTCATATTGATGGAACCTTTTTGGTTTAAACTAAACGAGACGGCCTTCCGCCACAGGAGGGGCTGTTGAAGACTTGTGGTAGGAGCTGTTGATGACGCCACACATGTGAACCACTGGCGGTGGATAAACAGGAAACAGCTGATAGCAGGAATTAGCGAGCAGCTAGTAGCAAGAGGGAAACACAAACCTGACAGACACTGTAAAGATGAGCAACTGGGGAGACAAGGAATTGCGCACCGTCCTTGTCCTCGCAAACGGAGAGGCCATTATTCATCAAGTGATGGTGAAGGACGGTCCGACTTACGAGAGAATTGCCGAAGGACTGACCAGCCGTGGCTTCCCTCCCACGTCACTGTTTACGTCACGCGCTGAGCTACACGTTTTGTTACTTGCTCACGCCCCCCATTGCACCGAAAAAGGCGCATTCTGTATAAACAAAAGTAGGCAGGTGGCATTTTGCTGCACTCCCCGATTTTGTTTTTATACTGCCAATGCTGAAAGAAGACTGATTGGGCTTTCCTGCAAATTTGCACAATTCCTGTTTAAAAAGGGGTGCTGACTGAGTTTCACACGGGACTGGAACAGCAGCTCCTGGGTGAAAGTCCTGTGTATGTTTGATTCATTCCATTCTCGCTTTTTTATACTGCCTATGGGCTCATAACATTAAGCACCGCCCATTGCTTGACATTATTTAACCAGAGAATCCTGGTGTCCACCATGACAAAGTATCCTAATTGACTTTTCATTGCCATTGTTCCCATGGTGCTGGCACCACCATGTCATGCGCAACACGTTCTCACTCCAACGTCATCATATATCGACGTTTGGTCATGGACTTTCTACTTCGACATATGATGTGCAAGGTACCCTGGGTGCATTGGTTGTTGACGTGCATTGTCCTTTTTTAAAACACACGTCCGTTTTCACAGGAAATGTACAGTTTACATATGCTGTCTTTCAAAATAAATGCACAATGTTGGTACAACACTGCAAATTGACGTTTTTTTTTCTTCAACAACAAACGTACCTGCTAACATTTGGGCCAACACACACACATGTGGATGGATTTAGGCAACAAAAGCACGTGGTTGGGTTTAGAAAAAAAGAACATGGTTTGGCTTTACAATCGTACAGGAAGCGAACACTGGCCTCCCACGTAAAGGTGTTTGTTGAACCCACCCTACTTGGACTCTCACCCCCTTAATTTGTGTGGTTGTCCTGCCGCATTTCCCCCTGACGCCACTGGATGCTGTTACACAGTAATGGTGACCAGCCGCATATCATACCGACATAAAAGGATGGCCTTTTCGTCGATGTCTGATGCTGGAAGTCACTGCCTAAGCGCCAGTATTCGACAAGTTCAGAGTGATACTGGGTTGTCATGTGATGATAAGAGTTTGTGGTCATTTCATATATTTCTGTGAGATCAGGTTCATCCCCCATGCCCCCACTATCCATGGGATTCAAGGCTAGGCCACACCCTCCTGTGTTTTTTACACATGACAAGTGGGAGGGTTCCAGTAATATTTACTCTTTAAAGTTACTCTGTAATAATCCACAAGATTCTACATTTTTTAGGAAAACTGCTGGGAAATATCTTGTATTAAGAGACATTTTGTCAAACGGTTTTATTCAAAGCAGCCCTGTATCATTACGATAACCCTCTGGCTCTGTTTGTTTTCCTGCAGAGGCAGGTTAATCAATGCAAGTTTAGCAAGCAAAGCATCCAAAGAATAGTTTGACAGAGTGATCTGGACAGACAGACACAGAAAATGTAAGGCAAAAATAAATAAATGCAGGAAGTGTCAACCGTGGACACTGCGAGTGTTCCAGCTAATAATGTTCCATCACCTCACAGAGACAGTGGAAGTGATATGCAAATGGTTCTTCACACACACTGAGCGTGTCCTCCAATTATAGGCTCTCATGTTGCTACTGGCCACCTCTGCGCAATTAGCCCCCTCCGTATCCGACTGTTGAGCCATGTTAGCGTGGTCTGGAGGCAAGTTAGCATTGCAAATGAAACGAGAAGCAGCGTTTCCAGGGTTGTCATTATAAATTAGTGTTGCATGATGGGCACAAATTGCCATCCCTGCTCGAACTTGCATCTCCAATAAGTGCTGGCTTATTCCCCAGGAAATGCTATTTATCCCAGTGTAAATGTGCAGTGAATCTGCTCTCAACAGGGACAGACCTGTGCATGACAAGTAAGTCTCTCAGAGTCACAGAGAGAAATCTGAGCGAGAGAGTTCTGGTCCCAAAACAGTCATGTATGCAGTCATGATTCATCACCTTCGCTTGTCTTTATAAACTGATACATTTTAAAATCCTGCCTCTTAGCCAGGACACTGTCTAATATCTCCGTCTGGGCTCCCAGCTGTGAAATGTGAGCTGTCAGCGATGGGTTTTAGCCCTCAGATGACTTGCACAGTGCAATGTGTTTCGAATAACTGGCTGAGTTCACAGTATCCAGACGTCAGTCACTATCTTGCTCATATCTTGCATCAATACCCCAGTACGTCTGTGAGTGTGAGAATGAACTATAGTCCTGGGAGAAGCCATTTTCATTTCTTTTAAACTTTGATGAAGGGATAATCTCCACATTTAAACCACACATTTTGTGTAATATTTTCACTTTTAGAGTCACTTTTCTGTCTTAAAATGTTAATTGTGGAAATACATAAACTACTAATCAATACCCTGAAGAGTGTAAAAAATGCAAAATGATACTTGGCCTTGTTTGAATGTTGGCTTCAGGGATTAAAGGACCAGTGTGTGGGATTTAGGGGGATTTGTTGGCAGAAAGTAAATTTAATAGGTATGTTTTCTTTATTTTAAAATCATCTGCAAAGACAATCTGTTTTTGTTACTTTAGAATGAGCCATTTTTATTTACATAGGGAGCAGGTCCTTATCTATGGAGATCGCCATGTTGCACCGCCATGTTTCTACAGTAGCCCAGAATGGACAAACAAAACTCTGACTCTAGATAGGACCATTCATGTTTTCACATCAGCCAATGTAGATGGCAGCCCCTCTACGACTAGAGCATCATAAAAACAATATTTTTTTTTTACGTGAAACTGCTTTGTTCAGTGTTTCCTACCAGTTTAAATCACCGTGTCTGTTTGTTTTGGAGAGGACGAGACCTCTGTGGATTATTTGGCTCTCAGTAAAAACCTCCTGAACGTCTGGATCTTAAGTTATCTGAGCACAGATTAGCAGGTGCTAGGCTAGCCGCCCTTCTCCGACATGCCAAACGCCATCTGAGAAACAATGATTTTTAATGTGAAGCTGCTTTATTCAGTGTTTTTACTGGTTTAAACTACTGAGTCCATTTGTAATGGAGAAAAAGAGACCTTTGCGGATAATTCGGCACACTATAAAAACCTCCTGAATGTCTGGATTGGAAATAAATCCAGCACATATGAAGTTATCTGAGGACAAAGGTGAACATTAGCAGGTTCAGGGCTAGCTGTGCATCTGCAACGAACCAGACAGCATAGTGGAAACACTGATTTGTAACATGAAACTGTTTTAATTTAGTGTTTTTACCAGTTTTAAGTACCTGCTGCATTTGTTTTGGAGAAAAGAGACCTCTGCAGATAATCTGACAAATCTGCAATCATCACTGCCACATGCCACTAAATCCCCTTAAATCTTATACACTCCTCCTTTAAATGTATTAAAATCATGTCAAATTGTAAATAAAATAGTAAAAAGTAAGATAAAAAGTTTGGACGTGACTTTGAATAAAGGTAATTTACAACCCAAGACCTGTTTTTCTATTTTATAACAGTTAAATTCAAGATGTATTTACCATGTGTCCTGTGAATTGACATCAGTAAATGTACTCATCTTAATGACTGCTGGGACGGAGGAGGTAAAGCAGCATTTTTAAGTCCAACTTTTCTTGATTCATTTTTCATGTTTTGAATTGTCACCTGCTCTACATTAAACTTTTCCTTGTACAGTACTAATGTTGACTCTGTTCTAATTCAATAGCTAAACAAACCATATGGGTTTCAATATGCCTTCGAGTCTTTATCTGCCTGCCTCTGTTTTACCAATGCCTCATGGCTTTGTTATTGTGGACTGTGGCTTAGCATTTAGCCAGTCTCTGGCTGCGAGACACTGTTCCACAGTCTCTGGTGTTTGCCATCCTAATCAGCCGCATTGTCTCCGAGACGACCCAACTCTAACCTCGGGCCCGCCGACTTCAAGGCCGCTGCAATGGATAGCGAGGCTGTGTTTGCCGCAAACACTGATCTAAATTCATTAACCCTCCCACAAACACTTTCCCAAGGTTTGTTTCCTGGGCCAGGAGCTGCATGTGAAGGAGTAGACGAGTGGTCTCGCAGCATTTCATGGAAATCCTTGTGGTTACACATAATTGGAGCTGTGCCGGAGAAGTTGAACAGGGAAATCAATAGCTCTAAGAAGTACAGCTGAGAGGTACTTGAAGGCTCACCCTGACGAGGCAAGAGCTAGACAAACTGTCACCAACCTAAGGTGAGAGTTTGACCTTTCATTCGTTCATACCTGTTTGTTTCCAGCAGCTTTACATGAGCTAGGTGTATGTATGCAGTAAACAAAGACATGTGAAATAGAACATGCCAATACTTGTTGAAACTGTAATGATTTCTTTGCAAAAAAAATGGATGCCTCACACCCATTGTCCCCCCGACAACAAAAGATCTACACATTCAGCACAGTTTCAAGGTGAACACCCTAGATGAGTGTCAGCAATTTAGTATCTGATTAAATATTTCCTTCTGCTCCTGAGATATGACATTGAATAATGGCCAGAGGAGTGTTTTATGCAGAACATTATGATGTCACAGTGAAGCTGACCTTTGACCTTTTTGGATATAAAATGTCATCATTTCATTATTTTATCCTACTAGACATTTGTGTAAAGTTTTGTCATAATCATATGAATTATTGAGTTATTTCCAAAAAAAATTTGACTTTGACATTTGACCTTCACCACAAAACTCTAATCAGTTTATTCTTCAGTCCAAGTGGACGTTTGTGCCAAATCTAAAGAAATGTGCTTTCGGTGTTCTTGAGATATCGTGTTCACAAGTATGAGACAGATGCATGGTCACAGTGACCTTGACCTTTGACCACCGAAATCCAATCAGTTCACTGTTGAGTCCAAGTGGACATTTGTGCCAAATCTGAAGAAATTCCCTCAAGGTGTTCTTGATATATTACATTCGCAAGAATGAGACAAATGAGGTCACACAGACCTTGACCTTTAACCCATGACCATAAAAATTCCCTTGAGATGTCGCTTTTATGATAATGAGATGAATTCAAGGTCATGGCGACAATGACCTTTGACCCTTGACCATCAAAATCTAATAAGTTCATAATTGAGTCCAAGTGAACGTTTGTGCCAAATTTGAAGAGATATCCTGAAGACATTCTTGAGATACCATGTTCACAAGAATGAGACAAATGAGGTCACATAGACCTTGACCTTTGACTACCAAAGACTTATCAGTTAATCATTGAGACCAAGGGAACATTTGTGCCAAATCTGAAGAAATTCCTTCAAGTTGTTCTTAAGATATCATATTCACGAGAATGAGATGGATGCAAAGTCAAAGCAACCTTAACCTTTGACCATTGACCACCAAAATCTAATCTATGAGACAGACAAGGTTACATTGACCTTGAATTTTGACCACCAAATGCTAATTAGTTAATCACTGAGTCCAAGTGAACTTTTGTGCCAAATCTAAATGTATTTCCTTTAGGTATTTTTTGAGATATCGTGTTCACAAGGACAAATGACAGAGTTAGCTGCTAACTGCTGTTAGCTGCTTTTTATATCTCCCTGCGGTGGGTTGCACACATAACACACTTACAAAACATCACACCTGTCTTGTCCATGGTCCCTTCCTGATGGCTGTCCCTTTTACATAAACATCTATTCTGCACTGTTACTTCCTCCGCTGACAACTTAAATCTTTTAAGTCTTTTAATATTAACCCATGAACTTATATTTACTTAAATGTTAATTAAATATGTATCTTAAACATTGGTGTATCAGTTGCAGCTTATTAAATCTGACACTTTATAGTTCACTGGAGGATTTTTACTGGAGATCCTGACTCAAAAATATTAAGTTGCTAAGCTGAAATTGTAAATATGTTATGATGAGTGAAGATGATCTTATGGAAAGATACTCCTGATACTGACATGATGCGATTAGCTGGTCGAGTGCAGACGCCGGACTACAAAGAGCACACAGTCTTGACAGCAGCCGAGTTTAATGCTTTCATTTATTAAAATATCCAAAACTATATGTCCAAAAATCATTATTTGTCTTTTGAAAAATGAATTTCAGTTTCAGACTTAACCAATAGTACAAAAAAAAAAAAAAAAAAATCAAACTGCTTTTGTCCTAACACTGTAATCCTCCTGTATGTCCTGAAAGCTACATATGCATATCACATGATTCATACATTTCTCCTTGTAAAGCAGTTGTTTAATGTGCTGAGTCAAAACATTGCACCATGCACAAGAAACCAGAGATCAAAACTGCATATCTGATATGGATCATGAATTTTTGAGTGCAGGAACTTGTGGCTCGGGGATGACTTTTGAGACCGAACAAGCGTGAATGAAAATGCAAAAGGAGGAGAGGTGGAGTGAGATACAGATACAGGGAAACAGAGACTGATGGGAGTAGACAAACCAAGCAGAATAAGCATGAGGGTGGCGACACGCGTGGATGACACGGCTGGGGGAGAAAGAAAAGGCGAGATGCGGAGAGACATAGTGAGTAGTGGCATGCGTGGCGTCTAAGCCCAGAGTCACATTATGCCAGCTCACTGGGGCACCACTTGCTCCGCAGCTGCCAATGAAAAGGCCTCGTCTCCCAGTCCTCTGGGAATGATATCTGGGGGAGCTGAAGGAGCGCAGCTCTTCCTTTAAGGCCTGTCAGAGGCTTTGACGGCAGCCGTAAATTTAATCCTCGGACCTGCTGGGATGCAGAGGAGCCGAGCAGCGGGAAAGCCTTTCCTACTTCAAGGACCTTGGCTGGCTCCGGGATAGCCTGCCAAAAAAGCTTTAAACCTGATGACAAATTCATTTTGCGCAGCTGCACCCCCAGTCCACCGCGGAAATGGGGGTAAATGATACCTCTGCTGCAAACAAATTTTAGAAATAATTATGCAGACATTTCAAGGAGGGGAGTATCTGAGGTATGTTATTTACTTTGACTTGAGCACTCGAGACAGAGCTGGAGAAAACATCTGTGTGCTTTGCCCTTTTTCTCCCTCATTAGATAAACAGTAAATATATTCGTCTACTTATATTATTTTGCCAGAAGGCTTTTTTTTTTTTTCCACTGCCATGTCACCAAGCGGCTGCTTGAGTGTGTGGCCTGTGGCACTGTGGGAGTCCGTCTAGCTGGAGAGGCATTTTGATATGAGATGAGACAGTGTCTGAGATGGCAGAGAGGCAGAGGAAACTGATTTTTACAGCCATGCGAAGAGCGGATTGCAATAGCAGCAGCAGCAGCAGCAGCAGGGTGGCTCGAGGCCTATAGGGAGTGAGGTTTATTAATATGTTTGTATCTGAGTTTTCCCCTCCTCTTAATGTTGGGGCCATGCTAATCGCTTGGTGCTCTGACATCTGGAAGCCTCCCAGTGGAGGGCAAATCGCACAAGTTTTCTACGCCAAGATTTCCAGAATATTTGAAGTGGTCACGCCTAATCTATAGAGATGAAAACCATTAAAACGGAGGAGGGTGGATTTTTCTCTCCTGCCGTAACATGGAGAGCTTGTCAGAAGTATGTCATGCCATCTTTGGCCAAAGAGAAGATGCCAGGCCTTTGCCAGATGAGTCCCTCTGATTTTCATCTCCCCTGAAGTTAATGAATTTAACACATGGCTTAATACAAGACTCTTTTCTCCCCCTCGCCGTGACTTGCTCAACATAACCTGTGAAATCCTTAAATAACAACTTATTTTTGGATCATATTTGTGTCGGCAGACCAGCAGCATTAGAATGTAATCTGAATAATATATGTATTCTCTGTTGCATTCTTTATAAGACTTTGGCACTCAGTCCTTCCTTCTGAGCTTTCAATCACTGGGCCCCAGGGGGTTGTGGATACCTGCTCTTTGAAGCACTCGGAGAGAAGAAGGGGAGAGAGCAGAGGAGAGTCAGGATGTGGGAAAAACCTGCCTCCAAACACAATGTGTTCCACAGAAAACAGGTGACCAAGGACTCAAAGTAGGCATGCATTAAGGCGTATTATGTAAAAGAGCAAATATCCTACTTTTGACTTGGAGAAAAGCAAGTCTGGAACAGCATTAGTTACACCAGCACCTAATGTTAGCAGGCAATCCGACATTTGAACAAGATTGCTCCGATGCAAACAGTGGAATGTCTTGCATGAGGAGAAGGAATGTGCTCAGAGGTGATATACCTGAGTGCTGGAGCCTGTCTTCCTCTTGGTGGGATCAGGAAGCTTCAGGACAGGAGATAAGCAGGATCCAGTCAGTGCCCCTCCATCCGGATCACATTTCACCAGCGGGAAAGTAACAGTGCCCTACAGCTACTGACGATGCATCATGTGGACAGTTTTGCAAAAGCTTGTCAAACCATTGCAATGTTGTAATTGGACAAGGGTGTACGTTTTATTTTGATATTGAAAGGTGGTATAAGAGTCCTCTGGCAAAATCACTGAATTTGGTGATTTTTTTTTTAATGCACAAATTTGTGCCTTTATTAAATACATAATCTAAATTAATTCATAATTAATACTTTTATTGGTATCGCACTTTTAAATCAAGGAGCGCAAAGTGCTTGCTATAATACACAAGTGTTGTAAAAACTGACAGTGTAGATTTAAAACTTTTCTAATGTCACTAGGAATGAAGCTCTAGCGAATGTTCAATCAGGAAGACAATACTTTAGGTCAGTTCAATCATCAGCTGATTGAAAATCAACCAACAGCACAGCGACACACCTTCTCTGTCAGCCTATCATATTAATGCTCCTCATTTTAAATTTTTTTCTGTAGTTCTGTCTTGCTGCCGTCATGCGAGCCCTCCACCTCCCCATCACCACCTAGTCTTTACGGATTCATCAGCCTCATCTGCCTCATCAGCCATCAGAGTCATCAGCCACCACCACAATCAGTGTCTGGACTCCAGGGGGGGATTTATCCTGCTGCCGCTCAGATGTCCCTCGATCACAAAATATCTCCATCTGGTGTCCAAAGACTTCTGTTAAATCTGTTAATCTGTGCACTCATATTCTGTATTAACATTATCTTTACTTCATTTTTCTGTCTCTCCTGATTGAAATGGAATTTAAGACCAAGTCACAGTTACCAAAATTGAAGAGAGATAAAAAAAAAACAAACAAACAAAAAAAACACCCCGACATCAATTATTTAGGATTAGACAATTTTGCCCAATTTTTGAGCAAAACTGGTAAATACCTAGCACTCTGCATGTGGGATTCCACTGCCTTGATCCCCATTGTGCAGAGTTTGAAAAACTTTTTGCGAAAAATACACAGAGCCTTGTATGCACTGACTTATACCGGTTTCAGCCATGCCATGAAATCTTGGCTAAATAGCCAATTTGCACCTCCCTGTGTCGTCCAGGCTACAGTGACAGCTAGCTGGCAGACAGCGGATCCTCAGCTCTGAGCATCCTGGCCGGACAATAAAATGAGTGTTGTTGGCTCCACCATCCTGATGTGTGTGTGTGTGTGTGTGTGTGTGTGTGTGTGTGACATAAATGTGAGAGGCATTCAGTATATTTTTTATTTTAAAGATGTTACTATGTTGAGATAAGCCAATTAAACCACATAACCAAATACGTCCTTGTTTTTACAATGAATTCAGTGCCTTTTAAGACTTTTAAAGGATCTGTGGGAACCCTGAAATAATTAACTTAACATAAAAAACAAACAAACAATCGGTACATTCACTGCAATGTGTGACAAGCCATTCTGAGTAATGCGTAAAGTTTTCACTGACCCCTAATTGATTGATGCACCATGTATGTAAGGCGCAGCAGGTCCTGAAGAGATTCCACACACAGATGTCGCTTTTAGACATAGCTGCGGGAAAGGGCGTGTGCTGTACCCACAGGTGGCTGAGATGTAATTGCATTATTTTTTTACCATCATGTTCCACCCCACCTCTCCCCATACACACTCCTTCATACACATATACATGCATGTTTGTGCATGCACAATGCACACACGTGCTCAGAAACTGCTCCCTGCATGGCCCCTCGTCACAAGACGAACATCGCCTCTTCATCTGTTGCACTAATGACAAATGTTCAGCGTTTCAAGTGAAGGAATGTTGCAAAGTAAACAGCAGCCAGGAAAAAGAGGAAAGAGGCTTCAACACTGACGATGGATGCAGACAGCTAAATTCTTCTCAGGTCTCTTTTCAGTCACAGTGAGGAAGTTAACTTACCTATTTATCATATCTTGTGACTACTGTAGGTTTACTGACCTCTCAGAAGTCATTTGGTTGGAGCTTGGGTAGACCTGTGTCATCAAATATAGTCTGAGAAAAAAAGTTTATATTATGTATTTAAAGCAGACCCCAGCTGTTTTAATGGGTTTATTACATTTTGTAGATTCCAGATGCACTACCATGTAAATAATTTACAAAATGGCTGCATCACGTTAAAATTAATATTTATGTCAGAGACTCGGCAGTTTGAAATGGTTAGATTCTTCTTCCTGTTCCCCGTCAGTCGACCACAGAAAGCACATCCTGTGGGAAGCAGAGCAAAGTAATGTCAGAGTTAACATGTCTAACAGTCTCTGCATGCTGAGACAAAGCCTGTGTGTAATCTCACAGGGCGCTCAAGACATGACATCTGTTCATCTCACACGCTTGATGCAGTGGATAGAGAGAGATGGTTGAATCCACTTTAGATTTTGCACTTGAGGAATGAACAAATTTCCCCCATGCTTACTGTTTACATTCAGCCAAAGTCTCGAGTTGATTTCATCTCTCTCCTCTGCTTTGGCGTGCGAGAGCCAAAGAGAGCAAAAGGTTAAGTGACTGCGTTTCATCACATAATATGACTTATCAGCATTTTCTTGTTGGAAGTGCACCACTGCAAACTTCATCACCTTCAACTGACAACTGACATTATTGTGCATTTTTGTGTATTTTCAGTGTTGAAATGAGGAGAGCTGCAAATCCACATAGTTTTGCTTGTTACAAATCTTACATTAATCAGTCTCTAACTATTTGAAGTTTAGTTAACTGACTATTTGCTAAACCTCTCCAGTGAACAGTGACGCTATCATCCCACAAACTATTGGCACAGCGAGCCTGTGACTGCATGTTAAAATTGGGTGCTGTACAGTGATACTGGGGTGTCTTTAGCTTTTCCAAAACCACAAATACAACTCTAAAGAACTGACTAAATGAAAGACACCGTTGTTAGCATGCTAGGCTAACTGGAACCAATGAAGAGCAATAACAACAATAGCAAGTGCCATAGAAAAGACAGACACTGCTATCAAGGGTTTTCTAAATCTACATCACTTCTCAATATCACCTGACATCATAGTTTGTCTTGGCTTCACTCAGCTCCTCTATTAAAAGCCCGGCAAAAAAGATATATTGGCATGGCTACGCATCAGGGTGGACATAAAATCACATTGGATTCAGGCGGAATATTGGTTTCTAGTGACTGGTTGGGGAAAATCAAATCCCCCTCACCTACAAACATTGGTTAGCGTGGATGCACCGTCAAAGCCCAGAAACATTAAACCAGCTTCAGAGAACTAACCCTGCTGCATCGCTTCTTTTTAGCCTGTGTCTCGGCTAAAAAGTTGCACATGAGCACACCGCAAAGAATTCAACCGACAACCAGCACGTATGTTCTGTGCTTGCATGACAGGAAATCAACTCTACCCCCCAGGAGATGGTGGTCGTCCGTAATCGTCATCGCCATCTTGCGCTAGTTAGCGAGTTAGCACATTAACAACATAATGTTGAAAGACCAAAGCATATTTACTGTGCACCAGTGAACGACAACACAAACCATCACGAAAAGTTTCTGCTGAAGAGCTCAGTGGCTAAAGAAAATAATCTTAGCATATGTAACAAGTGTGTTTTGGCCTTTTCACTTTCACTCTTTATTTTCCTCACTTTGTTTCGCTTCTCGTGTGAAGAGCTAAACTGCCAATCAAAGTAATTTCATTCACCAATGGGGTCTGCAGTTGCCTACATCAATTCAACATGCTGAATTGGCGGGAAAAAAGATTACTGCCAGAAGGGGCCAACGATGCGGAACACACCTCAGCAACATTGACCAACAGCTGTCGGCTTGGTGTGTCAGTCTTTGAAAACAGAGTGTAACGAGTTGACAGTTTTGTCTGATATCAGGCAAGTAGCCATTACTTCCAAGGCCAGTAACAGTTAAAGAGACTAATGCTAATGCTAACCTACTATAATATTTGTTGCAAATGTTGTCATTTCAGCTAGCAAAAACAACTTTCGCTGGCTAAAATTCAAGCCTGCTTTTGACTACCTCTTTCTGAAATCAGTGACACGTTTTGTTTTTTGTTTTTAAATAAAAATTTCAATTTGGAAATCTTTCACCAATATAGCATAATGTAGCGTGTACCAAAGAATTAGCTTTAGCTTTGCAAACGATCAATTACACTGTAAAATGTTACTATTCTATTATCAGGCAGTCAACATATTGACAAACTATATTCACACTTTTACAGACGTTTAGGCCCCAGTTTCATAAAACAATACAAGTGAAAGTTTCATCTTTATACTGTATGTGTTACTTTTATGCCTGAAAATATTTGGGGAGTAATATTCAGTCTTCATTTCCAGGTGAAGTTTTAAATTCCGTTTTGGCATCACCATGCTTTTGAATCCCCCCCCCCTGCCCACCCCACCCTTACATAAAGTCAATAGCAGTTGATCAGAACATACCTGGGCTTCCCTGCGCTGCCCTGATACTTCAAACAGCAGCACCCCAGTCTGAAAAGCGAAGGTGTTACTTTTTATTCCTCCTGCATCAAACACATCCTCGATCAAACGTCAAACTCTTCAAACAAGGTGTCATCTGCAGCTGTCCGGTTGGGTTTGATGTGAGTAGGTGTAATGATACAAAGGATGAGCTGAAGCTACCCTGCCGCCACCTTCTCTGATATCTCAGTACAGTATCTAGTGGAAAACCAAATGAAAACTGACAGTGAACACCACCCTGCTCTGTCTTTTCATTCATAACTCATTTGTATTTCTATTCCAACCTGAAGCTACAATTCATTGCCTGCCAGTGCAATAGTTGGGAATCAATACTTTAGATTGTTATTTCAGCATTCGCAGATGTAGACACACTTGCTTTTTGGCTGCCATACCTGTGGGCCAGAGTGAAGGAAACCACTAATACCGCTCTAGCATGGTCACAAATCAAAACCAACTCTCTAATGGCCTACCTGTTTACACAGGAAATCAATCCATTTGAACTATGTACAATTTGCTACACCAGTTTGCTTGTGGGTTGCTGTTGTTTTTTTAAACAAAAATGGACACAAGCGTCTCTGGTTTCACAGCGGGGCCCAGCAGTGGAAGCCGGCAGCCTCACGCAGGTCCGAGAGGCAGAAACCCAGCTCGAGTCCAATTTGCTGCAGGTCTCCCCGAGGAGACGAGCGGTGTTGATTTTGGCACTTGCTTCCAGTCCCTACCAACAAATCCTGCCTTTTTTTCCAGACATGTTGGCTCAGGAACTCACTGGAGAACTGGGGGAAGAAGAAGAAGGGAAAAAAGAGAGAGAGGGGGGGAAACAGCCCCGGGGCTGGAGGAAGATATTGTATGCATGTGCACTCAAGCACAAGGTTTGTGGCCAGCTGCTTAAGGATTTTTCTGGGGAGTCAAGATTATCCACAGAGTCAATAGAGTGAGGGAGGGAGAGAGAGGGAGAGTGTTGTCTGCTTATGCCAGTGCAACTCAATTCTACTGGGGTAACAGAGAGACACTGTCAGCTCTGTTTTTTTTTTGTTTTTTTTTATTCCTCTATTTTTCTCAGACCTAGCCGGTAAGAGAGCAGCTCCATGTTGCTCAACACGCATACAACCATTCATACCAAAGATCTGTGAGCAGCGAGGCAAAGAGTTGTACACGTGCATTTTAAACCCAACACACCTTGATAAAACTCTACAGGGGATTTTACAGTCTCGGTCCGTAGAATTGTACGACAGGCTCCACATTTTAGCTAAAAATCCTGTCAGAACTCACTGTTGAGCTCACGATCACTCTCATCCCTCATTTTCTTTAACTTCACTCAAAGCACAATGATGTCTTATGGGATGTTGTTATCTTTCTACCTCTTAGAATGTTAAGCTTTCATTTGAGATATTAAAGTGCGAGCGGGGCGCGAACACAGTCAGCGAGAGCGTAGATCAGGAACAACATCCCTTCCTTCTGTGGGTGGAAATGGAGCGGGATAAGAGCTGTTGCCAAGGTCACAGCTCTACATTTGCACAGCCATGGTTGTCAAAGGCTGAAAGGGCTCAAGCCCTTGAAACACCTTCTGGCTAGCTCCTCCATTCTGCATGTGGTGAAACTGCTGAAGGCAAAAGACACAGAGAGGAAGAGGGAGAGAGGAAGAGCGGCTGGGTGGATGCGAGAGGGACAAGGGCAACAAGAAGGGAGTCTGCATTTCACTGATACCAAACCCTACCACACAGTCACACTTTGAATAATTGTGAGGGACAGGCTGTGGGCACCTCTGAGCCAGAATGTAGGCCAGAATAATACCCCTCCTCGGGGCTTTCTCTGGCAGCCCTGCGCTGAGGCCTTGGCGGTAGTGCCATGCAAAGCCAGTTAGCAAAGCCAGTTAGCTACCTACAGTAGTTATAAACCGCACTTAATTTAGAAACTTTAATCCAGAGCTCCACCTTTTCCAAAGGAACGACACATTCCAAATGTCTCAATTGAAGCCTCGCTGGCTGAATAGCCTTTTCGGGGCGCTGCATTGTGGATGGACAGGCTTTTCAGACAGCTTTTTAAGGGTTTTGTCAGACAGGAATTTAGATTGGAGTCTTACATGACCTCTTCCAGGGGTCACTGGTTGGATCTGCTGGGGCTTTTGTTGGCACACCTGGGTGATGACGCCTTGACAGAGCAACAAGCTCCCATTTCAGGTTTTGTAAGGGGTTCGATGGAGGCTGCGTCCCTCCCTCCCAGTGCAGGGCAAAGAATGGGAAGAATAGCAAAGTCTTAAAGCTTCAGCAGGTGATTGTATCAGACTTCTCAGGAATATTACCATATTTTAAGCAAAAACATAAAACTGATATCAGAGAAACAAAGACGGATTTAATTAAAGCATGATGAATAACGTTTGATTAATCTGAGTACAAGATGAAAGCTCGTAGTGAAATCTGCTTGGGCTCGTGTAATCTGTTTTTGTCTGTGAGTGAGTATTGTACATGGCTTTTATTTGGAAATTATTTTCTGTCATTTAGAGCTATCAGTGATGTGTAAATCAGTTACAAATGTACAACTTAATTACCTCTGGCTGACAAAAGTTGTGCTTTTGTCCTCTTTATCCTCCAACCTGATATGAGCACACATCACCGGCTGAGGTTATATATATATATATGTGTGTGTGTGTGTGTGTGTGTGTGTGTGTGTGTATATGTATATATATATATATATGTTTTTTTGGCGAATACCTTGATGGCTTTTTTGTAGAGTTGTTCGATAGGTTTCAGTGTGGTGACTCCAGCAAACGACCATATCACAAAACAGTACTCAATATGAGACAGAATCATGCAGTGGAGAGAAGATTTAGCAGCATCAGACGAGATGAGGGGCCTGATTTGCTTGAAATTTTGCAGGCTGAATCTTATCGTGTTGGCCACTTTTTTGATGTGTTTCTTAAATGTGAGATTCGTGTCTAATGTGATACCAAGGTACTTGAACTGGGTTACCAATTCAAGTTCCTCTTCTCCAATGAATATGTTGGATCTGTTCTGCTCTACTGGTCGCTTTGTGAGTGTCATACACACCGTTATTTTCGTGTTGAGCATAAGGCAGTTGTCATTAAGCCAGTCTTGTACCTTAGTTAAAGCATTTGTGAGTTTGTTGGAGGTGATGACAGAGTTTGAACCGTGTGTGAAAATGACTGCGTCATCCGCATACATCTGGACAGTAAGGTCTGGGCAAACATCTGGGAGGTCATTTATGTACAGTGAAAATGACAAAGGCGCAAGAATCGAACCCTGAGGGACACCAACTGTTGTAGTGCGAAAAGGCGATGACCCCGTCGACAGTTACACATAGAGTTCTGCTTGACAGATATGATTTGAACCATTGCATGGTGTTATCAGAGAAGTTAAAAAATGTGAGCTTGTTTAAGAGTACCTGGTTGTCGACGGTGTCAAATGCCTTCTTAAGGTCAAGAAATACAGCACCAACACATGGGGATTTAAATCAAATCAAACTTTATTTGTATAGCACGATGTGCCTATCGGACACAAATGTGTCACTGCACCTGTGGAGAATAATAGTGGTCAAATATTTCTTAACAGAAGACTGAGAGTTCAAAATATTTCAAATAAACTATTCACAGTATAATAGTAATTTTATGTCATTTTAACAGTGGATTTAACTTGATTTATAATGAAGTACTGGAACCCTGTACTATCCTGTTACTAGAAGCACCAATAAATCTTATTTCTATGAATTGTCACATGTTTATATTGATACCATGACACTGTCACTTTCTGTGTCTGGGTCAGTAATGTTGCAGACAGTGCTGTCTTCAACACTTCCTGTTAGGAAAATAATCAGATTAGTAAGTCCATCACACCTTATCCATTAAACAGAGACAGTGACAAATGAAAATATCAATCTATTCAATCTAATTCACAAAACCCAAAATATGTTGCAAGAATCTTGTGATAGTATCGCAAGTACATTTTATGTAAAAAAAAAACCACACAGTAAAATATGATACTTGACAGTCACCTTCTGTTCATTTGCAAGGTTGTGAAGGTAACTGTCAGTTACCTGCATCCGATACAGCAAATTAGTTTAACATGAGTATTTAATTGTATAATCAGTTTAACATTGATTTTTGTGTTCCAAGCATATTCTTTAAATCCTACTTCATCTGAAAGCCAATTCATCCCGTAAGTCTTTTCAAACAATGAATCTTATTTTGTGGTCCAACCACAGCTTCAACTCTGGTAACTGCTTCTTCTGACCAAAGCTGTAAAACTTGAGGCTGTGGTTGTGTAAAACATAGCAGCAGCAGCAGCAGCAGCAGCAGCGGTGGGTGAGAGACTGCAGACAGAGAAGATTGAGATACTGTGTGTTTAGATGTTTGCATGTTGACCTGGTGTATTGATAGAGGATTGGTCTTTTACTCACACAAGGTTTTTTGCAATTAGAGTGATAACTGTAGTTGTCGCCTCAAACAATCTTCACATTCACGTTACCATCTCTGTCTGTGAGTATGCTGTGTGTGCGTGTGTGTGTGTGTGTGTGTGTGTGTGTGTGTGCGTGTGCGTGCGCTTGACTGAGCTCCAGCATAAGAGTCACAAATAGTGTTACCAATAGTGTCAGTATATGGGTGCACTACAGTTGTAGTGTTGGCTGATTTGACCATGGAGATGCAAGTGATTGCTAAGTGGCTGCAGTTTTTAAAAACGTGTCCTGTGGGAGACTCATTGGCTCCCTGTGGGTGACCCGGCTACCCCTGTAAGTGATGTAATATCTGACAGCCTGCCCAGCAAAAAAAAACAAAAAAAGTGAAATTCTTATTTAGTGTTCATATAGTGTGCTCTGTTTGAAAATGTAGTGTAAATATAGTGCGCTTTTGTTACATAGTTCTAATTTAGTTCTGTGTTTAAAGCACACACTCTCACTCCCAATCCTAAAATACCAACGCTTGGTCAGTGGCTTTACTCATCATGTTATGATGCTCTAGGTATTCCTCCAGCATCACTTCTGGACACTCAGAGATGACGTGTCAGTTTATGCTCGTTACATGCGGTGTCTTTCAAATAAACTTCCATTTTTACAGGAAATGTAAAGTTGCCGCTCATTAAATGCAGTCTCTTTTCAAAATAAACTTCCAGTGTAGGTTTACTTTGTTTTTAGATGTGCTTTCTTAGGTTTAAGCAACAAAAGCACGTGGATAGGTTTAGAAAAAACACATCTTGGTTTGGCTTAGAGTTAGTGTTTGTGTCAAAGTTAACGTCACATGACATCCATCGCATGACATACATCACTAGCGTAGCCTGCTAGTGATGTATGTCATTGTTATTGAAATAACACAGACTTTTGGTTTCACACAGGAGGGTGAAAGTCTGAGCCTGGCCTCACTCCAAAGTCGTTGAAATCTGGAGCTTGGACAGCGATGTCAGAAACCAACGAAAAACGGCGTCCTTTAACGTTGGCATGATACGCGGCCGGTGTCCATTGTAGTTTAAGTCTGACTGGGTGGGCAGGAGGGGTGGTGGATGGGTCCAACGAACACTTTAAGTCTGGAGTTTGTGTAACCCATACACCTCTCCTCTCACCAACTCTATGCTGACCTCTATGCTCCTCGCACTGCAGCAGTTACTCAGAGCATCAAAAACTGACGCTATACTGACGCAAAGGGTGTCTTGTGCATTGGAATCTGATGCCAGGGATCACTGCGCAAGAATTGGTATTTGACAAGTTGTGAGTGAGACAGTTTTGTTTTAAACACAGACTGTTTTGCATATTTTAAATAATTCTGAAAAGCAAGCAATTAATCAGTCCCTCCAGGATCTTGCAGCAAAAAAATCTTGAATTTGCGGCCAATTTTGTCCAAAATCACATGTGATTTTTTTGCGGGATATTGCAGCAAATGACAAAAGGAGAAAAAAATGTGATTTCTTTTTTTTTTTTTTTAAATTACTACCTCCAAAAAATAAGTCATGTAATCACTTGCTATAATAATCATACTGAATATTATAAAAAATAGCTGCAAATATTTTTTTTTTATAGTTCTCTTCTTTAGTTTTATTTAATTAGTTTCAAAACATGGACTCCAATAATGTTGCAAAAAATCCTGAGTGAATATTGTAGCTCTCAAACCAGACAATGTGACTGTAAAACAAAATGTAAGGTGCATCTTCTGTAAACACAACATTTTAATACATTCAACACATATTGTATACATTTAAACAGTACAAATTCTTATGTCAATACAGAGCGTTTCTCCATACTGCAATGCCATTAGCGCATTTGATGATGCGTCTCATGACCTTTCAAATGACGTCACATGCACGACGACTTCCGGTCGGCCGGAAAATGCGGAAAAACGTGGAAAAATTGCAGGACTTTTGAAAAATTGTAAGCCCCCCGCAAATATTGCGGACCTTTGTTGAATTTGCGTTAATTATTGCGATCACAAGATCGCGATTTTCTGGAGGGACTGATTAATTGAGGTTATCATTTCATTCATTCAACATTGAATTTTTGCGCTCTGTACACATACACAAGGAAGAAAACCTTGGAAAATTTGTTTCACCATTTTACAGATAAGCCTACGCAAACATTACAAATGAACAGACTTATGATCAACTAATCATTAAAGTGAAACAAACAAACAAAAAAAAAAGATGGACACAAACATGTCAGTTTTGGGGATTTTGGCTTTTGGTTTTCACACAATATAATGAACGTTGCTAATTACCAGTTCCCTAGATACAACAGTGCAGGATCAAGACTGTAAATTTAGTTCTTTATGAATCTGTGAAACTTTGAGTAAATGTAAAATCTGAATAATTAGTGCAAATCACCTAAGATATGATCGTAAAGAAAGACAAGAGAGTATAAAATCACATCTGCTCGCGTGTCAGCAGTCACTCATCGACTGCTTCTTGCACAATTCAGTATAGTTTGTTTCTTTTGTCCACAAACACAAATCTGCAGCGGGTAAAAACTACAAATTTACTGTATGTTCCATATCTAATCTTAGCTATCAGACACCAAACTCAGTGCAGATGTTACCTGCACAAACAAACACAGCTGAGTAAGAAAGGCTGTTCTCGACCACTAAGTGTTGTATCCCTGCAAGGAAATCTGGGAAATCTGAAAATAGCCCCGAGGCTCCCAGTGTTATTGTAGGGCTTGAGGTGGATGATGCAGAAACCATTGGGAAGCCACAGTGGGATGGTATTGGACTGGGCTTTGTTTGGATAAATACGTTCCGAGATTACTTGGTTTGCCAAAGTACAGCCACTTGTTTTCGCTTGTTCAAACACACGGCTGTTTTTCTTTGAAACTGCACAGGAATGAAAAAAAAGGGAGAAAACCAAACTCGGCTTCCACATGTTGAAAACGTCCACCTTGAGGAGTGATGTATAGCCTGGAGTCGTGGCATTTTGCATGTGTGAGAAAGGGGGGTTAAAAAAAAACAAAGGACCAGCAGAGAAAATAGAATAATAAAAAACTTGAAGCAACCAAAACATGACACTTTGTGATCTCTTGTGGTGTGGCAGCTTGATGGAGCATGTGCGGCAACAGCAGAGTTGACACAAGTTTAGTGCATACCTCAGCGAAACAATTTGCAGCGACAACCTCTCAATATGGTCTGCTTTTTGAATTAGGAAATTATTATAAGAAAGCGTACCTGCGAGCTTCCGACTGCAGCAGACTGACAGGGCCTTCAAAGAACTCACCCCCATCGCCTCTCTCTGAGCGCTGTGATCATAAAGGAGACTTTCCGGGGCTTTTCATAAAGACAGAGTTCAGCGGGGTCAGCTCCAGAGCGTCACGTCCATATCGCTCTGGCTTTCTGAACACCTGGCACCTGCTTTTCTCTTCTCCGAACGGAAGCCAGGTCTGAAAAGGAGATAAAGTGCTGATTGTCCCTTTCCTGCCTTCTTTTTAGACGGAAGTCGGGGGCATTGAAGTGAAACCACTTGCCTTTCAAGATGCCTCCCTGGATACTCTTTACTGCCGGGGAGTCTCCCCACTAGTCTCCACTGATTAATCAAAGTGCTCCATCATCAAACATTGATGCTTGCACGATTCACCGGCGCCTCGGTGGAGCGTATAATGCCTAGATATCATCATGCCCTCACAATGGTAATTGAAGGGCAATTGCGCATGCCATGTAAAAATATGGGATCTACTGCAACCAATATGCAAGACATAAAGCAACTTGCTGCTTATGTTCCAGGTCTTTATGTACGGCGGCGAGCCACACCTCCACAAAAAAGCCTTGTAGACCCACATCTGACAAAGCTGCTCTTAGATGTGATGAAATGCATAATGAATAAGCTTGTATGTACCTGCATCAGACCCTCCTGCTTGTTCAGTGAAGGACTTTGAACTCCTTTGATTAGCAAGAATATTGGATGGTTGTGCAAGTTCTCCAGTTCATATCTTTATCTTCTCATAATATATATTGTGTATGGAATGCAGCATGGTGACGAGTAACGGTGTTGCCTCATTTTGAATCCCCTAGTTGTCTCTTGTTGGGACCTTTCCACAGTGAACGCCTCCGTCACTTGAGGTGGCAACTGTAAACTGTCCAGGATGTTCCCGTCTCTGGCCCAATGCAAGCTGGGATAAGCTTAGACTCGCACAGAATAGTGAGTATAGGTGACAGACAGATGGAAATATTAACAAAACAAGACATAACATATTTCCTTTTAATGTGCTTCACACCACATTCACGTGCCGCTCTGAATGTAATTAATCTGATGTGTGGCTATGCAACTGCAGCCTGTTTAAAATTAAAATTCCCATTGTTACAATGTCTCTCTCAGTTTGGAAAGCTTTTATCATGACAGCAAGGAGGCAGTTTTAATTAGCATTTTAGGAAGTCCTATCTGTGCTCAAAACATAGTCGAGCTAAGGCTAGGCAGTATGGCAAAAAAAAAAAAAAAAAAAAACTCTGCAAAATAGACGAAAACATAATTGAAATGTCATTGTTATGCATATTTTAAAAAGCTGCTTATCCCACAGCTATGGACTGTCACTACCAGGAGCTTTAAGCTAAGCAGAGCACAGACATCCAGTTTAATAATTAATCAGCACGTATAGAGCAGTAACGTGTGCACACTAATTTATCACCTCCTGTTGTTTGTTTCTTGACATCAGCCTGATATCTGTAGATGCCTGGCTAACCAGTGTTAGCTAACTGGCTACAGGCTGCACAATAGTTGAGTCGACTCTCATGGCTTCACCTCCAGTATACATAGATGATGCCTCGTCAACAAACACAAACTGAGAGCTCAGTTAGTGTGGAGCTTTTTTTCAGACACACCTCTGTTGGAGAGTTGTCTTATGCCGGATTTCCACTGGATGCGTGTCCGTTGCGGAACAGCAGCGCTGGTTATCCGCTGCGTGCTCGCCGTCCGTAAACACCCACCGGCAGCGTTTGCTGTGCGGAGTGGTGCAGCTCCGCTGGAAGACATCTTGGTGCACTGCCATGATTAACATCTCCTCATCCATGGTGTCAACGGGGTGAAATGACGACTGAAAACCTCTGACCTGTTGACTTCAGGCCTGCCTCTGCCCGTTATGTAGTTTTCAAGGTGTGGTGCAGGGAAATATGATCCGCCGTGAAGACTATGTATTTTATTTTGAAAATTAACCGGATGTTTAATTTTGTTTCTGCCCCACACGATCTGCTCTGTGCTGAATTGCTGCGTTGTGCTCCGGCGTCTGGCAAAAATAGAAGTCCTGCGAATTGAATCCTATCGGCTCCGCTGCCGTGCAGGAGCGCAGACGCCACCAACACGCATCTGGTGGAAATAGGTCGTTACAAGCAGGAACCAGCTACCCACTTGAGGTCGGACACCTGAGTCATAACAGTCCCCTACAGAGATGCGTGGATCGATACTTAAGTACTCACGAACAAAACTTGGTTTCGACTCCTTTATCAGTAGTAAAATTTTAAAAATACAAAACATGGGTGGCTGCATAATTTCAAAACATTTTTCGTACTTTTGTGCAATATATCTGCCCAAACAGCCCTGACATATTCAGCTGGACTGTGTCATGTGACTGTGGAAACTTATGTGACATTAGAACTTAGTGTGCAGCTATGCACAGTCGCACACTTCCCCATCAAACATGTGAGAGAATGGCAGAAAGGAAACGTAGCGTGGTGTGCTGCTACTCTTTACCTGCCGATAAAAAATGCAGCAAGATGCAGTATTTGTGAAAAGAAAGTGCCACACAGCAGTGTATGTAAATAAGTGTAATAATCAATCTTGTTTTTCTTTTTCTTTTTAATTTTAATTTTAATTACTTCAATTAAGAAGTGGTCAGTATCAGCATTGTTAAAACTGTATAAAAAACATTTCAGTATCATCCCATCCCACACATCCCTAGTCCAGTTAACTACAGTGTGAATAATTGCACTAAATACACACCTGCTGCAGTTCACTGGACTGTTGTGACTCAGTATAGGTAGCGCACCACGAATCATCTACCTTACTTAACTGAATGTAACCTTTTTGTGCACTTTGTAATAACTCATTTGATGATGTAGACTTTTTTCTACACTGTGCAAAAACAAAAGTTTTAATTAACTAATTTGATATACTGTATCAGCCAGCCTTAACTTAAGGAGATTATTGTACCTGAGGGTCCAAAATGAGTCCACAATCTGGTCACATACAGCAGCCTTATCTCAGGTCTCATGTACAATAAAGATTCAGAGTCTGATTTAGGCTGTTTGCACACAGTTCTCAACATGGAGCAGCTTACGGTGCTAACAGCATGAACAATGCTAACAGCAGCAACAGTGCTGACAAAGCTAGTGGTGTTAACTAAAGCGAACCAGAGCTTCCGTAACAATGTCAGCGGTAACTACCGTATGACAACAAAATTTCTTGAGTGGCGGCGATTAGCTAGCCAGTGGGATACACAAACAAGGACTCATATGCACTAACATATACACATGCCACCAGACCGCTCTCATCTCAGCTCATCAAATATCACAAATATGTTTGGTCAGTGGACTTTCACGTCTACATTTAATTCAGACAATTCATGTTTTAAATGTTTATTTGAACAGCAGAACATAGTCAGAGTTTGGCTTCTGGACTTCGGCCTCATTGTTACCTACAAATATGTTTACATAAGACAGTGATGATTAAATATTTCCCCCCTTTTAGCTGGAGCCTGCAGGTGGATGTTGCAGTGGAGGTGGGGCTGAAAGATCGAGCAGCTGTGGCATAGACAATGCAAAGGAACAACTGGGAAGATTTTGCAGCTTAAATAAACCGCCAGATTGACATATGATGTGTGTGTGTGTGTGTGTGTGTGTGTGTGTGTGAGAGAGAATCAGTGCAGCTCGAGCTGACTGCCTGAACTAGCTTGCAGGTGTTGCCCCATATGACATGCTAGGTACCCTCCTACAACTGTTGTTGATGTTTTGGGATGGCGTGTCAATTTACACCTGTTCCTTACATTGTGTCTTTTCAAAAGACACTTCTGTTTTCACAGGAAATGTACAGTTTCTGCTCGTTAGATGCATACAGTTTTTTTCACAATACAATTTAAAAGTCGGTAAAACACCTTGTACGTATATTCTCTTCTGCAACAAAAGAACATTTTAGAAGGTTTAGAAAAAAACATCATGGTTTGGCTCAACATTCATACGGGAAGCAAACACCTGGCTCCCGTGTGAAAGTCCGGGGTTTGTTGGTCCAAACCACCTCCCCTCCGGCCTACGCTGGGGACTTTCCAGCTCCTTTATATAACGTTGGTGCTGGCGGTGTTTCAAAGTGACGCCGTCTGGCAGCGTTATAAGCCACAAAAGATGCATGTTTGTGTCGGGTGCCAAAATCACTGACCAAGTGGGGCTATCTGACAACTTCAGAATGAGAACAGGCTAACCACAACAAAGAACAGAGAATGTGAAATTACAGCACACACGCAGGAAGCGTGACTTTATTCTCTGCTCAGGACGCCATTACTCCGCTATATCTTTACATAGCAAACAGTTGTTTGCAGCTCTAAATGTCATATACAGCTCGTTTAACATCTCCCTGAAGGCAGAGATTTCCATCTTGTTCCAGAGCCCTCGCTGGTGGCTGTTTTGGTGTTATGGTTGAGTACAATGACATTAGAACAGTGGTTTTGGGCCTTAAAAATAACTTGTCTGTGGTAGGTACTTGGAGGCATGTTCCTGTAATTTAGCTGGGAGCTCTCCATGTTATATGCTCCGCAGGACTGTTTAGAAAGCAAAGTGTGTGGCCGTGGTGTTGTCTCACCTAACCAGCACTACCCTGATGAAACCCAAGCAGGAAAAAACTTCATATTCTCTACTCAGGGGAAAAAAGAAAGAACAGTTTTGGGAAAAAGAAATGAGGGAAAAGTTGGCCCCCAGATAATACTCCCTTTCAATTGATATTTATCCAAATGCTGACACCTATAAACCGCTGACATAATGTTCTGCTTCATTTCCTGTTTTGCATTGCATCTTAAAAACGCTGACGCTCCACAGTATGAGTCACCTGAGAAAACGTCTGCTCTTGCACTTGAGAAAATCTACATTGTCTTATGCTGATCCTCCTTTACATTTTGACTTTGCTTACACAGTGCGCGTCGCTCTTTTAAGTTGAAATGTCTTTTAGCATGTCGAACACCAGGGCACCACCATCAACACTCGGTGATTTATCACGGGAGCCTGCTGACAGCTTTAAATGCGGAAATCTGTTGAAGGACATGATGTTTTTGGAACGCCTTCTTGTGCTTTAAAATTAGTGGAAACAGAGGGAGGGCTGGACAAATTGAGGACAGCTGAGTGAACACTTTCCCCCCATCTGTTCTTTATTTTTTCACCCTCTCTGTAAGTCGGTGAGATAATTGAATTGTGGCATGTGGGTGCTGCAACCTTTGCAACTCCACTGTCTAAGAGAGGGTAGAGCTGGGTGGTCAAGATGTCAGGTGCAAGCTTTGGCTGTGAAATTAAAGAGTAAATGCAACAGGGTTCAGCACTGAGGTGGAAAGAAGCCAAAAAAATAAAAAAAAGGAGAGGAAAAAAAGAAGAAAACACCGGCCCCTATGAATTTTATGAGCTCCCCTGTAGTTGAATTATAGATCTGCTTCGGTGTGTTTGCCTGGATGATTGACAGAGGGGGTAGGCACATCTTCAGACCCCATGCCCCTGCCATGAAAGTGAAATGAAATCTCAAAATGTACCGCAAGAGCTCAGCAACTCTCAGCATCTCTGTTTCTGACTCAATGCCAGCGATAGGCAATGAAATCTCCTTATTTGACCATAGTGGCTTCATGCAGTAATAATCTTATTCCCTTATGAACCGTAGCACTCGTGGGAAAAGGTCCTGACTGTCACTCCTTGCCTATGCATAACTGTCATTCACCGCATTTGTGCATGTTTTCCTGCGCTGTACTTAGAATTTTTCATGCACTCTTAAATCTACCCGGAGCCAAGTGAATACATTCACAGACTCTTCATGATGTATTTCAGACTCGGAGTTGTTTTCGTTTTTTGACATTGAAGCCAGTGAATTTTCTCATCAACCTCCTCGTCAGACATAATGAAAAACAGGCAGAGTTGCTCATTAAAAATTTGATTTTAAAAACTTTTTTTTTGGTAAACATTAGGCTACGATTTTGGGCTTCATGCCTAAACTACAAAATCTTTCAAAACAACCCATAGGAGTGTTTTCTGACATGGCACCATGACCTTGTCAGGACACACTGGCCCTGATTTATCAATCTCATGTACAAACCAGCGCAGATACAAGAGCAGGAATCATCTTACAGTCGTGTTCATGTGTGATTCATGGAATGTTCTTATCTCGCCAACCACAGGGTAGGAATGATCGGCACTGATAAATGTGGCACCTGAAAACTAAAAGGTCTCACCCCTAGAGTTTACGACATTGAGAACAGAAAGAACTTCTCTGAGCTAGAAATGGAAACACTGACATCTCAGGTCCAGTTTAACCAATTGGTTCTATTTGGCAGCCTGAAAAATGGCATCAAAGGAGTTTGGAAAAACCCAATACAAGGGGTGCACGATAATATCGACACGTCATCGATATCGGCTGATATTGGCTTTAAAATGGAGATCAGAATTGGCCAACATGCTTTTTCTTATTTTGCACAATGACTGAATATTACATACATTGAAAAGCATTCTATTTCATGTCTCCATCTGCTGGAGGGCCATCAGGATAAGATGTGATATATCGGTATCAGTTATCGTTCAAATGAGTAGTTAAATATCGGGATATTGGATATTGGCAAATAATCCAATATCATGCATCCCTACCCAGTATGGAAAGAAACCAGTGCTGCAGTGGACAATCAAGCTCGAGGTGAGAACGTTTAATATGTACATATGAGATATGTTCTGACCTATAGCCTACATATATTAATATTGTATGTTATCATATGTGATGTAATATTGATACTGTTCTATAATTTACCCAGGCTGAAGACTGTGGGGCTGCGAGTATTGGGTCTGCTTCCATTTTGGGGATAACAGGTGGCGGAGGAGACAAAGATGAACCATCTGTGTCTGAGCCAGACACTGGAAAAACACTGAATTGCCTGGGCTAGCAGTGTTTAAACAACTACTCTGTTGCAGGGTATATTTGTTTCTTTTTAATAGTGTTTTAATGATAAATGATAGAATCATTCTTTGGTTTGTCAGTGTTTTTAAGAAAAAGTTTCAGATAAATTAAAGCCGAGCGCCGGTGGTGTTCAGCCTTTGGTTCAGCCTGGAGCCAGTCCAACAGAGCCAGGCAAGTGTGACCTGTGATAGAGTGTGCCCAAAAATATGTTGCTGCAAATACTCAGAATATAGTCTAATAACAATTCTCCAACTCGCCTAGATTTACTGTGCTGCACTGCAAATCTACGCTGTGCACAAGTGACATAAGATTTGTGTGGACGTGAACGTACGCCCAGTTCTCTATCTTACATTCCTCTCGCAAAAGAGGAACAGTGTTTGTCCAAAGATATTGCCAGACAGATCCTTTGTGATGGCTGATTCTGTAAAACCTTGATTACCTTTAGGGACATTTTCTTTCAATGTCCAACATTTTTACAATTATGTCTTTCTACAATATTTCCATACACTACAGTTAATGTTAGGAAAACATTTATTTGCAATAAAAAAACTACAGTTAAGGTTAGGCAACTAAAACACTTGGTTGAATATGACTTCAGGTGACCTCTTGATAATCAAAGCTAGTATTAGCATTAGCATTAACAAAAACTTAATACAGCTCTGGTCCTGCTGTAGGGGAGTGAACAATAAACAGCGAGGCTTAACAACAGTAACACTCGATTATATGCAAGCATCATTACCTGTGAATTCCCTTGTGTATCAGGAGGCAAGTTCAATCCAGCTTGGGAATGGTGGACCCCGCCACTGACAGTGGAAACTACTAGCTAAAAGCATTGAATGCCTGTTGCTAGTTTGGTTTCATGTCAGTCTGAAGAATTATAACTTGAAGGTTGTGGAAAGACGGTCTCATCTAACTATGACCACCATCTTTCCACAACTTCTCTCCAACCAGCAGTCAGTGTTGGTTTCTTCTGACCATGACCACCAACACTGACAGCTGGAAGGAAACAGAGTGCGAACAGCTGTCCTGGTTGTCAAAGTCAGACATCGTTGTACACTCAACCATTCACTATAACTTTTTCCTCTCTGTTGTAACTTGTAACATCATCCTACAACTCCAGCTTTGCATCTGAGGCAACACTTATTATCCGCACAGTCATCGGAGATCATTGTCTGGAAAACACAAGGTTGTTTTATGTGTTTACGACCGGCCCTGTTGTTTTTGTGGGGAAGTCTCTTTTGGACCTTTTGGTATTTGTATTTCCTCCAAGGTGTTTCCAATACAATCAATAAGAGACTGTGGTTACAACGTATTGCTTTCAATGAATTTCAGAACATTTGGCTTCAGGAAAAGTGAAACTGTTCTTGTTTGACTTTAGATTCTTTTCTGTTTAATGGTGTGCATAGAATTTATTTCGAAATCTACTGCTTGGTAAATTATGCTCTCATCTAACGAAGAGAGAATTATCTTATTAAAATATATTCATTTTCTTGTTTGTAGGATGATTCTTGTGTCTTGGCTTCCATGCTCTACGTTTCCTATGCTTAGTATTCTGACTACACCAGCCGTGTGGAACCTCATAAAGAGTATTCATCATTAAAGTTCAGTCAATCCAAGTGCCTGACTTCCTCCCTCACTGAGTGCATCACACTTCCGCAGGGCAGACAGTATTTAATTTAGTCCAATCTTTATAAATCAGCAAAACCATTCTTCTTCTTAATGGAGAGGAAATGTGCATGGCATGTCAACTAGTGGTTAACCTCGCAGAAGTTTCCCAGTGTTAATCTTGGAGGAGCATCTGAGCCTTTTAATAGGAAAAGCCAATTAAAAATCAGTTAACATCTCTGAATCCTTCCATATACCTTTTCCCTTTTCAAAAAAAGACACCTGAATACCCGCACTGTTCCCGGCAGTAACCGAGAGACCCATGACTGCACCTAATCCGCAAATTATATAACACACGGGCCATTTCCCTATGTAATTCCGCAGGAAACAAAAGGACAGTTATTTAAGGGGAGCAGTTATTCTGCACAGCGCTGGCAGGGGCACGGTGGCTGCCGAGGAACAGCCTCCCTCTCTCTCAGCACCATGAAATGAAAATTTACATTCGCTTAGTGGTGCCGTGGTGCTCGGTGGTAGACAGCTGTATTTTTAATGAGAGCGGGGAGATTTAATTACCTCTGTTTTAGCGGGCAAGACTTCTGCGGTGCAATGACAAGGGATATACAGTGTGGGGAAGAGGTGGCAGATGATTTCTCTGCTCGCATCCCAGCAGTCGCCGAGCTGAGCGGAGCTGGCTGGCACCGTGGCTGCAATTAATCCAAATTTATTCCACTACTGTATAAGGCTGATCTGAAGGAGACAGTGGAAATAGTCAAGGTGGTGAGTCTCCAAAAGAGAAAGAGGAAAACAAATAAATACACCCTAAAAACAGCTGCAATCTCCAGAGACTTTGCTGACATGTACCACTCATATTCTAATGTGATTATTAATGTTGTGAATTTTCCCCCAAGGCCTTGTTTTTATCACATCAGCAAACTTCTTCAAGGCCACATCTGACATCTTCATGCTTATTTTCAGCGGCAGAATCTGAGCCTCCACAGAGGTGGGATGACAACAGAGTATCTGATGCAGTTATCAGCCCAACAACACTTCAACACGCCAGATAAACCCCTTCTTCTGCACATTCATCGCTCTTTGAACTCATATGTAGCGTCAGTGCAGACTTAATGTGCACTCTGTATTCCAATCAATGAGCAGCAGTCTTGTATTCCAGCGCTCAGTCACACACCATCAAAAAAGCTCAATTGGAGAGACTCAGAGATTATCACCGTCTTCATTTCAGCATGAGATGAATCAATTGGCAGAAGAATCAATTTAAGCGGTATCTGGTATCTCCACCCGCCCACACACACACACACACACACACACTGTGGCATGAAGTTTTATTTTATCATCATGGGGAATAATGAGCAACAGTGGAGTTTCTGAGAGCTGGTTTGGAGACTTAATTCTATCTGAGGGGAGATAAAGTGGGTTGTTTTGACCATCATGCCAAATTGAATATTCACAAAGATATAATTGAAATGCTGATAGCCATCAGAGCTGTTGTATGAAAATGATAATGAGTCAAGGTCAAGGCAGACACATACATTTTCTCTTGCTTCAAGCACCAGTAGAAGGTCTTATTCAAAATGCTAAACAATCCCACTGTAATTATGCGTATCCTGATTAGCAGTTAGAAAAGTAAACCAAGTACATAATGAGTGAAGCAATGTTCTATAGCTGTTGGTATTTCAATATTGATGGTGGTTTCAGAAGCAAATTTACATATAATTTAGACATTTACAGACCTTATAAAGTTTAAAGCACGTTGCTCATTTACATCCAGCAGTCACGGACAGTGGTGCCTTAATGCACAGACAATGGGCCCCAGGCCTTCAGGGGCCTCGGGAGACATGAGCTTAAAAATTGTTATATATATCATATGTATATTCGCCCCACCGCTATGAAGAATAGAGTGGTGCAGGAAAGAGTCCTAAAACATGGAAGTGAGTTAACACTTTAGCACTCCTAGTTCCCCTGTCTCAAAGTCAATGAGTTTTTGGTTGGATGCTTGAAATACAAAGGATATTTTCGCGCTTGGTTCTACAACATGAAATACATCGGGAAATATGTAACCGGTGGACTCTAGTGTTGTCTGAGAAGGATGATATGAGAAGGCCCAGACTGTGGATACCTTTTGGAGGCGAGCCCCGTTTATTCCCGACACCTCTGACGGCAAGAGGTAAAAACAAAATCCTTCGTCAATTACGAGCATGCATCTCGAGCCCCTACACAAATTAAGTGACACAGCAATATGTTAGCATATAATACAATAAGTTGAGGCTGAAAAATGAGCTTCCAAACAGCTTAACAGCATCGGAACACGGAAATTGCTATGAGAGCAATGTCACTTACCTCTCCCACGGAGTATAACCACAGAAAGGGAGAGGTAAGGTGGACAGCCCTTTATAGGTCGGGGTACCCTGAAAGGTGAACGTAGGGGTTCAGAAACTGAGTATCAAAGGTTCCACATATTGACTATGGAGTAGAGCTTAGATCAGGCCCAAAAAATCCAGCTCGACCCCACCCGAGCCCATGCATGTTCTGTCCGAGCTCGGCCCCGCCCGTCCCTTTAACTGTAATTACGAGCCAGAGCCCGGTTTAAACCCGACATTTTTTTTAAGGATACGAACGTGGACACTGAAGGCTGACTCTCGTCTTTCTTTCCATGGCAATGTCGTCATGTGCCTCTTAAGTGTTGAGGTCCCCGTCTTTTTGCCGTCATATACCAGCATCGTGCTGCACTTGGTACATTCGACGAAGCTGACACACACGTTGTCACCGTCGACAACTCACATGTGCGTGGCCAGTGGCGGCCAGTGGCGCTGTCTTTTAGCCTGCTTATCCTAAAAAAGACTGCAGCACATGATCGTGGCCTTACAGCCTTGTTGAGGTGACGTTGAAGTCCTGCGACTGTAGTGTAGCTCGTTAATAGTCTGTTTGCTTCTGCCAATTGCATTTATGCTTCAAATTATAAGTGGTTCATTTGTTGAACACCAACAAAACATGTATGTATCAAACTTTTGCTTTAATCAGAGCTTGTTTTCTGCAGTAATCCAATTTCAAGGACAAATCTCGTTTGTTTTTTTGTTGAGGGAACCAGGGCGATGTTACATTCTGGGTTCGCCTACAAAAAACGTCACCCCTGCATCTCTCCATGTTTGGCTATATGTTGAGCCAAGGAAGTCACAGTGGTTTTCTGCACATCACTATGACAATCCGTGCACTGCAGTGTAGTAGAAATACTGTATCTGTGTTTTGTAATTCCTTAAATACAAATCAGGTAGCTGTAGCATTGCAGCTGGGCTGTGTGCTGAGGAAGATGAAAGATCATGCAGCCAGAAGAGACTACAAACTTGTAACACCTCTGCTGCTATGGAGGAGGACGGAAGACTGAGTGCTCAAGCAGAGGACACACAAGGAGTGGCACCAACAACCTGAGAAGCACTGTTAGGATATAGAATGTTTGTGGATTTTTAATTAGAAAAAAGAAGATCTTCTCATGTTGCCGCTTTGCTCGCAGGACTATTCGCCTGATAACCTAACGTTTTCTTGACTTATTGTTGACATATTCCCTTATTGATGAGTTCCACGTTCTGTTTACTGATTTAGGAGGGCACTCCATCTAATATTTGTCGCTGTCCTTTGATGGGGGGGTTCTGAATTAATGATGCCGTGGCATATCGTAAAGGGAGATAAGGACCTCCAAACAGTCTGTAGCTTCAGGGTCTAAAGTCATATTAAGGCGCCTATGGTTATGAGCAACATTAGCATTATAGTCCAATATTTGGTCTCTATCTAGCTCTTATTTTGGCTCCACTTGACATCACCTGAGGGAAATGTCTCACTCTTCAGCTGCTAAATGCTCCACTTTATTCACAAGTGGCTAACCAAGCTAGTTGACTAGTTAGCTGCTAACAAAGTTGGCGAGTGGCTGCTGTTTTGTAGAGTTTGACACAAGCTAGACACAATGGAACATTGGCATTGCAGTTGTGTGTTTGTCCACCAAAGCCATGTACGTCCAATATTCACTTTATTTTAGCTCTGTATTTGGTCTCTACCAACTCCTGAGGGATTTAGCTGCTAAATGATTCGCTATGTTCACCAGCGAACTGCTAACTTACCATTGTAAAGTGCAGCCTACAAAGGCCTCGAAAGAGCTTTTTATTTTTGTGTTCCATAGTTAATATGAAAGTATTGCTTGGAGCAGGTTGAACGAAGGGCCAGTCCCAATTCTCTTCCCTTAACCTAACCCCTTGGTTTCAAGTGCACTCGCCAGATAGATTCCCCTCGACGACGAAGGGGTAGTGTTGAGGGGTAGGGAATTTTACCAATGAATTGGGACGCCACTTCATGCAAATTAGGATAACAGATGTATTCATACGTACATACGTCACACGTATCATTGTCGTAGGCTTCAGCATTAATGGCTTCACAGAGAACTCTGTAGATATTCATGTCGGCTACATCGTGAATTAGTGATTTTCAAGCGTTCATATTCTAACTCAATGCTTACAGATAACAATGCATATGCAGAAACAACACATTCCGACATATTTCGGAATTTTTGCATGCTTATTTGTGAAAATAGTACTTACAATTTTGTGATGGCTTTCTCATGGAGGCTGCCATCTTCCTGGAAAACTCGCCTGGCTGGATAGTTTTGCAATGCATCCTGTGAAATTCAATCTTCCCCTCAGCTGAGATGAGTTCGTAAGTGTGCATTGCACGGCTCTTCAAATTAAGTGGGGATTTTAAGGGCTGAAAAGCACTTCCCTAAAGTTTGGGACACCCTAGCCCTTCACGGAAACATGCAAAAACAAGGGCTAGGGCCAATTTTGAGGGGAAGTGTGAGTATTGGGAAGGACCCCAAGTGTTTTAGGAGCCTAAATTGCACCTGACTCCTTGGTGTCAATGTCCTTCCTGTGACCTCTGCGCAGCCTAAGATGTCACATTTCATATATCGGTGTGTTGAACATTATCTAAGCAGTAGTTAAATTCAATCCTAAACCAATTTGGCAATGCAAACTATTAGTATATAAAGTGTTTTGTAGGAGACCTGATTGGTGTACAATACACAGCAGTGTTGATATCTCACAATACACAACTCTACAGCTCCCGTGACTATCATGTGTGGTCATACATAATAACACTCGGTAAGTTTTAACCAGCAAATTGATGGAAGTTAAATACAATATCACGGCTGCCTGGGGATACTGCCGGTATAGAATTCTTGGTACTCAATTATTTTAATCCAGCAGTTCATTATTTATTAATTTGCTGGGTCTGGTAGTTCATAATTTAGGTCCCAGAAAGTAAAAATTCAGCTATGGAGCAATTAAGGGGATGTTCAGCAACGGAGCCCAAATTCACCTCCAGCTAATGTTTATAATATTCAAATACTGCCGTGGATCCCATGCCTCTGTATCATTATGAGTCCTCACTGCACTACAAGTTTGAGTCAAACATAAGAATAGTTGGAGGCAATGTGTTCCTTGGGGTTTAGTGGAAATTAAAGTTTTAGAAATTGGTTCATGCCAATCAATGTGGTGAGTAAGGGGGAGGGAGAGGCACGAGAAGGGAAAGATGCAGGAAGAGAAAATAATGAGGCCAATAGTGCAGGAAGGATAAACCGCCATGATGATTGGAGTGACAGTGACTGAGTGGAAGAGGAGGGGAGACAGCCAGGGAAACCCAAACTCATTGAGTTCATCTTAAGCTCAGCGTACCCAAACTCCTCTGCAGCACTTGTCTCCTTACAAACTGCCAATCCACCCGAAGTGTCTCCTCGCTCCATCATCCTTCACCACTCAATCCCACCCTCCCTCACACGCTCGCCGCCACAATATTTTCCTTTCTTCCCGCCTTCCTCTGTTCCATTCCCCCCCTTCTCCTTCACTGTTTGGATTTGGGCAGACTTGAACTTCCCCCCTCTGTCCCCCCAACCAGCTATGAATCACATGGAGGCCAGGGACCCAGTGGCTGCCAGGGCCTCCTGATGACTCCCAGCCCGGCCATAACAAGTGGCTGACAGCTCTATTTACATAAGACCAGCAGGCAGCGTGGAGAACCAGCCCAGTCTTAGTTACACACAGACACATGCACTGTGCAAAAGGCAGATATGTCATAATAACACTTGTGCTGGGGGTATGAATGAACAGCTCGCTCTGAATAAAACACAGGAGATGCACAGTCAATAGGTTTTATAGCCCCGGGGCGAAGATCCAAGCATTTGTTTTTTGGAGTTTTTCCACATGAGTGCAGAGGGTGGTGGGACCCAGGGGACGGGGGGCCTTTAGACCTCTATATCCGCCCCAGTCGTACATCTCTCATCACCAGATACCAAGGAGAGCAGAGTGAAGTATAGCCCTGTTGATTGATGTTTAGCTGTTATATTAGGGGCTAATGTGCCTCTCTGACCTTTCCTCTGGACACGAGCTCTGACCTCTGTGGCTCTACTAATACATCTCTGGCTGCATTTCAAATATCAGGAATTATAATTTGCACTTTTAAGTTGAGAGCAAAAGGGAAATGTGGTGTCTGTATTTGATATCAAATTCTAACCCCAGCTTCAACTTGAAGTAGCTGTTTATTATTAGGCAGGCTTTCCCATTTCATGTGAGGACACCAGTTTTGCAGGTGTGTTGCTGCTTATTTACCCCGGTGGGTAGCTGAGGGGGGAGATGGAGAGCGTACACACTATCTCTCCCAGACTGACAGCTGGGGAGAATGTTTATGAAATAAACATGGGCCTGATGCAACGCTCAGAACCCTGCTCTGCAGTGGCCTTGGAAGCCTCCTGTATCATCCCCCCACTCCCACTCCCACCCCCCATCCTCTCTCTCTCTTTTCATTCTATCTTTCTGCAATACATAAACACACATATAAACTCTGACACACACACATTCCCCAGAGCTGTGGATACAAAGGTGCTCACGGGCCTAATGGGGTCAAACAGACTGTAAATCAATTGTAAACCCTTCTCCCCAGAGCTCAGTGCCGAGGACAGGCTCTGCCACTGAAGCCCCTCACTCGGCTCCACGCGAGCAACTACAGTATATAACACATGTATCGAGTTACGCCGCGACTGAAATCACTGTGCAAGAATTCTCAAGTACAAATGTTACAAACACAATGATGATAAATGTCGCCGAGGGTGCTCTACGCTGCTTATCAGTGCTGAAGACAAGTATGATGGATTGAGTTCATGGCTTCTTTTTAAACTCACTGTACTCTCCTGAACTCTTTTGACACAAACACATGCTCATCTCCTCCATATCGCCCAGTGGTCCCAGCTGCGTCCTGCTACAGCTGATTAATTTCTTCATTATGAGACAGGTATTCACACAGGAAATGAGATGAGTTTGAGCTTAAATTTGAATTCTACATATTTCTGTGTGAAGAATTAAAATCTAACTGCATTTCTATGTCTTATACCTGTGTATATGTGTGTTTGCATATAGAATTGTACACATATATTAACACATATACTGTAAAACTTCAATTAATAGCCCAGGTATTAATTGGTTCAATCACTGAACTCAACAGGCTTATATTTAGGACAGATATCGAGACGGGCCTTTATTTTCCTTTAACACAAACTGTTGCTCAGCAAAGATGGGAAATACAGTCAAATTGTTTACAGAAATCAGTATGAATATTACTTGTATAAAAATAAGGCTTCAAATAACATTAATTATTACTCATTCATTTGATCTGGCTCTGACATATAGGGCATCAGAGAGAGTTCCGACAATCATTTCATGGCACCTGAGGGTTATGGCACCTGGCATACTGACACAACACCACTTTATTTTGTTGAAACAGTACTCACTTGGATTAATTTCTATGAAAAACACTTGATTCTTTTGATTGGTGGACCCTTATGGACTAAAGGAATATGAATAACTAAGCAGGTATTCAAGGAAAGGACACATATTCTGACTTTACGACCGCTTCAGATGTAGGAAGTGTTTTTCTTTTGGTCTGTCTTGTTTACCATGTAGGTACTGTAAATCTGAATGAATTACGGTCGTCTTTGGTGCTCATGGTTATATTTGTATGCGCAATCGAAGCAGCTAACTAACATTAGCTCAAGTGGGTAGCCAGCAGCCCGGTTTTATACATCCAAGAACTTCTATAAAAATGGACTGCTTGGCAACGCCAGGGGTTTCATTTATAAATGTGGCATACGCACAATACGGGGCCTGGAAGAGGCGTACGTCACTTTTTGGCTTTTGTCCATACGTACATTTTTAGTATGGAGCTTATGTATTGTTTTATGAACGACACCCCAGGCGTTTAATTGACCTATGGCTAACCTGTGCTATGGCACCAATCAATCATCAATCGCACAAGGCAATTGATGATTTTTGGAGGCATAACAATCAGATGTCATTGAGAATAATCAAAAGGGCCGAAACTACGCATTGGAGGGATATATTCATCATTTTATTGTTGAGAAGGTCGATGAAAAGCTTAAACTACAAGCCAAAAAGCCAAAGGTCCCAGTGTAAGCGTGATAAACCACATCTCGTTGCCGTCGCCATCAAAGACAACACAATAGAGGATCAGCATTCATACACTCAGTTTAACTAGAGCCCTTTGGACAACAGCTAACAATGATGTACGATCACCAAAGTACAAAACTAGAACAAAATAGGCTAATGAACTCCCAGCAAACAAGGTGACATGATGAACAACGCAGCTAGGAGCTAACGTTAGGCTAACTTTAGCTAACGTTAGCTAGAGATGTTAAAGATAACTTTATATTTCTTTCCAGCAAAGTGACAATATGTTGCCTCAAACACAATGTTGACTTACCTTAGAACAGATGTAGACATCATTGGTAATCTTATTCATGTTGAGTTGATGTTGTGGTCTAACGTTACCACACAACTTTATCCAAAGGAGACACTTTTTGTAAAAAATACACCTGGTCGCCCAGCCTCTCAGGATACCTTGTGTCGGAGCTGCATGCACCCCATGCACACCGTTTGACCACTTCAAATCTCAGAAAAATCTCATAAAACTGAACGAAACTGACTTGTCCGAGTGTGTGGTAATGGCTATACGCACTGTGATTGGCTCATCGCGTTTGAGGGCGGGGCTTAGCCATAGGTCAATTGAGACAGGCCTTTATTTGTTAAAATGTGTTGCCACACCAGACTAGTAAAAGGGAGTGGGCTTTTACGGTATATGTGTATACTGCATCGGTGTGGACTCGAGTCACATGACTTGGACTTGAGTCAAAAATTTGATGACTTTAAACTTAACAAAATCAAAAGAGACTTGCAACTTGACTTGGACTTTAGCACCAGTGATTCGTGACTTAAATTGGACTCCAGCTTGACAATACTTGATAGACTTCCCCAAGCCCAAAGATTAAAAATGTTATTGAAAAAGTATGCTGTGATTAAATTAATTTCCCATCATTTTATGGATCTACTAATGTTAATGATTCCAGCAATTCAGCACTCAGTTCTTCAGATGACTTTGCTTGAACAATCCGACAGCATCCACTCAAGTTGCAGAAAAGAACCATGAAGAACTAACGTTATGTTACTGAGCAAGAGTTGGAAAAAATTATACAAAAAAATTAGTTGCAATATGCAAAATGTGCGGGTTGACATTAACAGATGTAGAGGCAACCACTTCCAACTTTGTTTGACATTTTAAGTTGCACAAAGAACGGTTAAGTCGAGGCTAATATTTACATAGTTAGCGAGCTAGGGCTATGCTAACATCAATACTCTGTTAAAATGGCATTACATTTGGTTTATGACTTGTTTGGGACTCAAAGTTAAGGATTTGGGACTTGCCTGTCTTGGCTTGGGACCTGAGTGCATGACTTGAGACTTGTGACTTGCACATCAATGATTCAGTCCCACTCTCTGTATGCTATCCCAATTCAACCCCAGCATGCATACTGTATGTACATAAACATGTGTCTACAGTGTCATGTATTCAACACACACCTACATCATAAATCACACTCATGGATATTTGTTTTGGGAAACAATTCAGTTTCTATCAGAACTCTTAATATACTGCAGACAAAAGACACGTATGTGTATGTATAGTTTGTGCTGCATTACTTAGAGGCAAATATCTCAGACATATGTTTCCCAAAATACCTTTAACAAGCACACAAGGCCACACAAGAGACAGTCTGTGTTAAATTTTAAAGAGGCTGATTCTTATTGTCAGTAGCACTTGCTCTCTGAGACAACATGCGTTAATAAATAATAATGTTAGGCGCTCCGCATTGTGCTTGTCGGCTGACTTGAAGTGCTGTTGAAAGGCTAATGATGGTTCTGCATGTTTTATCAGCAGCCTGCAAATTACTGTGTTTCTGGAAAGTCAATACGAAGCCAAAATAGAAGGTGTGCTGAGAGAAATATCTGTTTTTAGGTGTAGTGAAAATGCTGGGTCTGATAATACTTGATTGCTCCATGTGTACATTATACATAAGAGCGTATTGACAGCAATAAAAATGCTTTCACAACAGAGTCAAGAACAGACATTTCAACAGCTAATCAATAGGACAAAGTTTGTTTTAATCATGGCCTTGAGACGTTGCTCATTACAAATCAAGTGGTATTGAGTGAATAAATCACCTTAATATGCATTTAATTCCTAAAAGCAAAGACTGAAAAATCCCCCCCAGATGAACTCGTGGCTCAACGCTTCACAAGCATCCAAAACTCTGACTAATGTCCTGAGCAGCTCAGGCTGTTGCTAGGAATAACAGGCCCCGGTCACTGCGGAGTATTGGCCTCTGTGTGCCATTATTCCCACAAACGACCGGAAAGAAAAGTCACTTTCTGGAGTAACAGCTCCCTGGACGGGGGTCTGTCATGCAGACTGTGAAAAGGACGCAGGTCGGTTGTTTGCCCATGCTGCGAGGAGGAAAGAGCACCAACATCCTGCTTGAGAGCTCAATGTATGTGTGTGTGATTGTTAGCGAGGGGTTTCTTAACGATGGATCCGTGATGGAAGGTGACCCTCACTTGGCTCCAGTATCCCGTTTCTCCACAAGCAAAAGTTCAGCCAGTTAAAAAAAGAGGCTCTAATCTATTCACATCTATTCAGGTTCAGTCCTGTGGTTTGAACGCTTTACAGAGGCAGTTAACAAGACTAATGGTGTGTTTTGCTTTTAGTCCCCCTGGTAGAAATTCAAAATGATTTCTGTTTTATTATCATAGAGTGAGAATGAGCTGGCAATCTGAAATGTGAGCACGGTTACAGATGTGACCTCAGTTTGTATTATATTCACTTATTTGAATACTTGAAGTAACAGACACTGTTAGACCAAGTGACCTCACTATCTGACTCACATCCTAAAACTCAGCTGTGAATGTTATTTCCTTAATTACTTCCCTAATGTTTACTTAAGGAAAAGTTTGTGCCAAGCTTTTTGCATATTTGTAGCTTAAGTTGTACAAACCTTTCTCTTGCTGTGTCTCCAATCGGGTACTTCTGTTCTTGTACTTGCTGTTCTGAGTGCATAAATGCAGTCTGGCAAAATGCAGTGTGCTATGAGCTCCCAGATGGCGCAATCAAAGCAATCGAAATTTTGATTATGGAATGTCAGACATTTCTCACCCTTAATGGTCACCACGTTGCCTGTGTAGCCAAGAAGCTGGACCACACACACTTTAAACTCTGGCCAACTTCCGCGGTAAACAGCAAAGCCTCTATAGTGTTGTCAGATATAAGCCATCAGTTTGTGGTACCAAATTATTACAGAATTAACCCGATAAATTGTTCCAGCTCTCATATTTTCAGAGCCCCAATGCGCCGAACAAACAGGCACTGCTTAATTGTGCATAATAATTAGCCATGTGCTCATGTATGAAGTCAGAGGAAGGGAGCGATGTGCCATTGTGTTCTGGAAAACATAAAAACATTAGGTAATAAAAAAGCACTGTGATCACACACACACAAACATCAGCTGTTTAAATTTAGCTTTTTAAAAAGTAAAAAAAAATGCAAGGTATGAAAACTCTAGTTCAAGCATTCTACTTAAAACTACTTGAAACTACTAGTCTTGTGATCAGAAATGAATGGAAGCTCAATGGACCCTCGCTAAGTCCCGTCCCCCAACGTGGAGTGGGGGACAGTAGCATCAGGCCGGCTCAGACCAGGGTCCCACAACAACACAGCTGTGCTCCATTGACTCTAATGCAATCGTTTCAGATTTCCTTCATTTTCAGGCTGGTTTTGTGGATTTGGAGCTAAATGTTGTGCCTGGGCCACATCGTGTATTAATGATACTCGTTACCTGGAGAGGTTGGAAAAAGATATACGTTTCTTCCCTGTTCCAAAACCAAAATCAAACCCTGAAAAGTGTAGGGTTAGCTAGCTAGCTACTGAAGATATAGCCTACTGAATGTATACACATGCTGCTTTTGCTTTTAATGATTATAACAGTGAAACAAAGACCGACCCTGCTGTACAGGAACCAGTGAAGGGAAGCAGGGAAACTTTGCTGATAGATGAACGTTGTTTGACTTCCCTTGGAGATCCCTGCCCTTCCATGTGCTGGCAGCAGCATGGGGGTGAAGCCAAACACTGTTCATCCTCACACACTGTGATGCCACACAGCTGGTTCAATATGAGCAAAAAGCTTTAGCTTCTAACTATCTTTGTCTTTTGAACCTGTTGTTGCTGCTGAGTCAGTTTGACATCCTGGATATATCCTTCAAACACAGACTGTAGACCCCTCTGTCTGCTTCTCTCTGGAATCACTAGAGATGGAGAGATAATGGTGTACTCTCTCAGCCCTACTATATATACTATCAATGGGAGCCCTACACGTTTGGGCAGAACTTCAACCCAACTGAAGTTTATATAGGACATAGTCACCATCATCATCATCTCTACTTCTGTATTTCCATTCCAAGAGAAATGACTCTGTCCTTTAACACAGCACTACCCAGAGATACTATCACAACTCACCCGAGAAATATTTCCCTCGTCATCTCGTTCACCTCTGCAAGTAACTGATTGACATGCTGTGATCACACTCATCTAATGTTCCCATTCCCCTGGCCAAAATTACTTACAGCACCACTGTCAGTCAGCATACTGTTGAGTCATTCTTGATGTTATCTTTAACATGCTCGACTCACCCCTCTGACAATCATCAACATTCATTCCACCTTTACTGGGGCTAATTGGTTTGGCAGGCTCACTCTGCCATTTAGCTGTCTCTGTCTGAAAGCTGCAGAGTTTACCTGTAGTGTTAAATGCTTTCAGTGTCAGGCGGGAACTCCAGTCGGTAGATGTCACAGCAAAAAGTGAAAAATGAAGCAACTATCATGTTCTGTGGATCTAAACTCACACGGACAGACTCCTGCAGGCCATGAGACTGTACTTACTGTACTCTACGGCTGTAATGATCTGCTGCAGTAGTACACTTTGCAGGGGATTGCATCATGATCAGTGATCGCATGAATCATGACAGACAGCCAGAGGGGCACTTAGCTCCTGCATTCTCAGCTTCATGTCATTTTACTTTATCGCGATAAGGCTCGAGTGCAAAAAGTTACATCAGAGGCCAACGAGGGGCTGCCATGACCTGAAAACACATTTTATATCTGGTTGTGTCACATCTCCATCAGTGAAGCAAGTTTCTCCTGTTTCAGTGTACCTCCTAAAAATACTGTGCAGATTTTAAACTCTATGGTAATGATGTGCTGCCTCAGTGCTTGCTGCAGGTATAAGAACTCCACTGGTGAAATACGAGTTATGTTTCTATTAAATAAAACACCATTGGTATACCTTAAATTTTAAATCTAACACAAATATGAATCAGATATACAGCCAAGGTTTTAACTGCAGCACAAGATTGACTGACAGGCTTCACAACATCTAAAAACACACAACTTTGGTGGGAGTAACACGTTCACTGACATTACGGAAAACTCAGTAACTGCCATAACAGACCTTTTTACCGTGGCTGAACATAACACATGACAGTGACAGCTAACATCACATCATCCAAGCTACTAAATAAACCTTGAGCTGAGATTGTTTTATCAACTGCTACAACTCTTTCCAAGGTCAAAAATGAACTTTGAAACTACCACTTAAATGTAAAGCTACAGCTAGGACACACTGGAAGCAAGTTATCAGAATCAAGCTACTAGCACCCCTGAAGCTCACTCACTAAAAAGTTATTGTGTGGTAAAATGCTCTACCCGCTAAGCCACCGATGCCCCGACCTTGTCCATTTTTGCGTAGGGATTGGCTGCAGACTGACTTGGCAGAGATGGCTGCCATCTTGTTTTTACATGGATTAGTGTATTGTGCTCTTACTGCCACTAGATGGCACAAAAAGTGTCCATAAATGAGGACAACAGGTCTTAGTTAAGTAGAATGAAGTATAAGGTCAAGTAAACTCAAACTGTGATGTGCTCATTTGAGGACACAGGGTCTCAGGAGGATATCTTTGCAAGGGGCCAGGGTCTAGCTTACTAAGCGAAGCTAAGCTAGGCTAAGCTAAGCTGGTTGGGGCCTCATATAACCTGGAAATCCAGATGCTCCGCCCCCAGCAAATTCGGATTTGCTCTGCACGGGGATCTGGCCCCGACGAGCAGAGCCCGTTGAATCGCCATCGGACCAATCAGATCAGTCTATCTGACAGAGGCAGGCTCTGGGCGGGCGTAACATGATGAGGACTGCGCTGCGCCGTAGGAGTCGAAAAGGAAACAGCCAAGATGGCAGCTGCCGAAGGACCGCGTCCATTTAATTTAGCTTTGGAAGAAACACTAAGCCAACTACACTTATCTTTTTCCTTGAGAGAATAACAGAAGACTGCCCTAGAAGCCTTCGCTTCCAGGAAGGATGTTTTTGCCGTTTTGCTGACGGGATACGGCAAAAGCATAATATATCAGTTAGCCCCACTGTTCGGCAAACAAATGGGGCTTACTGCATTGAATATGTCACCTTGTTTTTTGCTCTGATTGGCTATCATGCTATCCAATTGCTTGTGGTGGCATTTAATATAGGAAGGGTGCATCGGTGAGGGCCAGACTCAAAATCTTTCTAGATTTGAGTCTGGATTTCCAGGCTAGGCTTCATATTGAATGGACAGATATTAGAGTGGTCCTTATCTCCTCATCAAACTCTTGGGTGTATTTCCCAAAATGTCCAGCTATTTCTCAGGGTGCTTTCACACCTGTAGTTAAGTTCATTTGGTCTGAACCATAGGAAAATATACATTTTTGCACTTTAGTTCTTTAAGAGTCTGGACAGATTTCATGATCAGCAGATGATTAACAAGTCCTTTAGCATAAAATCCTGTGGTTGGTTTGTTTATGTTCACACCACATACGAACTGTACCAGAGTCCGCCTGAGGACAGGCCGAGAGGGTGTTTGGTTCGACCTGAGTTTGCTTTAAATGAAACCAAACAGGTTCGGTGTGAAGCCTCCTTAAAGTGCTCAGAAAAAAATAGAAATTTAACAGTTTATGACAAATAAACTCGATCTGCTGATAAAGATTATGTAATATGATCGAAAGCTTCAGAGCAGCTCTGACATGGACCCTGAGGTGAGATTATTCACCACCACTGAAAGTGTTAAATACAGTATGATGATATATTAGAATGGCATCTACAGTTTAGCAGGACACCTCTGGGACGTGTCTGTACTGTACAATAGCACGTGCATATCCACTCTTTTGGAGTTTTTAACCAGTTTTGACTAAATCCAGCCCAATTAAGAGAGCTGCTGTGTACAGCATGCAGATCCGAACGTGGCTCAGGGGCCTCTAATGCTGCAGGACACGGGGGAGGTGGGGGCGTCTCACCCTGGCCCAACTCCAATTACACTGCCTCTAAACTTCTTACTGTAAAATTTCCATATTTCTCCCACAGGCCCAATGAAGAGTGCAAAGCAATATTTCTGGCAGGAGTAAAAGAACCAACACAAGGGAATCTCCCGTTAAGAAAACCTGAGGGGGCAAAGCAGTAAATTTCAGCTACTTTTACAGCGGTGTTTTCAAGATCTGAGGAAATTGAATACAGCGCTGATATAGCCTGGACGCTTATTAAGCCCAGCCTTTTGTAATAGGAGAGAGGCTTGTTCTGCAGCAGGTAGACTTGCCAAGAAAGGCTGATTCTACTGAAGCGGCAACACCAGACCAAGAAGTGGTGAGACAAGAGGATTACTCACTACCTGAAACATGATGTGGACAGGAGCATGGCCGCGTTCCAAGTCTTCAACCATGCTTTTTGCCCTGGCTGTAAATGTTTATGAATCCTCTAATTTGACACTTCTTTGTGCAATACATGGTCGATTTCTGCTCAAAGCCAATAATGACGTTACAGCTGTCATGAACTGGAAATGTTTACTTTGAAAACATTAACTGGGAACGCTCAAGTTAATCTAACAGAACTTTCTTGTCTTGTACAGCCGTTAAAAGTTTTACTGTTCAATAAAGAGTAATTGGGGTGAGGCAGAGCTGGTGTTATTTACCTGTCAAACTGACATGGCTAATATAAAAAACCCCACCTTTCTCTGTTGTTTCAGCCTGCCAAAGTAAACAGCCCCACTTATTACAGATGACTTCAATATTTTACAAGAGTAAAATTGTGCAAGAGATTCAGTTCTGACACTGATGTAATTCCTGGACTTTGCGAATGCTGTCGTGCAAATGCGTTTGGATACTTGCTGAATTCAGTGTGCTTGCTGGAACTGTTCAATGGCTAAACAACAGTAGCTGCAACATAATATGCAATGTGAATATATTTACAACACTTTCTCTCAGATACTTTAGCAAGGTGGTTTATTTCTAGTATTTTAATGCATATTACTGGATCATGTTGCACTTATTCCCAAAATTATCACTAAATTTGTGTGTGAATTCCTTCCGAAATTCTTTGCTACTACTACCTACTTTTAAACTGCTGTTGATAAGAAATAAAATAAAATGGCTGGCTAGGAAACATTTGTAGCACTATCCAATCAAAAGCAACACAATTGCCAAAAATAAGTTTTAATCAAGCATCCTCTTAGGCGTAAAAATGTAGCCATTGCTCAACTGCCGAAAACCGCAGTTCCTTGAATGACCACTTGGGGCTGGCTCAAAAATCTGGTCAGTCTCCATAGACTCCAATGTTAAAATACCCAATTTTACAACAGAAATAAACATGTTTACAGCCTGGTACAAAATACTTTTGGTTTCTTTTGGTCATGACAACTGTACAGGGGATGAAGTTTTATATGACTTACCTATTTAAATGTTATTAAGGCCTAAAGTTAGGCATAAGTGTAACCATTTTGTGTTCAGTGTTTGCGCAGTTCTACCTATCACATGCATCGTCTTCTTTCTAAATACACTTCCATTTTCACAGGAAGTTTACCGTTTACATACAGTGTCTTTCAAAATAAATGCACTACGTCAGTACAACACCGCAAAGTGACATTTCTTTTGCCTTCAACAACTAACGTGTGTGGTTTGGTTTAGGAAAAAAGGACAGGGTTTGGCTTTATAATCGTACAGGACTCCAGCACTGCTCTCCAGGTAAAAGCCGGTGCTTGTTGGACCCATCCACCACCACCCCTCCTGCCCTACTCATCGCCTTGACTTTTGTTTGTGTTCCCCCCTGACGTCATTAAACTATAATGGTGACCGGCCGCATATCATGCTGACATTAAAGGAGAGCTTTTTCATCAGTGTCTGACGCCACAAGTCACTGCCCAAGCGCCGGATTTCAACTACTTTGGAGTGTGACCAGGTTTACTCAGCGCCCCAAAATATGATAATTTCTGGATCCAAAATCCAAGATGGCAACGGCTAAAATGCTGAACAAAGGTTTCCAAACAGGAGACTGCAAACCAATGGGTGACGTCACAATGGCTACATCGATTATTTTCATACAGTCTATGTGAATCTGATTACGCTAACCTCACCAACGCTATTTAGTCTGTTATGCTAATGTATTTTCAATGTACTTTGTTTTTTTAAAGAAGTCATCTGATATTTTCCTAGTTTACATAATTATTTAACAGGATGTTGATCAAGTGTCAGGTGAGATGTGTCGGCCATATTTCATATAAACTCTTATATAATAGCCAGCTAATGTTTAAACAGTTTAATCTGTTTACTCAGTTAGCAACAATACACTTACAGTTTGCAGTTACTGGGTATAAATTCACCTGATCTAATGCGTAAATGTCCACTTAGCTTAGTTATAACATACAACTGACTTGAATTTACCCCTCTCCTTAGAAATGGATTTCATACAAATCCTTCTCTGTTTCCATAGTAGTAACAGTAAATTGGTGCTGGGGAGCTGCTCCAACTCTTTCATGTGGGTTTTGGGTTTGAAATATACAATAACATGTCCTTTTAATGGACCCAGCCTCAGCTTGGCGTGTTTGGTTGTGAAGGAGGTGACGTGATGACAATGGGCACAGGAGACGCGGTTCAAGGCAGAGAAGATTATGGTTGGCACCAGTCGTCTCTGGCCCAGAGGCTCTCTGGGAGGCAGCTGGGAGCTCGGCTCAGGTGGAATGAGGTCATAGCAGTCATGTGAGACATGGGTAGGTGGAGGACGGAGACACAGAGCAGCTCCATAGCTTATTGTCCCATGGCTGCTTCTCTTTGTGGATATGCATGTGTGTGCGCACATGCCGGCATGTCTGCTATAGACATTACGGACCTGGACCTGTATTTATTAAACTGCGATAAGTTACATTTTGCAGTTAAATGAAAAATAAAATAAAACCCTTCGCTTTTGCTCCTACTCACGAAGAAGAATAAAGACTATTACATTTCTTGGAACTTACAAAAGTGCATTTTAAGTTGGTTAAGAGTGGATCCTGGATGAGACATGTTCACTGCACACAGTTTGCAGGACGTTACAAAGAGAAAGTTGAGAAATATCAAGACATTTTAATGATTTCTGAGGAAAATTCATGACAAATATGAACCTTTACCTGACAGATGAACTCACTTTTTCTTTTTTTCTTTTTGAGGCCTACAAAAAAGACTGAACAATTAAATGGATGGATAATATTTGGACCAGTTTGCTATCACCTTGTGAGAGTTTTGGCTTTGCCTCTCCCTGTCCTTGTGTTTCATGTTTGTCTCAGTCTGTCTCTGTGTGTTGCTGGGTGTGGACTGTTGGTTCCCTCCTCCTGCCAATCCACCTGATTCTCTGCAACTGCTGTTCCTACTCACCTGCACCTCGTCCACCAATCAAGCCACCACAGTATGAAACCCCGGCTCAGACTTCCACTGTCTTCCAGATCGTTCAGTCACCCATGTGGTACAGACGTCAAGGCCTTCTTTCTGTGAATTCTTCTCTCATTTTGCATTGTGGGTGTTTTTTGGGTATCAGCGAATTCGTTCTGTGTCTCAGATTCACCATGCCTGCTCTACCAGAAAATCTGCCACGACCTGCTTTGTCTCCGTCTTCTGCAACCCTGTCATACTGTTCAGCCATCAATTCCTCAGCTCTACCTCGCACTTCTTAGCCAGATTCCTGATTGCTGAGCCTGGTGTCACTCCAGGCGTCAGACACTGGTGAAAAAAGCCATCCTGTAACATCAGCATGGTAAGCAGCTGGTTGCGGTTATAGTTTAACGGGGCCCAGCTGCATCTGGGGGAAACGCGGCGAACAGGGACGAAGGCGAATGTCCGAGGGGGGCAGGCGGGCGAGTCCAACGAACACCTACTTTCACCGAGAGAGAGGTGTTCGCGTCTCGTAAGATTCTAAAGCCAAACACTGGTCTGTTTTCCTAAACCTAACCATGTGCTTTAGTTGTTGAAGGGAAAAAAATGTCAATTTGCAGTGTTGTACCAATGTCGTGCGTTTATTTTGAAACACTATATCTAAATGTTGAATTTCTTGTGAAAACGGAAGTGTATCTTGAGAGAAGACAATGCATGTAACAGGCAGAACTTGACATGGTGTCCCGGAACATCAACAAGCACCCAGGGTACCTTGCACATTGTATGTGGACATGGAAAGTCCATGACCAAATGTCATGATGAGGTCGGAGTCAGAGTGTCTTGGATTGCCTCAGCCAAGTCTTCAGCCATCCAGCAACATTTCGCAATAAACTGTCCTAAACCTTTCTGTGTCCAGGTTGTGCTTGCCTTTCCAAAATCAAACTACCATAACACACCTTCAATACGTCTTCAGTTTCCATCAGCAGCTGTCAGTGTGGTTGTTTTTTGAGTAAATGTATGGCTTCATATGAGGTTGAAGAAGCATTCAAGAATCTAACCAAACATACCTTGAAAAAGAGTCGCACACAGGTAGCACATGGACATAGTATTATGTCATCCTACTTTCCATTAAACTGTTTTCCTCACTGAGTCCGGCAGTGTCTGTAGTGAGGGTCATACCGCTGCTTTGAATGTATTTTCCAGATCACTCTAGTTTCATCTGTTTGAAATGTCACTCTATGGAAAAAGACAAGACTTACTAAAAGCCTTGAATTGGGTTCATTTGCATGTGAAATAAATCAAAGGAGTGTTTTTTTTACAGTTTTAATATTAAAATATTGATTAAATGACTTGTCAAGATGAGCAATAGTTGACGTGCAGCTAAGAATGAGCTTCTAAGCCAGAATTTTACAATCTGTATATCAGGTTAAAGTCAGCGTCTGGTTCTACTGTATCGGCAGACTCGTCTTGGGAGTCGGCTGAAGGAAGTGTGCTGTGCACATCTCCCTGAAAGCTCCATAATGCATCCTACAGGCCCAAACATAAACCATCCAGCACACGTTGCACAACCCCAAAGGAAATGTACAGCTTGAGATAAGAGTCTGAACAAACATTTCAGTTTTTCTTTGCTCGTGTGTTGGTTTATTCTGAACTCTTTGTATGTGGGGTCAGACAGAGCCAACACATGGCAGAGGATGTTGTGTCTCTGGCTCCTTCCCAGGCTTGTTTCTGTTTATATAATGTGTCACAACAGGCAGGATATGATGACAAAGTGGTGGGATGTAACCAGCAACCCCGCTTAAACTGCGACATGCCTTCACAATAGGAGCGCTCATTCTCTTCCTGCACATGGATGAGGTTTTGCATTAGAAAAGCTAATCAGTGTTAAACTCACACACTTATTTTAACCGACTTTTAAAACCAGAATCAGTCTTTAAATTACTGCAAATTTGGATGAACTCTTCAATGTAATTTCAAGAGATAGACATGAGAAAATTCAGTTACATTGCCTTTATTTTTCACACATGAACAGACATTCTCTATACATACAACAATCCTTTAGGCCTGAAAACAGACCCTCATTTTGCTTTACAAAAGACTTGAAATGCTTACTTCCTCACCTTATATCCGTTTACAGGAAGAGATCAGGTACTTCCCTTCCAAAGCCCAAGGTGGAAACATGAGAAAGCTTTTTGCCGATCACTCTGTTCATATATTGTTTCATACTCAACGGAAACATTTAAGTGAGAGTGAGAAAAGCACGAGTGATTGATGCTAGTTCCCAGGTGATGTTCCCATAACTATTTCTGTCACAGTCGCCATAGTTCATTCAAAGACTTTGAGATTCTTTGAAAAAGATGAAAAATAAGGAAATTCAGCTGGACCTTTGATTAGCCTTTTATTTAAATCCTGATAAGCACTTGGATCCGGCAGCAGTATCGTCAGCTGGGAAGTGTACTGGAAAGAGAAGAAAAAAAAAGTCTGAAACTGTATCTGAGACACACCTGCTCTTAGCAGGTCAGCTGGCCTGTGAAAATCAAGCCTCCTTTCACTGGCAGTGTTAAGGAAATCACACCGTGCCTTGCGCAAACCTCACAATAAAGGCAGCGAGAACAGAAGGCCGGATTTGCTCTTTTGACCCTGTTGTGTTTTCACTCCTTTAAGTTTGCAATACTCGGAGCTCCGTGACTGTTTTCATCAAAAGAACGCTGGCCTCTTTGGAGACTCGCCCTTCCGTGGGAAGATTCACGGTTAGACACAGCCGCAACACGATCCGCTGTACATCCACTGATTACAGTGTCATGACCCACCATTTGTACACATGGATCATGGAGTTTGTTAGTGGGGGTTGTCTCCATACATCTGATAGGAAGGAAAATAACTTAAAAATGTAATAATCTATAAAATTCTTAGAACCTTAGTGTTTGTACATTTTTTTAAGTATTCATCTTAATCTTTGAAAATAAATTGGGTGACGTAGCGGAGCAGCTTTGTTGGGTGGTCCACCACTTATGACATGGATGAGTTGGCGAACTGTATGGCAAAGTTGAATTTTATCAGAAATGTTCTGGCAACACGATCACCAAAGATATTATGTAATTCTCTCAGTTTGCTCAGTATTTAAACTCGTGTCTGCACCTCATTTTAATGGCAGTCCATCCAACAGTTGAGACAAATGTAGCCCTCAGGATGAACTGTAAAAGCTTAAGTGATACATATTTCATCTCATGCTGTCATCAGGTCAAAATGTGAATTCCCCAATACAGTGTAAATCACTTATTGTGATCACAGTTACAGTATCAATCACTTAAACAAATCAAAAAGCTTGGGACAGAATCACACATGCCTATAGTAATGAAGTAACCCATTACTTTTCTTTTTTTTTACCTTACTCCCTGATACGTGCCACACAGTCATCCGTCTGCCGTCTGTCACATTGAAATCATGATCGGAAAAAGAGACATATTCTCTCAATGGAAAAACGTAGTCTCCTCAGCGCTGGCTGCCTGCGACAGAGACAGAAAATGAATGTGCACAGGTAAAGCACTTGTTGCTGAAGACACCCCATTAAGTGGATTGATAATGCCTGGTCACCGAATGACACAGCTGTTCTATTTTCTGAAACAGTTGCTATAACTCAGGAAATAGCTAAGCTGTCTGTTTCATTACTTTACATTCATGTTATAAATATACAAATGTCATTTAGATGGTACTCTGCATGAGAAATAAAAAGAAAATACTTTTGTACAGTTGTTACCTCTTTATCTCTTACTTATTTAGTCTCTCTTTCAAACTCAGTGCAGACCAATTTGGAATGATGTTTGAGCGCTGCTTGGATGGAGATGAATAGTGTTTTGCGGTGGTGCATCATTGCATCTTATGAGTGAAGGGGTGGAAACTGGCATGTTCACCCAGGTGTTGTATTTCCATCACTGTCGATTGGAGCCGGAGCCGATAAATACTTGTGGCTACTGCAGACTCATTTGACCATGCTGTGGATGCTGATTGCAACCTTTCTCATTACATAGAAGAAAGATGTTAGCAGGTGTTAATGTTTGTTTTTTGTGCAGTGGGAAAGGGACTTAAAGGAATACGCTGATGATTTGGGAGTTATGCCCTTTCTCTATCATTTTCATAATGAGACAACATGATCAATATCTTTTTTGTGTCTGTACGTCCAGTGGCTGGGTCTCAGCGGTTAGCATTGCGGCTTAGCTTAGCAAACACAATTGAAGTCTATAGGGGGTCAGTAGCCTGCTCGGTGAAAGTGAACAAATAAACGTTTGTTCTTACGTTTCGTCTTAAAAGTATTCTTTTAAGTGGTTTCTGCTGAAGGTCGACTTTGGTTTATGACTAAATAACTGCAAAACTAGCATGCTGCTATGCTAATCTAAAATGGTGAACATTGCAAACATTGTGCCTGCTAAACATCAGCATGTTAGCATTGTCATTATGAGTATGTCGAGGTTAGCATTTAGCTCAAAGCATCACTTTGCCTAAGTAGAGCCTCACATATCATTTTTCCACCAAAGTAGCTCTGCACAGGTTCCGGTCAAAATTCTCGGAACCTCTGTGCTATCTGGCAAACCAGCCACATTCCCACCAGTTTTGTGTGGAGCCATTGTAATCATGGAGGCATCATCGGAGGAGGGCGTTGCACAATGCAAAATATAAGTAAACAGTAGTAGCAAGACGGTGGATTGAGTTGATTACCTGTGAGCTTGGACAAAATGTTAATAATAAGAGGATAATTTCTTTCTCGACTCCTCCGTTGTTGCCATGTCCATCCTCTATTTCCAACCTGTAGAACGTGATATATCCACTGATTTCATCACAGTTAGCACTTCAGGTCAAGGAAAACCTGGTATTTTTTAGATCTAGCTGGGAACCAATCTTTTGGGTGCTGAACCAACTGTTTTTGGTCAAAATGTGCATGAACCAGAGCGGTGGGAAAGTGGTAACAGGGCTGCTAGCATGACTGTAGACTCTTAGTCTTGTTTATAATTTCCTTCAGGTTATATGAATCAAGTATACTTATCATGATGTTATCGATGTTGAACTAGTTAAAAATGTCCTTTGTTTATTTACATGAATTGAAGTAATCGTGCCGTAGCTTTCTGACTCATTGCTCCACACCCTAGAGAGTGCAGTTTATGAGTTGTCAGATAGACTTTTATCAAAAATCTACCCAAACTCAGTTTGGGAAACTTGTCAACTTTTAAACAATGTTGTTCATGCGAGAAAACCACAGTGCAGGAACACAATGCATCATTACAGTCGGTGTAAAACCTGCAGAAAGTGATGAAGACTCCGATAAAGCAATCAAGCCCAAATTGCACTGTGGCATGGGAACACACTGTGGAACAGGCCCAGACCAGTACACGTCTCATCATCCAGCCCAGCCGCAAGCCACACATAGATGATAATGAGTCTCTGTCAGTGGCATCCAGCAGTATTGAACCAGATCCTGCGTGTCGGGGGAGCAGCCGAGGCAGAGACACATCCCCTATACCTCTAAGCCCTGTCACCGGCTTGTATTCAGCTTTGGCTGATTAAAACTGATGGGGTGACATGATTGTGACCTGTATGGATTTCTGACGCTCCCAGCCACACTGCCCGACTACATGTGTCTTCTCCCTTTGACAAACCCACCTGGGAGCCCTCCAACCCGAGCTGCAGAATGCATAATTTAAGAGGCAGCAGGCAATCAATACCAAAAACAGTAACGACATGGGAGGGAGAGAAAGAGCCGCAGACAGAGAGGCACAGAGGAGAAGGCATCTAAACTTCCCAGCTATGTCCATCAGCAGCAGCAATAAGTATTAACTTCTAATCCTGGTGTGAATTTCCCGTCTCGACATGGAACTTCAGCAGAGTTCAATAATCCCCTTCAGGAGTTAAATCCATGCAGAGCGGCATCGATCTTCAGGGGTTAACGTGATATGTTATCATCCTGCCACTGCTATGTTTGACACCTGATTCCTGAGCACGAATTACATGGTGATGAATAAATTGTTTTCAACTCCACACCTTGCAAACGTTATGGAAGTCTGTGTTGTACTTTTGACTGCATCGAATGAAATAAAATGTTCAATCAGAGCAGAGATTATGCAGCTTAATTACCATTTTACTGATTAAAATGATGTTTTAAACATGATGTTTTTATTCCAAACTAGACTGCAAATAGAGCATATTACAAAATCCACTTGAAATGCATTTTTCCGTGCAGCATGAGATTGTTGTGTTTAACTTTTGTGACTGACGTCTCCCTCTCCCTAACAAATTCCTTTCCATTCTGGCACTTCCTCACTGTCACTGTCACTCTCACTCGAGGCTACAGAGAAACTGTGGCTTTCTAAAGATTAAGGGACAGTTCTAGCATATCCCCCAAAAACAAACCTAGTAATTGGGTGCCAAACCACTCAAGGACAATGGGAAGAAAGTAGACAAGCGTCTATGGTTAGTGTAATGAGACATAATCACTTGTGTTATTACTTCTGGCAGACAGACTGCAGTCCACACACAGTACGAAACACTCTGCACGTACTCCTTAACCCCACATGGAGCAGCCCGAGCGCCTTGAAACAATGGAGGTTTTATGAGTCCGATTTGAACTCATTATTGCTTCTATGCAAAAGGCGAACTATGCTGATTGTGTGATAGCTGGAACTGCTGTCTAAGGTGGATTTGAGATATTTAGTACTTTCATGAATGGTCATTAAATATTTCCAGTCTTTAATTACTTTAAATTGTGCCGCTGGTGAACTGCTTTGGCAGGCCCAAAAAGTTCACTGTAGTCTTTTGTATTACATGACTGAGCTTTAGGCTGTTAGAGTTTAGGAAGATTGTTGAGTGTTTCCTGTCATTAAAGTGGAAATGGACAAGTTTTTTTTTGCTTTGACTTATCATGATGTAGTGAATGTTGACTGCAGAGTGTAACAGCTGTAGAATAACGACACCAGCGATGTTTAGATTGGTTCTCAAGAAGCCTCATTTGTAGTATGCAATGCTGTCCGCCACTGCGTACGATCTCCCGGGAGAATGACAGCAGTTTATCCTATATTGCTGGTAGCTGCTAGGCTCTAAGGAAAATAGAAAACGGTCCAGTTATGTTTGCGACAGTTGCACCAACAATTGACCATATTGAAATCTATCCTCTGTAGAGAAAGATGTACTGAGCTGCACTGGAGTTACTCTGCCTGTGTCCTGGTCAGTCTGAGCTCCCCTGAACTAGTTTACTGAGAGCCTCAAAGGCCAGGAGTGTGTCAGGGTGAGATGAGCCCTGACAGCCTGCAGCTGGGCAGGGACTCGCTGCCTCTTGTGTCTACACCTGGCTACAGGAGCTCACTCCACAGGACTGACGTACAGTACAGTACGGCTCCAGGGCTCCATTCATAATAAATGTGAGAGTGAAAGTCTTATTTAGAAAATACGATAATGTTTTTTCAGTCACAAGCAGTGGAAGGGATTAAAATTTGAAATTCAGTCATAACAATACTGTTACTCATCTTAGTAGAGAGCCATTCATCATTTGTCCATTTATTTCGTCTATGTGTGCTCAGTTATGATGTGACAATGAAGATGATGGGTTGGGATGCATCAGTTTGACGTAGCTGTAAGTGTGCTATCTGGCTTGCTAGCATTAGCCACTCCTAGCTCACAGTTAGGAATTACCTGTTTGTTTCCGATTGGAGGATATGTAAAACCTCCTCTGTCAGGATGGGACTTCTGGCATGCTATGTCACAAGTACGTGGCGTCAGTCTGACCACCCTATAGTTCGCCTACCCATTAGGTTGCACACAAAACTAGCCCAGCCCCAACCACAACAATAAGATAGGCTGAACTACAACTACAAAATACAATAAAAGGGCTATAAAAGAACGTAAAATGGGATATTTTAAGTAGCCTTCAACACGGCCCGAAACGCCGTCTGGGTAACATGAAAAACCAAACGTCAGGTTAATGTTAACAGGTCGGAATAGCAGTGGTCAGGAAAATGGCACAAGTATGGTTGGATTATTGGAAGGTTGGACTAATGGATCTCAAAAATAGGACCCTGTGGTCGGACTAATGGGTAGTCGAACTATAGGGTGGTCGGACTGACGCGTTGTCCCCTTGTGTCACTGGGGCTAAGCTAACGTTAGCTTTGAATGGTCATAAGAATACCCAAAAAATTGTAGGCTGGCTGCTTGTTGATCCACGTTCCATCGTCTATTTCTCAACGTGTATACTAAAAAATTTGACACGTGGGTTTGGAGGCTTTAGAATTGTTACAAACGTCAATATTTTTTATAAAAACGATGCATCATGTGACAATGTGAAAGGAATTACTCATTGTGACCTACAGAGAATTATCACCTAACTCTGCAGCTCCTTCGGCTTTACGGACCTCAGTAGTGATGTCACGCCAGGCCCCCAGCTCAGGCAATGCGCAGCAGGGACGTCAGTGCTGGAGACCACTAACTGGAGGGAATCAAAGAAAACCAGAGCTCTCACTTCCCTTAAACATGCTGCTGCCACACGTCATAAAATATATAAAAAAAACACTCCTCATTACTCAGTAGCTAAAATAATTAAACTAACGTCATTACTTTTTCAATGAGTGATACATAATGACTATGACAATGAAAAGCAAAGTAAAATTTTTAGCATTGGAGGAACAGCAGTTATGTAAGAGTAAGCAGAGCAGTTTTAGCAGCTGTTGTGATAAGTTATGCTAATTTCAGTACACAAAAAAAAAAATCCAAACAAATACATAAATAAAGCTGCTAAAACAGTCAGACTGGATAATCCATCTGTGTTAATCTTTTCTTTATTGGGGTCCAATTAATTTCCCTTTCATTTCATGGCTCATTATTGTACTCTGTGTGTTCATCAGTTTGCATCTCACCTCTAATGACCTGAGCGCGAAGGCAGAAACAGCTTCAGCGTCGCTGGACTTCGGCCAAAGCACACTAAATGGACCTTCATTACAGAGCAGTGGAGCCACTACTGCAGGTGGTGCAGTGGAAAACTTAGACTGCTAGATTCGTAATGTTTTGTTCTTTTACAGTTTGTACTTTTTCACCAGGTTAAGTGAAGTATGAACATATGCATGAATGTGCATGTAAACAAAAGTTGGGCAGTTTGTGCAGCAGTGTGTGCAGCGTACTGGGAAGACTGGTCCACTTCTGTTCCTGTTGAACGCAAATGCACGAAACTTTGGGATAATTGGAACTATACAGAGACAGTCTAGATAAAGGGCTTATAGGAGTGAATAGGTTGAATCAAAAAGGCTGCCTGAATGACTTGCCTCTGACTCTGCCGTGATTGACACTCTAAATACAGTCATGGCGGGGGAGCTGGAGCTCCAGCTTAGGGGAAGCTTCTGCCTGGGGTTTTCCTGCTCCCTTGTTTTTAATTAGTCACACTGAAAACTGTAACTGGAGCTGGGGCTTAAACAAATTTAATTGCTACATAATAGCTAGTTTAATACAATTGTGGAGCAATTAGGATGGATATTTGTTGCCGGCTGGCATAATAATGCTTGCGGTGTCTTACATTCTCTCCCTCCCCCCTTGCAGTATTGAAGTGTTGTCTGCCAGGGGATTTCTCCGTGGGCACTGGGCACAGATGTGCTCCTGAGTACAGCATATGGGGCTCTGGCTCCATCAAAAACATTGCTCCAGAGTAGAATTTACTCATTCCCCCAATCCTGCAGAAATATCCCAATTAGAATTAATTACTCTCCCTCTCTCCAGGCTGTGGTTTGATTTCCATGTATGTCCAAGATAAGCTAAGCGTGCCATATGCAATTATTTATGGACAGTTGTGGCGAAACTTCTTCTGCTGATTTGAGGAATTCACTGTCCTGGCAAGATTTTGATTGCATAGCGCGCTCTACCAAACTATATAGGCAGACTGCAGCACCATCAGCTATATGACTGTCAAAGCTGTCAAAAGTCTCATTACCCCATGTCAAGTCAAAGGTGTATTCGTAGTTATGTCATGAGGCTGCACTGTATGGGAAATTGTGGTACAACCCATTATTTATTGAAGGGACGGTGACAGACAATGTACCTGAGGAAGTCTGAAAAGTGAAAAAATAACATTCCTCTCCCTTAATAAGGCTGTCTTGTCAAACATTTATGGGACAGAAGGAAAACAAGGGCTGAGGCGTACGCTTATTGACATCATGATTGGAGAAGGCTGTCATAGGATACAGGTTAGGGAGAGTACCAAAGAAAAAGTCAGGCATTGTGTTTGGAGGAAGTGCTTATCACTGAATTGCCCGGAGGTCTTTTCAAAAGAGCAACAGGCTATGTTTCAGTGTTTTGTCTGCGGATCTGTGAGTGTATGAAAGCTATAACCCATATCTGTAACCAGAAACCTGCAATACAAGAGCTTCACTCCAATACCAGATTTCCATAATTTGAAAAAAGAGAAGTAGACACCTTGTCATGCATCGCCTGCAGGCAAAGTTCAAATACTGGAGTATTATTGATACAAATAACTTGGCTGTATGTCAACAGTTACCAATAAGGCCCTGGATTTAAAGGAACTGATCATGCTCTGCAGCTCAAAATCTTCATACAGCGGTTTGTACGATATCTTACCTCTTATCTTATCTCTTGATATTATATCTAATGTATTAGCGCCCCATGAATGCTATCATCAAATTACACACTTAAAGCAAATTTATGTAGGTTAGGTTTAGGCAACTAAAGTTACGTAGGTTATGTTTAGGAAAGGAAACATGGTTGGGCATCATCACATTGCTTACTGAACATAAAATTACGTACTGAATGCAAAGTTACGTAGGTTAGGTTTAGGAAAAGAAACATCGTTAGTATTCTTGATATTATGCACTTAACATTAAGTTATGTAGGGTTTGTTTAGGAAAAGAAACATGGTCACATTATACCTTAAAATAACTCCAACTTCGCTTGATTTCACATCGACGCAATCATTATTCTCTTGGGTGAAAGTCCTGTGTTTGTTTGACCAATCCACCACCCTAACTCCATCTTTACGCAAAGTTGCTCTTTATACTACTTCTTTATTTGCTGGTGCCATCGCATTGGTAGCATGATTGCAGCCTTCCCATTTACGTGGGTTTAAATGAATTACTGGCTTATAATTATGTGGGATATATATGAATTCTGGGTACTTACTTTTCATTGGTTCGCGTACAAACAGTGCATGAGAACAGCCTAATACTGTACATGTAGAACTTTAATGTGTATTACAGTGGCACAAAATAAGTACATTTGCAAGTGCTATGCTTACATAACTTTTTAGCTGCATTTAGGCTACTAGTTTAATTTTCCAGATTCTGATTGTACCTCAAAACATATGATAATTTTATAAAATACAATAAATTGTTTGATTTTTGAGAAGTTTATGAGATTTTCATGTTTTGTTTTATAACATAGAATACATTACTTATGTTGTAGCTGAATTTTGTAGCTTTTAAGCATCTTAAAAAACACAGTTGCTAAGAAGTGGCTGGATAATACTACAGAACATCATCATGCCAAGTATGGCTTTACAGTTTCATTGTGGTGGCAACATTGAGGTTATGTGACCATGGTGTAGTTTGATTATAGCCTAACGTTAGCTTTTTACTTCTGATGATTGCATTTATGCTTCAAAATCATAAGTAGTGTTCAGTGGGTGAAGATTATCTTGCTTCTTAAATTTCTAAGTATCATAAACTTGCCACAGAGCTTACTTTCTGCAGTGCTCCAAAATCCAGTGGAAAGATCCCAGGGGCTTTTTGTCAAGAGAACCAGCTAACTTCTGGGCCGGCCTACAAATAAACATCATCCCTGCACCACTTTATAAATGGATACTTTTCTTTATAAAGAAATAAACCTGAATACTTTTCCCAACACTGGGCAACAGTTTCAATGCTGCTAATAAAAAACTTACTATCGTTGAATAGGATATCTCTATTGGGTAATAAACAGCTCTGTTAGTGATATGAGAGGCTTTTTGTAATTCTAATAAATAATGCAGATATGTGCATGCTTCTACCCAAAATTTGCAAAAATGTTGCTGCAATTTAGCAAATGAGGCAAACGGGAGAATAATACATGTCCCCGTTGGTGCTTTAATTATTGATACAAACTCTAATTACACAATTATCAGGCAAATGGAGGTGGGTATTTGAGGGGCACACGGTGGAGTGCTCTGAAAGCCATAATTGGGATCTGATGGTCAGGGGCCGCTCATTAATTGACCCCTGCTGATCTGCGCTGAACAGAACAGTCAATAGAGGGCTGTTAACTATGCAACATTCACATGCGCGAAAGCACTGTAAATGAACATGGCAGCAGCCACTCTGCTGGAGCTGTTGTCAGCTGTAGCTGTGGAGGGATGATGGGGATGGGCTTGTAACACACTTTTGCAAACCCCCTACCCCGCCGCAACATCACCAAACAATGAGAGGAGACGGCTTACACTCAGCAAGGCTCTTTGAGACTAAAGAATCAAACGGAGAATGGCGTGTCTGTGCCAGCAGTGAGACGCTGTACCCACTGAGCCCTGGGGGCCTTTGCCAGACAAACGCAGTGCCCAGAGGTGGCATCCATTTACTGGTTAGCAGACATTTGGGAAACACAGCGGAGGAAGGCGTAGCTCCTTTTTACCAAGGCAAAGAAATCGTGGCACCTACCAGGGCAGTGACAGATGATGCTGCATGAAGCTAACATAATTCTTGAAGTGTCCAGTAAGCTGAGCCCATTCGTCACCATCTAAATCTCAGCCAGATTTGTCACACTACATGTGGGCATAGAGGGACAGAGAAAACGGATGGGGGGGGTGTAGTTCATGTTAGTTTGATGTTCCACTCAGGAGCTGGCCCAGTGACCAGGCAGCCGTCCAGTAAGCTGTCCAGCCACCCCATCAACCAGACAAATGAACAAAGTGTTTGTGAAAAGACATCAGCAGGGGACACCCTGCACCTGGGGCTGAGTAAACTTTTTTCATGCTTTTCAACAACTCACCCCCTTTCTTTCTGGTCCCTTTTTTATCACCAGGGGGTATAACACACTTTGAAAAAGAAAACATTTCCTACCAGCTTGCCTTAAGACAAGCCTTTGTTTTTTTCTCACCACCTCCTGTTGGCAGAACACTGTTTAATAGTCCGCTGATAATGTTCCTTTTCCGTCGCTAAGTCCACAACAATTCCTACACGGGGCTCAAAGCTGAAGACGATAGGAAACATAAATCACAAATATGCTACTTGAGTTTCCAGATGGTAGCAATAATGGCGGCTGAAACATATATTCAGACGTGCTGTGATTGACCAGCAGTCATGAGAGAGCAGAGGTCAGAATGTTTATGTCCCTCATGATTGTAAGTCATCGCAGTTCAAGACAATGGGGAACAGTTAGACGATGCACAGGGGTACAGCTCCATCCTGTAACAACACTGAGTCCACAGGGGTATGTGGATTAACTGTTTGACCTCCTCAACCTCAGTGACTGAACACACCAGTAACTTTCCTTATGTGTGAGCTTGTACTATTTTCTCTGTTGCATCACGCTTGCATCATCACTTAGCCAGCAACAGCACTACTCACCTTGAAGTGCCTCAAAAGTAACTTTAAATTGGAAGATATATTTAAATTTTCAGAAAATACCAGATTTTTTTTCTCTGAACATTCCTGCTCAAGGATGTCCTAAGAGTCATCATGCAAGCCCGGGGCGATATGCCCTACATTTCTATTGTAAGCAAACTCCAGAATGTATCAATATGTCAGTTTGAAAAGCAAGGACGAGTTAGGTTACTTCAGATCCAATTTAATCTCAGTGAAAAGCCTTTTAATAAATGTAGTCCATTTTATGCTAAACGTTTAACTACAGTACAACAGAACCAAGAGTTATATTAAAGATGCTCTATGACAAAATGACATATTACAAGCTGTGCCAGTGGTATGAACTGGTGCACTTTCTGTCTCGTAAGTGGTCACAATCAGTCACTTCAACCTTGTTTTGAATTGTTGTGAATGTCATGTGGATGGATGAAACAGATTCAAAACAAAACTCGACTAGATACATTGGCGCTTGTTTTATCTGCTATCTTAATATTTGATGTCAACCCAGCACACGATTATATCAGTTGTTCATAATCCGTGCCCATGTTCACTTCTCCCATCAGAGTAAATTAAGCTCTGACGGGATGGCCTTTCATCCCTGAAGTTGGTTCCCTTGACAATATGCCAGTGGGATTCTTCTATTGGGATTTGGACTTTTGTAGAAAATAAGCTATGTGACAGACAAAAGTTTACCTACATGTTTTGCTCAGCAAGATAATCTCAACAAATGAACACCACGTTTATGATTTTTGAGGTGTAAATGCCATTGCTGAAAGTAAAAAGCTAACGTTAGGCTATAAACAAACACCACAGTCTCCTGACTTCAACGTCGCCACAACAAATTGGCTGTATAGACATGTTTAGCTTGATGACATTCAATCGTATTTAGCCACCTGTTGGCAACCACCTTTGTCAAGACATATAAAAGCTTAAAAATTCACTAGTGGGCTATTTACTGGTGTATTTTTTTGCCATAGAACAAAACCTGAAAATCACTTAAGCTCTTGTTGTTTTTTGACTTGACCATTGACTTCGAGATCAGGGAACCAAAAGTGCAAAAATACTATCTCACACCCGTGTTTTAGGACTCGTTCCTGCAGCACACTATAGATTTAGGACGTGTTGGTAGACTCCTGAAAATGCTCTTAATACCTTCAAAAAGGCAGGGCGTGTGTAAAACCCATGTGACAAGGATACAGAAAACGACTCTAAAGTAGAGACGTACCGATACCACTTTTTCCTTCCCGATACCAATTCCGATCCCTGAACCTTAGCTATCTGCCGATACAGAGTACCAATCCAATACCAGCGTGTAAAATAAAAATGGATGGGATATGAATTGTTGTATGTCTCAACTCCTAAAACTCTATGTAAAATATTAAGAAATAAATACATAATAGTAGAATGAATTCTTTTTTAAAATTTATTATTATTATCCAGTGTTGACACAGATCAAGACACAGGTTAAAGTGCAGCCACACAATCTGGTAAAAAAAAGACATTTTGAAGGCAACAGTAGAATGCTTTTTAAAGTCCGCTCCGTTTCCGTTTCGTTTGCTAGCGTGCGTATGCGTAATGACGTGAGGCATTACGTTGTATCGTCATAGGCTGTACTCGCCGATACCCGATGCTGCATTTTAGGCAGTATCGGAGGCATTTCCGATAGGCTACTGGTATCGGTATCGGTACAACTCTACTCTAAAGTGTGCAGTCTCCTTTTCTGAATGTGTTTTGGTTAGATAAGATTGCTGCTACTCTCATTTTATGTGAAATAAGGCTTAGCTTAGCACAAAGACTGGCAACAGTTTGGCTCTTTAACAAAAAACAAACCACCAGCATCTTTAAAGCTCTAAAATGAGCACAATGGAGGTTTGTCAAATCCAAACAGTAACCAGTGTAAAAACTAGCTAGTTGGCTAACTGGCCGTAGCCTTATGCAGTAGTCACACATGACATTAACTTAATTCATGCAAAATAGGAGGGTCCTGAGGTAATAGTAATAGTGAATAAATAACCCCCTAGTATTTTGTTCACAGTTGTGCACCATTTCGTTCAATCAAAGCACATTGAACAGGGGAAATAAAGCTGTCTAAGCTAACGAGCTAACGGTCAGTTAGCAACCTCATTTACTTGTTTGATTAGCTTGGTTGCTAATGAGAAGATAAGTTTACACAGTGAATTCAAAAGATGGGTTTGTACCACTGACTCCTGTCTCATAACAGGCTATCTTTTTCGAACAGTTATTCCTCCGACAAAGAGGGTTAAATAAAAATGAATGGTGCAACACCACAAATAATTTACAGTAGCTTCCTTTATTTTGAATTCCCTCTGCACCTCAAAGGTCGGCACTGTCATGACAGCTTAGGCTACTATTGGTCAACAGTGCAAATGTGCGTGTTAACATTCTTTGCCCTTAACAGTATATTTACTGTACAAATATAAAAGTGGTATCAATTTTCTCATGTAGCACTTCGCAAGAATGCAATTACACGTTTACCAAAATTTCAAACCATTTCTTTGATGTTTTCTGTCATCTTTTCGGATGAAGTTAATATGAAATTAACTATCTACTCTTAGCTCCAGTCTGATGAGCGAACGTGCAGTCAGAGCTTGGGTGTGAATCTTGTGAAACACCTTCCTGCAACCAAAGACCAGGCTCTTTAAATATGTATGCTAATTCGGGGCTCTTTTCTGGGGTCAGCGTGTGGATCCTTTTCACGGTCGTTAATGGAGGTGTAACTGGACTCAAGTGTGTAACGATCTGGTTACCCTGACATTTCTAGAGAGCCCGGTGCAGCGGCCACGTGGAGAGTGGACACTGGAATGCTAGCCTAGAATTCAAATATAGATCTCAAACTCTCTGTGGCAGCCAAGGAAAAGCCTGAGCTTGGCTTTCCTCTCAGAAAAAAAAAACCCAGCAGTGAGTTACAGTAAGGCACACTGGGATGTGTGACTGGATTCTGGAATGATCTGCTACAGATATTGCATTTTTTTTCACCCACCTTATCTCTCACCTCATCACCGTGTTTCCATGAATGAGTTAACAAGCTGTGTAACCTCTCTTAGTCAGTATTCAGCCACTATCATCACAGTGGAAGTGTGAATAAGAGACTCATTCTTCATTGTCCCAGACTAGTCTTAGTGGGAGTTCACACACTGTGTCTGGAGTCTGGAAAATTGCACTGCGATTCAGCTCTCCAGACAAGGGAATAGCTGTCAACTCCTGGAATGTTCCTGTGAAAATAAACAATGCTCGGGCTGCTCTCTGTGTCTCCCTGTCTTTCCCCTCTTAACTCTCCGTTTTAACCCTCTCTGCTGGAGCCTTGAGGCATAAAACAGTTGCGGCAGAATTGAGAGGGGAAGTAAATCAGAGTAATGTCTCCTCAAGGTTGGAGGCAGTCAATTCTGGCCCTGAGAGTGCCATCTTTCAACTCCTCAGCAAAAACATGTGTTCAAGGTACAGTTACAGGAGCGCATCCAAGTCAGCCGCAGATCGTATTAATCACATGTCTTTTCATCATGGCACTAAAAAAAAGAGATGTTCAGCGCTTTATGGTTTTCGCAGTGTACACAGCTTTGCAGCCCACAATTTGTTTGTCAACTCACCTCTGTGTGCACATTTAGAGGCTGACTGCAGAGGACACAAATAGCCTTTTAACAAGTCGTTTATAGTAACTGGGTTACAGAAAATCATGTGCTCATCTTATGAGAGTGGTTGCTTAACCTGATTTGTAAGGTCAGTAGTGCAAGAATATCACTTTAGTGGATGAGATGGGAACCGAAAATGTCAAGAATATGTGATGCAATTAACCCTTTAAAGGCCTTACTCATCTACTGGCAATGGGAAAGGAGTCTATTGCATATTAGCAGGTTATACACACATTTAAAGACATGCGTATATGCGCTAATTTTGGCAGAAAAAAGTTGATAAATTAGGCTTGGTTGAATATGTGTTAGTTGTATTAGCAGCATCACCCTGACATAAAGTTATTATCACTGTGCATTTATTGAAATTCATATAAAAATAACTGAAAATGTATATTGATACAATTATTTTAAAAAAATATGGAAAGCAAAAATGTATGGCTGCCCCCTAATAGTCAACCAAACGTCAGTTGACCAGAAAGGTCTTTTGTCGGCAAGATTTCATTGGTCGCTTAGTTGCAGGAAAACAACCAACCAAACAAACCTTGCCAAAATGAATCAAAACCTATATGACTGGACCATGTGGGGATTTAATTTGAAAGGACAGACACAGGAAGTGTCCACGCTCAGCAGTCAGACAGGAGTCAGGTTAATTTCCAGGGCTGGTACCTGCGGTTATTCCACAGGCTAGTTAATAACATGTCGGGCAGGAAATCCAAAGTGTGGGATCATTTTGAGAAGGTGAAGGACGAACCCAAGGTGATATGTAAACTCATCTTCATTGGTCGACTACAAACATGACGTATCATCTGAAACATGGAAGTAGCTACATGCCCATTAGCCCACAGCGTCATTAACAGGCGGCTCGCTCAGTGTGTGACGTGCACTTGTAGATAAAATATAGGCCTATATTAATGAAGGTTCATTAGTACGGTTTTGTATTTCTCTGTAATGTAGCACAGTGTTAACAATGTTACTGATACTATTCTTTCTCACACCTTCAACTCAAACCAACAAAATATATCATTTAATAATTACATTAATATCCTAAACATGCGGGTGACTAATGGCCCTAAATGACGACTAATGGTCGACTAGGAAAATTCTTAGTCAGGGGCAGCCCTACAAAAATGTTAGATTTATATTGACGATACCTTTTAATCAGAAAACTTGTTTGTCAGCAATGCCATCGTTACCTTCAATTGTATCATTTCTACCAATTAGCAGAGGTGCCAAAGTCATAAGATTGTTTGGGTTCTGGGTACTGATGGGTATTAATTTCCATCAAAATTAAAACACATAGCACAACTGGCCACAAAAATGTATCCGTTGCCAATCTCCTGGAATGAGTCAATCTGAAAATGCTATTAATACCTTCAAGCACCCTGGGAATTATTTTGGGCCCAATATACTTCAACTGAGTGCAAGACGTGGCTTAATGTATCAAACAGTCAAGTAGACCATAAAAGGGCCAATACATCTACCAGTCAAACCAGTTTATTATACGGTTGTTTTTAACAGCCTCACTAGTTCAGGGCACTGCAAACATACTAAAGCTAAGTTTCCTTTAAAAGGGCAGATCACAATATTTAATATATGCTGCATATATAAACAGTACATACACAATATTCTGTATTATGCTGCACAACTGATAGACATCATCCTCTCATGGCGACCCACAGATGAATTGTCACCTGGCAGAGGCACCACATATGAATCATTCATTATTCGTTGGTGACTAACACTCTCCTGTGGACATCGTTTGTAAGCATTCTGCTTGTTGCCAAGACCAGATAACTGTCCTAGTAGTAAGGTGGGGTGAGTTGGATCCAGAGAAATGGTAAGAGGGCCGTGGCCTGAGCTGGCATTGGGAGCACAGATTGAGCGTTCTCTGGTTTCGTCGGCTTGGCCCACATACAGAAGCAGAGGGGCCATCAACTTATTAGGAGGCGGCTGTCATCGGGGGAATTTGCAGAGCGAGTTTGTTATTGGATCCTGGGTGTGGGTGGAAAAGCAGTCAGGTTGTCTTTCTAGCCTTGCGGTTTTACTGATTCAACTACCCAACAACAACTGAGTATTACTGTATCTTGGCCTCCTGGCTCCTGATGTCCTGCTGCTGATGACCCCAGTGGTTCGGTCATAAGACACTCAGCAGTGAAGTCCACTTTTTGCCTCCCCAAAAATTAACCATGGATACTGTCATACATATCCTGGATTGTTGGTAGACATATAATAGCTGAAAGAAGGAAAGGTCGACCCCCAACACCATGATTGCAATGTTTGCACAAGTTGCAAGTCCACAAATAAAACATCATATCTTTATAGTATTTAGCCAATGTCATCATTAGAGATGGTAACAAACACCAGATATATTTTCCCCAAAATAATAAACCCCTTCAGATCTATAAAAACAGTTGGAAACAATGCATTGGGTTATAATACTGTAGTTACTATTCCAGATGTTCTGTTCAGGTTATGCAACTTTGAGAATAGACCTTTTTCACAGAGGACATCCTGACATATCTCAGTAAGCAGAGCGCAGGTATGAAGAATGAAATAAATGATGGCTGAATTCCATTTAGCTGCTTCAGCTTCAGGGTCCTGGTATTGTGCATGTTGGTTGACACTGCTTTGTCTCACTGGAAAACTTGAACTGAGCCATCATACTGTAGATATTTTTCACATACACATTCTGACATGTCATAGTAAGAAAAGCAAAACCCCTCAGAGTGCACAGACCTCCGCCAAGGCCAAATGCCCTATCTCCAAATATTAACAAAAGGGAAGAATGCTTTGTGGTTTGGATCCAAAATGTAGTGGGTTCTTTCTTGGCCCATGCTACACACTTCCACCAAGCTTCATAAAAATAGGGCCATTCAATTTTCTGTAATCCTGCTGACAAGCAAACAAACTGAACCAAAAACATTATCTCCATGGTGGAGGTAATGATAGCTGCATTCCACTTAGGGGAGGCCCTGATATTGTGCATGCTGGCTCACTGGAATATCTTACTGGGACACTAAATGGATCAGAGCCATTGTTAAAGTAAACAATTTCACCTGTGCTTTACTTACTATGACAAGTCAAAACGTCTGCTGTGAAAAAGGACACTTGGTTACAAGCAGTTTCTAAATGCTAACATTTGCTAATTAGCATGAAACAGTACATAAATTCAAGTATTGGGACAAATTCAGATATTGACCTGATCATGGAGCTACAGAAAAAGTTATTACAAATTATCCTGAGGAAAACATGAATATATAAAAACCAATGGAAATCTTGCCTGTTAGTTGTTGGGACATTTCACTCAAAACCACAAATGTCAACCTCATGGTGGTGCTAGAGGAAAAGTCAGGGGATCACCATCAGTCTACAGGACTCATCCTTGAAAAAACCCAAATGTCTGCACAAAATGTTCAATCAGGTTTATGTTGAAATGCAAAACATTTCACTGCAATAATCAAAACTTTGACCTGCTGGTGGTACTACATGTCATATCAGGTCATCATGATCAACTCCGAAGTTGTCAAAATCCAGTGCTTGGGCAGTGACTTGCAGCATCAGACACTGACGAAAAGAGGCGTCCTTTAACTTTGGTGTGATATGTGGCTGGTCACCTATAGTTTAACAGCGGCAAGCAGTGTCAGGGGGAAACACAGCGAGACAAGGATGAAAGTTAAGGTGATAAACATCCAAGTGGGGCAGGCAGGAGAGGTGGTGGATGGGCCCAACAGACACGATCTTCCACTGGGAGAGCGGTGTTCAAGTCCTTTAAAATTATGAAGCCAAACCCTGTTATTTTTCTCCTAGACCTCACCATGTGTTTTTGTTGCCTGTATGGAAGTGTATTTCGAAAGAAGACAATGCATATAATCGACAGAACTTGACACGGCGTCCCAGAACGTCAATAACCAACACACCCAGAGTACTTTGCACGTCATGTCTGAATATGGAAAGTCCATGACCAATGTTGATATGAGATAAGGTCGGAGTGAGAATGTGTTAGCATTAATCATCCTCTTGGCTCCATGGATCTCCATCCCAAATGTCATGGCAATCCATGGCTGCTGAGGTTTTTCACTAGAAACCGAAAATGTCAACCTTGTGGTGGCGTCAAAGGAAAAGTCGAGGGATAACCACCTGACCAGAATACCCATTCCACTGAGCAGTAAATGTGATGATGTCAAAATGTTCAATCTAAATGCCATAAAAAATAAACTTACTGTAATATGATGACCTTATCATAGTATTGTTTATTCTATTGCACAAAATCCAAAAGCCATCATTTAACTTGTGGTGGCTTTAAGTTAATGACAGCAGTGTTTGTTGGGAGTGAAGGGCAGCACGAGCATTATCTGCGGCACGTACGCAGCTCTGCAGCTGATACTCAGCTCCGCAGTTCAAATACACAAGGCCCAAACCAAATATTGCTCTTTGAGATCCACCAGGCACTTGATTATTTTCCTTTCAAATGAAGTTTCATTATTTTTGATGGAGCCCGATCCCACATTTTTGTTCCCCCTTACAGCGTATGAATGTCACTCGACCTCAGGGTGTAACAGTGAGGCGAGTAAGGGCCACAAAATGCTTCATAAATTTAATTTCCTGATCCGGTAGTTCCTTAACACCCTTGTGGTCATTTAAGTTTGATGGCAAAACAGATTTCATGTTAATTAAAGATAGAAAAAAGTCCCTATTTCTGAGAAATGCTCTGGCAAAACCATCACAGTGTGCACGTATGCTTCTTTAGAGCACTTACAGGGAAAGAAAACCTCTTGGTCAGAGACAGAGGGAATGTGGCATTTGTCTCCTGTTTATTTTGGCCAAGATTCAGCTTTATGGGCTTTATCCTCTTTTATTTGGCTACACAAAGCAAAATACTGATGGTGAAACATGCAGATCAAAAAGTTTTCACTGGCCATATCAGCTAGACACAAGACAGTTATATGTGACCTCAATTATATTTGAATACAACACAAAATAAATTAAGCTGTCTGCCATAAGTTATGTTTTGGGAAGATTTCAAGCTATAAAAGACTGAAACTTAGATCAATATGTAGCATTATTCACAAACATTTTTCACCATCATTAAAATTGACTCTTGACTCGTCGGTCGGCAAACCCTCATTAACTTTGTGTCATTTTATTACTGACATCTGATTCGTTTTTTGATTAACACATGTGAGAGGGAATTACAGCCACTGGAGCATTCAAGGTCAAGTTGACTTTCCCTGTCACCTCCTTAACGTGGCGTGAAACCAGTAATACATTCTGTTTAATGGAGTGACACAAGGCATCGCTGTGGGCCGGGCCAGACGGGTTTGATCGTGACCACTGAGCCAGAAAGTTGGTCCTGAGCAGCAGAAGGCTCACTAGGAGCCCTCCTCTATTTCAATGCGTGGCCTGACAGCCAGCATTTTGCTGATGGGGACCTAATAAGGCCTGGCGTGGAGTGACCCTGGTCCATGCCTGCTGACAGCCTCTAACGCCACCCCCCCCCATCACAACCCACCACTTCCACCACCCCGCTTGAGCCGTCAGACGGCCCCCTCATCAAGGAGGCCCATACGTCTCTCCACATTGAGCCAAACTCTGACTCTTATCATGGAGGGCCAGTGCTCGTGTCAGATGGGCTTAATGACTCAATCTATCTGATCAAATACGGGTGGCGCTGGTATGCTAGGAATGGGCCTGTGCTATGGCAGAGGGAGCAGAGTGTGTGTGTCTGTGGTGGGAGGAGGGTGTCGATACTTTCGCCAAAGAAACAATCTATTTCCTCCTAATTTGGAATCCAAGGAGACGTAACAGTCAACCCGAAATTCTTGGCAACACAAGTTACAGTAAAGTAGCAGTTAGCAATTAGTCAGGACACATTCTCGGAACCCATCGGCTGTATTCGGCGTCTGACTTCCGGCAGACAGCGATACAGCCTCTGGGGGCAGACCCCTGATTTTTTGGCATTCCGGTTTGAGGAGGCGAATTTCCGTTTCCGACTTCCGTAAATATGCTGAACCATTGCGATGGATTCAGTGTTTGCAGTGACACCAATTATGTTCCGCCTCGTTAGTTCACCGCACGGACCGTTTAACCTGGCAACAACTGCAGCCGGCTCAAACGTGATTGATCAATACCACGCGGACTACAAATAGCCTAGCACCAGAAACCAGGGCTCTTCCGCTCTTCTTCCGGACGCAAGATCTCCGGGGTTTGCCTACAGACTCTACATTCACTGAATGCAGAGTCTGTATATAGAGACTAGTCAGGACATAAACAACAAATCAGTTGGAGTGAAAATAGGTCTGCAAGGTTACTTGGTTTTCTATTTTATACATAAATTGATACTACATTTTGAAGGCATTGTTTGAAAATATGCTTACTTGTTTAAGATTGATACCACAGTGCCGGTATGCCAAAAATGACGCTAGAACCAGCAGCAAGTTAGCTTAGCTTAAAGTGCCAAACCAGGGGAAAAAACTAACACATTGCATCTTGTTTCATTTGTACAAAAAAACAAAGTAAAACTTTACAAATTAAGGATTTAAGGGGTGAGCAGTGACTTCCTTGACTTTCCTTCCTTTCATCACAATGATGCTGCAAGAGAGACAGACTTTAGCATGAATTAAGCTAAACTAGCTGTTTCCCTGTACTTGAAGTCTTTATGCTAAGCTAACTATGTCCTTGCTTCATCTTAAAGGTACCCTGTCAGGTTTTATTTCTACAATTTGGTCCCCATATATTTGCAGTCATATTCAGATGCAGGTGCCTAAACACAAAAGTAAAAGCAGAGAAGAAGACTGCATAACAAATAAACCAATGATTTTCAAGTTGCGGCCCATGGGCCAGTTAGGGTGTAGTGTGGCCCACTGAGCAATTTCTGACTAGATTTGGGTTCTTTATTAATTTTATCTGATTATTATTTGTTTATTAACTTAATGTATATGTGGCCCCCAGACAAAGCAGGTTGAGTATTGTGCATGGCTAGATACCCCTAAAAATATGCATTTTTGTATGTAATCTGGTTAAGCCTACCCTTTTACCACACCTTCAATAAACCTATCTCTGTTTTATTTGGATGGCAAAGTTCTACCAAAATATTACGTCTAAACAGATGCCACCAGAGATAAGCAGAACAATAAATGTCACTTTGTAATTTGGATGAACTGGCTTTTTACAGCCAGAGAGACTAATGTACATGCCAGTGCTTGGTGCTGTTGAACCTACAATACCTCCTGTGCACTCTGACAAGTAAAGTCTTGACCAAGCCCTGGGCTTCGCTAATGGAAGGCAGCCAAAACATTTTCTTTGCTCGATAGCATCTGTTTGCAGTCGAACGAGTATCAAGAGTGGTCGGCGCGTGACAGCGAGGGGAAAGAGATTGTGACACATTTCAGACAAGTGCTAATGAATGTAAACATCACTGTGATAAAGACAACACAGCATGAGAAAACATCACCGCTGAGGAGAGAGGGTAATTTAATCCATTTTTCAAACGCCTCTCGCCTGCCACAATGCTCTTATCGTCCTCATCATGGGAGACGTAAAAACAAGCTCGGGATGAGTTGTGTCAAAGAGACGGCAACAGGGAGGGAGAGACAGGGAGGGAAGACCTCCTGTTGAGAACATGAAGGAGGACATTTTCACTGCAAGGAAGGTGAAGGACACCTTGGGGTGCTATCCACTTAATGAAAAAAGTGACGAAACTTTAGATTTTTTTTCTTTTCCTGATTAGGAAGGAGTGTTTTGGGCTGCGTGAGTCAGCGGGGAGCTGATTGAATTTGTCTTGGTTCAAAAACACAATTACTTGAGGGAGGAAGATAAAGATGCCTTCAATTAGCTCTCAGCGCCCGCGTATAAATATTGCATGGTAAATTTTGTTTCTCATTAATAAATTCATTTTCTGATTTATTTGTTTATTTCCTGTCGCTTCCCTCCTTTCTTTGTAGCAAGTATCAAGAGGCTATACCACCTCTCTTTGTTGTCCTTAATTTCTCAAGGCAACTTTCGAAGAGAACCAAAAACGGACGGTCTTAAAGGCCCCATACGAGGAGAAGGCCAGATACTAGCTCTGATATGTTACAGTGACAGCGTGAGAAAAGCCCAGAGGAAAAAGACCCAAAAGAAGAAGAACCACAACGAGCACATTCTACTACAGGTGGCCAAGAAAAAGAGAAAGAAGAACCAGAGCTGGTCACTCATAATTTCACTTGTGTATCTCCAATACCTGACCGATCATCACCAAAAAGAAGATCCAAGACCTATCCAAAGAGAGTAACTACAGGAAAACAACAGTAAGAAGAGATGAAGGTTAGATGGAAAATGAGATTCAAAATGCTTGAAGTAGGTGGTTGATTGATATACTATTTTCCAGTCAAATTGGTTGGACGATCACTGATGTTACTTTCAAAGCTTTCTATTTTTCAGCTGAAAAGGTCCAGCCCTCTTCTGAAAACGCCCACGTTAGAGCACTTCAGAGCGCTGTATTTGCAGCTGAAAGCTTTAGTTGTGTCTGGTTGCTATAATACAGAATTTCCATAAAAGTAAAACTGTCGATACAAGGCAGGATAGTTGCTCTGGATGAGGGGAAGGCTAGAGTATGTATGGAGGGAGAGAAGACTAACGGTCTGTGGTCAGCAGCATAAATTGCTCCTCCGTTGTTATTGATGTGATGGTTGGTCCTTGTGGCATTTGTCCCACCCTGGCTAAATAGTGACACTGACGAATCTTGAACATTTTTCAACTCTCAATGCGACCACCAACACACACATATGCAAAAAAACGCAATCGTGCATTGCTCAGCGCAGAATGGATGCTTAGCACCTCATCATGCTACTAAGATGTGTAGCATAGTCTAAATACGCTGCGCTTACATTGCTAAGAATTCAAAAAAATATGCTGGCGAAAGTCCTAGAATCTTCTAGGAAGAAAGTCCTAGAAATGAATGTGATGATAACCATTGAATCAGTAGGTATGAGTAGAAACGTATGATTTATCCTGTGATTGTATCATAACAATTAAGATGTGTAGAACATGAGGGACCACAATGGAAATAAGTAAAGGACTTTGTTGTGTTATTCCTGGCAATGTCTTACATGCTTGTACTTTTACTACTGTAATTTGAATTTTGATACATAAACTAACTAAACTGAAACAAGTTTGAAGTTGGACTATTAATACATTTTTATGAAGAAATGATTAGGAATGAGAATCGAATGATTATATAGTTAACTAAGGACAAATGCAATGCCTAATCACTGTGTGACCTTATGGAAGTGTGTAATGGGCTATAGGGAAATGAAAGAACTAGTGGGGAAGTAGTAAGAAGAGTGAGCGGACACAGATGGCTGATAAAAACGGAAGGATCTGCATTCATATAGAGTGTTTGACTAACAAATCGGCAAAACATTGCTTCATGACTGAGGATGTCCTGAGGTATGACCTAAAGCATCGACAAAACTTACGGGAATGATGTTTTTGTCATATAGAATTTGTTCATCTTAGCAAAGTTGATCATGCCCTCTGTAGCTCCATCCGGTCAGCCTCATGCCTACTGGTGTTTTAATGGAGGATGTCCACAAAGGGATAGAAACGAAGCTATAAGAACTCGACATGTTCTTGATCCCAGCTCGTCAAATAATGCCGCTTTGTCTGTGATTTCGATTTTTGGGTCCAACAAACATGGGACTTTCACCCGGGAGCCCGCCATTTGCTTCCTGTATGGATGTGGAGCCAAACCATGAGGTTTTCCTCTAAACCTAACCACGTGCTTTTGTTGGACAAGAAAATGAATATTAAAACAAAGTGTTTTATCTACATTGCAAGGGTATTTTGAAAAAGACGGTATGCATCTAACAAGCAGAAATTGAACACCTGTGCAAAAGGAAGTATATTTTGAAAGACACGGCATGTAACAAGCGTAAATTGTCCTGAAATGTCAACAGATGCAGAAAGGATACCTAGCGTGTCACACTGAGATGTGAAACTCCACTGACAATATTTGATGAGTTGGGACGAGAGTGCATTGAAGAACCCTACATTTTAGTTAGAGGTTGCCACTGATTGCTGGGGGACACTGTGTCACTCTGACTCAGACTCTCTTTTCATCCTGAAGATTGAACAGAGTTTTTCTATCTGAATATACCAGTTTGATCATCCAGAATTCTCTCGACCCCTGAGCCTCGCTGCCTTGAGGAGTCCTTCTCTTCTGGTTTAGAACAGCTGGCTTTCAGAATGTTGCAGGATAAAGTTGTAGCAGTGTGAACTGCCCCACCTCAGCTCGACTCAAGCTGGCTGATGGTGTCACCTGTGACTCAGCTTGTCAAGTCGCCAGCAGCTTGCTTTAAAACGTTATGCACGTTACCTGTTAGAAAGGCCAATTAGCTTGTAGCGAAGTCAGCTGGCTAAGGCAGCACTTTGTGTGTTTGCTTGCTGCGGCGTTCTTTGACAACAGCCCTCTGTCCCCTGCCCGAGTCTGTCTCATTAACATCCCTGTAGCTGCTGACATGTCTGTCGATCTCCATCCTGTGTTGGTGTCAGATGGTGTGTCACTGCTGCTACTGCTGCTGCTGACTGTGTATGTGCACGTCACACAATCCTAAAAAAATGTTACTTGTCCTTGAAAAACTGCAAGTTAGAATGGAAGTACAGAGAGTTGTTATTAAGGAGATGACGCACCGTCTCGGCTGCTTGCACTGGTGTAAACTGGCAGGTTTCAGAACGTTGCAGACATTGCAAGAATCTTTCGTCTAAACTGGGCTTTATCCTTCAGAATCCAAGGAGGTTGTGAGTCGAACAGCAATAGGAAAATAGCAATATCAATCAATAATTCTTTATTGATTTCATTGTAAGCCTCTGCATAACTAAAACAAAGTAACATAAGTGTACTAGACGAAAAGGCTTTTGAAAGAAGACAGTTAATAGCTGGGAGAATCATCCTTGCACCAGTCAATTCTGATTAGAAACTTGCACTAGACAGCCAGGCTAATACACCAGGGTTAGCCTATATATCCCCATAATCAGAGTGTGACATCAGCCTGTATAATGGTTAGCCAGAGAAGGTCTACCCACTGACCTGTGGCCTGTGTTGACCCTCATTAGCCAGGGCCACACACAGCATCTGTGCACGAGGCAGTCGGTAACCTAAGGCCACGTCAACTCCATCCATCACTGACAGCAGCCAGGCTCCAGCACATCCAACACCGATCCTCCAGTGCAACTTCGTCTTGTATTATGACATATACTGTAATATAATGTGTTTGAAGATGGAGTTGACTTATTTCCACCATCCACTGATATATTGAGACAAGTGATATCCATAATCACTGACGATGTAATAACATCTACGGACTTTACAACAATCTAAAGCCTCTAGAGCCTCGGCAACAACAATGACAACTTGCGTTTGATTGGATATTGACACCACAGTGTTGCAAAAAATACATTTCATTCAACTTTTGATTTGGAAACTGAAAGTCTATAAAAAACTGTGAGATGTGTACAATACTGCTGGCATTTGAATTTGTTCCCAAATTTGCCAGTCCACATCAGACATAAAATCCACCTGTATTAACTTCAAGCAGCCCATTTAGGTTGTCCTCGCTGTTTAAGGAACTTCTTGTAAGTTGCTTTGGAAATAGACAAGGACAAACAGAAAGAATGCAATGCAACACTTTTCATATGAAGGACAACATTTCTTTTGTTTTTTCTTTTAGTTCTCCACCCGACGTGTTAACAGACTCACTCATCACAGGCTCGACATGTGCTCTCTCGGGGGCGTCCGCAGGGATGTCATTTCTCATGGCCTCTTGGAAAACACAATATACAAACTTCGCCATAAGGCAGGACCACCTAGCGAGAGGGAGAAACAGCAGTCACTGTTCACAAAGTGCTCCATTCAGAGAAAAGGCTTATGCAAAATAAACACCTACAACATGATAAGGATTGTCATATAAGCAGCAGAAGACTGGACCAGTGTATACTTGGGATATGACACAGGCGTGCTCGCACATGAGTTTTCTGTGTCCACAGTTTGCTTTCATATTTTGTGTCTTTTTAAAAAGTCAACAACAAAAAAAATCCACATTTATTCCACATTTTCCAGAACCACAAAGTCCCTGTTGCTGCAAAATTTAAAGTCAAGGTAAACAGCTAGTCAGAGCATTGGAAAACACTGCATTATTTATGCTGACTTTGTGAGGTGTTGGTACTTATGAAGCCGGCCATGGAATTAACCAGGTTAAGAAACAAACTGTGTAAAATTTTCAATCCACCATAAAATCCTCCTGGTTTTTATTTGCCTGTATTATACTGAAAGGTGTTTAAAATTGTTTCCCAAAATTTAGCATGATCGATATTCAGCAGATCTAATGCCATGTATTATGCATGAATGAATACCATGTTTTCATTTCAGTTTAGTGTGTTAGCATGCTGTTGCTACAAGCACAGGCGGTAATGTCATTAATTTGTCCAATACTTTGGTTCAATACCAAATTCCTGAACCAAATTGTGACCTGATTGTGATGCTGCTGAAACATTAAGAGATATAAAGTTTATCCTAAGGGGAACATGAATGTCTGTACCAAATGTTATAGCACCCAGTAGCTGTTAAAGCATTTCAGTCCAGCCACAAATGTGCACCTCATGGTGGTGCTTAAAGGGGAACTAATGTTTTTTCAACCTGGGCCCTATTTTCCGATCTACTTTTGTCTAAATGAGTGATAGGATGTTCAGTATTTGACAGTACAAAGCTAGGCTCGGATTGTTAGTATAATTATCCGACAACATAACGGAAAGGAGAAATGAACGCCTGTGTTTACCTTTAGCTGGATTCGGACATGTTCCTCTGCCTGTTGCTGCTCCCTCTCTCTCTCCTCGTCCGCTCTTCAGTTTCAATGAGCTCTGCGTCCGTGTGTGTCCGTGTACGTCCGTGTACTCCGTGGTCAAATAAATACGGGCTTTCATCAAATTCAAATGGCTCATCTGGATCCAGTTGGTCAAAATCGGGTAAAAATTCAGCCATGACTACTCATAACAAAGTAACTCCTCGCGTTTGTAAGGTCACTCCAGCGGTAACTTCCTGCAACAACTTAAATCTCGCAAGACGTGAGATTTCAGAGCCAGACTTTCACTCTGAGTGAGTGTTTTGACTTGCCACAACAAACATGTCCGAATTTTTTACCCGATTTTGACCAACTGGATCTGGATGAGCCATTTGAATTTGATGACTGCCCCTTTTTATTTGAACATGGAGTACACGGACATACACGGATGCAGAGCTCAATGAAACTGAAGAGTGGACGAGGAGAGAGAGGGAGCAGCAACAGGCAGAGGAACATGTCCGATTCCAGCTAAAGGTAAACACAGACGTTCATTTCTCCTTTCCGTTATGTTGTCGGATAATTATACTAACAATCCGAGCCTATCTGTGTGAAAAAAATGCCCTTTTAGTGGACGTATTTTGACATTGTTTGACGCTGTCTGAGTGCCCTATTATTTAACATAGCCGCGCTCACGGGCTGCAGGCAGGTCAGCCCTAGCTTCGTACTGGAGAAATGTCAAATATTGAACATCCTATCACTCATTTAGACAAAAGTAGATTGGAAAATAGGGCCCAGGTTGAAAAAAACATTAGCTCCCCTTTAAGGAAACACCAGGGGATCACCACAGATAGTAGGCTCCATCCACTGGGGACCACAAATGCCTGTATACACTGTTATGGCAATCCATCCAACATCGCCATCCATAGAATATGAATATAGTTCAACCCTGGAAGAAACTGAACATTACTATGTTTCACAAATGATGTTCCATGAGGCTGTTATTAAACTTCTTTTTTTCGGCCACTTGAGGGAAACTGAAACAAGTTGTGAAAACAGAGCTGTCATATCATCACCTTTTAAGTTGATATGGCAAACATGTTAGCAAGTAGTTGCTTACTGGAGATTCAGCAGTTACAGAGCGACATTGATATTCATTTGGAGTCATGTTTGTGGCCACCGTATTAATCCAAGTCCAATATTCACTCTCTTGGCTCTGTTTTTGGTCTCCACCAACTCCTGAGGGAAATATCTGGTTCTTTAGCAGCTAAATGCCCCACTATGTTCACCAGCTGGTCTCTAACTGTGTCTGTCTGCTGCTTGGTGCTGAACAGATTTCAGAGCTTTCTGTCTGAAAATAGTTGCCTGCTGAGGCTGAAAAACGACACTGTGGGAGCTGTGAGAGTGAACTGAGCAGTGAAGCTGTGGCGGGACAGCTGAGCAATGAGCTGAAACTCAATACACAGCTCTATAAAGCTGCGGGGAACTGCAGATTCAGGTGTGAGTTTTCTGTTGTAAAGTTCATTATTATGAGCAACTTCAGTGTCACAATATCATTTGATAGATTGTTATTATTGAAATGGTGATTATAGGTAGTAGGGGGTTTGTTGTGCCCACCTTTTCTGTGCTTTCAGTTGGATTTTAAGCGGGTATGTTTGTTCAAAAGACGCTCTGTGCTTTGTCTAGTAGTGTCGACTCACATTGCCAGTTTTAATAATCGCCGCAGTCTTGGAAGATATGATAAGACATCCTGGTTTTGAGCCTCTCGTGAGAAGAATGAACATGCAACAGCGTCCATTCTGGTATAAAATTTTGACCACTTTTCACTCTTTTAGAAAGCACCATCATCTATTGGGTTGGGAGAGAGTTTCTGCCTCAAGCAAGGAAGTATCTCGGGTCTTCTTCAAGAGTGAGGGGAGAATGGAGTAGAGATGGATCGGCGGTTTGATGTGACTTCTGCAGTTATGCGGGCGCTATGCCAGACCGTCATGGTGAAGAGGGAGCTGAGCCAGAGGGCAAAGCTTTTGATTTACTGGTCCATCTACGTCCCAACCCTCACCTATGGTCATGAGCTCTGGGTAGTGACTGAAAGAATGAGATCACGGATACAAGCGGCTGAATTGAGTTTCCTCCGTGGGGTGTCTGGGCTCAGCCTTAGAGATAGGGTGAGGAGTTCGGACATCCGGAGGGAACTCGGAGTAGAGCTGCTGCTCCTTCTCCTCATTGAAAGGGATAAGATGAGGTGGTTCGGGCATCTGATTAGGATCCTCCTGGGCACCTCCCTCCCAGATGTTCTGGGCACATTCAACTGGTAGGAGGCCCCGGGGCAGACCCAGAACACACTTGAGGGATTACACATCTCATCTGGCCTGGGAACACCTTGGGGTCCCCCAGGAGGAGCTGGAAAGTGTTGCTGGGGAGAGGGACGTCTGGGGTGCTTTGCTTGGCCTGCTGCCCCTACAACCTGGCCCCGGATAAGAAAATGGATGGATGGATGGATGTATCTCTTATACCTCCAACTCGTCCCGTCCCTCCCGTGTGTGTGTATGTGTCTCAATCATCTGAGTCGTGATGCTTACTGGAATGGACAGATTTGATGGGCAGGGTAGTATCACATAAGATGATTTATAGAATTGGTCTGTGAGTTTCCTTGTCACTAAACCAGTGCTACAAATGCTGCACCAGGTAAAATGGAAACACTCTGTTAAAATTTAATCATTCTCAATAATTTATTAGTTATAGGAATAATTTATTCGTCATAGGTCTGGGTCTGGATAGGACGGCATCTGGTCCTGGAGCTGAGAAATGGAAAGGGATGCCAGGTCGTCCACCCTCGTGGAATCGCCTACTGATTCTAGGTGCATCAAGCTATGCAGTTATTGAATTAAAAATGTAAAGGATCCAAGGTAATAACTCTGTAATTTCATCCTTGGAGGTGTTGTCACTGCAAAGGTAAGAGGAACAGCAATAACTCCTCCCTTCCTTGAATACTGTTATGACAGTAACCTCTGATAGCGTTCTCACTGTATTGTTATCTCACCTGCAAGCTGTGACAGGATCTAAAAGTTTAGACTGCAGCGTTAAGATGCATAGCCATACCTCAGTCAGCTCAAGTTGATCTGTGAGATTACTTAACCTGACTGACGGTGTAGACTGCAGTAGGTAGGAAGGATAAAGGAAATGACCCGAGAGTTGTTGCAACCTTTCAGAAATCTTAGATGCTTACAGACTTACATGGCGCTGTGCTCATGCATACTCATTTTGACATTTGGCATCTCATTTTGATTCCTGCCTGCACAGATGCGGTACAAGTGGATGGAATTAGCGTGGACTGATTTGGATGTGATTACAAAATAACACTGACTGTGAATGTGATCCAGGAGAGGAATAAATAAAGATAATCTTTTCAAAAATAACATGCAAATCTTAATGGATTGCTTCTATCTCCTCCGTTTAAGTCATGTGTCACAGCTTGTGTGTTTTCAACGTGGCCAATTATAATCACAATCGCACAGCAACACCAAAAGCGCATGTTTGACATTGCCAAACACTAACAAGAAAATAATCATAACTGCAAGTGCTAATATTTGCTCACAGAGTCCATGTTTTATTCATGGGACATCTGTGCCACTTGGAAGCAGCCCGGAGCTTCACAACCCAAAGAAGAGTTATTCAATTAAACTCTGCAAAATTGATGGACAAATGTTTGCTGCTTTTATTCCGTTTTTCTATTTTGCAGCAGCCCAAATCTAACCCCATAACAATGCATCAATAATCTCTCAATGCTGCATCACCTCACCTGCCAATCAAAGAATGGACTGGGGCCTGTTTGCTTTCCTGATTTGAAATATTAATACAGGTTAGCCTTGTGAGATGCAAAAATGTAGACTGGGGCACATGCTGGCACCAGAAGCAAGGCCGCAGCTTGACAAGGCAAACAAGAAGTCCTTAAATAAATGATGAGTTTAAAGGTTCGGAGAGGCTCTCTGACATAAAATAACCAGTGTACAATGAGTGCAACCCTGACCCAAGGATTTCAGCACAACCTCATCAGCATCAGTGGAGAAAAATCCTACATTTACGTGCAGCTTGTGCCCTCTCACAGTCAGGAACACTGAGGGACATGCACATTATACTGTACATAAACCTGGCTCTGTCTGGGCCGGAGTCAGTCATCCTGGCTCGAAGCAGGAGACAAAATGATAACGAGCCAGAACCCTCTTCTTCACTCTCATTCTTTCTCTCCTCCCGGGGGAAAGGTTGCAGTGTGTGCTGCTGCCTGTTAAACTGAGAACCCGTTTACGCTGACAGGCTGGATGTTCGTTCCCTCGGCGCTGCGGCTGCACCACGCACCTCACCATCCAAGCATGGAGAGGAGGGAGAGTTATTTTAGAGGACAAATAGTGTGTTTGGCGTACTACAGAGACACATTCCACACTGCTGTATGTCTTTGGGGGAGGAAGAAGAAGCTTAAGCACCCAGCAATTGTTGGCATGTGGATACCGGATGTCAAGTGAAATACATATAATTTTTACTGTATTGTGAGCTGATGGATTTCCTGGTCCCTTGAATGCAGCGCTGATGGTGGAATGAGAGAAAGCGGCTTGAATGTCAGAGCTGGCACAGTGAGGGCCTTCACTGAGCCCGGGCCATGGCTTCCAGGGATTTGTCCAGATGAGAGCCGAACAGGCCGGAGGATCTGCTGGAGCCTTCCACATCTCAGTTTTGTGTGTGTGTGCAAGTGTGTGCATGAGGGCGGACATGCCTCAGATGGACTGTAGACTTAGTACTTTTTCCAGTTCTGAACAAAATGTTGAGGGCTGTACAGTCAGGGGAAAGCTGAAGGAGTGGGGTTGTGCTTCAGTCTGACAGACACAGGTGGGTGAAAGCCGATCCAGTATTAAATACAAACGGCCTCTGAAGACATGGTATACAGACCGATACTGACTCACAGTCTGATTTTGCCCAGGTGTACTGATCCAAACACATCAACACCTAGAAAAGCACACTTAGTAGAGTGCCAAAGAACTTGTAATTTCAGGAAATGCACAACAACATGTGTCAGAAGTGAATCAAAGTACATTTTTGACAGAGTCGCGGTGCATTGTGTGGAGCAGATCGAATTTTTCGAATAACAAGAACTGTATGTGAAACATAGACGCAATATAATTATAAGGACAAATGTATTTTAATGACTAAAACAAAGCCAGAAATCTTTACTTCATGCGCTCATAACTGGACTTTTAATGGAATCAACACAACAAAGTAGGAATAACAACAATAAACACAGCTATGGTATGGTGTGGCATTAATCTGCAGATGCTCCGGTTCAAAATGAGACCAAACTTCTCTGTGGATGCCAGGATTTGAGCCATGACAGATGCCAAAATGTGGCCCTCAACACCTAGTAATTCTTGTTGTTTTTAGTTGAGCCAATTTCTGAGGGACTTACGGCCCTTAGACAGGTTAATAGAAGTCAGGATTCAGCAGTCAATGACAGTACAGAACAGACAATAAAAGAGGTTTTTCAGCAACAATGAATCACCGCAACCTGAAGAGATATTTGAACACACAGTCATACATATGCACACAAAATATGAGGCTAATTGGTCCAGTAGTTTGTGAGAGTAGCTGCAGACAGACAGATACCTGGCAGAAATCGCTTGGCGTTAGCCCACCAAAACCTTCTGTAATTGGCCCAAAAGTATGAGCCATCCCCCAAAAAACTTCACACCAGAAACTACCATGGTTCAGTTTGATCCAGACCTAGACCACCTCTTTTCGTCGGAACAATATTCAGCTGTTTGGTCCAGACCGTGCTCCGGTCCAGACCTAAGCTCAGGTTTTGTACCTGTAACATTGATTCGGATTAAAGTGACAAATCCAAAAGTCCGGACCAAATGAGGCAGGTGGGAAGGAGCCCTACAGTAGCTTGAAGAGTTTATTTTGTAATGTTTCCTGCTGACGTGTTTAAAACAAAACCCTGTGATAGGGTGTTTACAAAGGTAACACTACATCAGCTCTGAGTTTGGCTGGAGTTACTGGAGTGCAAATATCCAATAGAGCAGAACAGAGATGCTAATATTTAACTTAGGTGCTGGTAAGCTAAAGTAGCATCCAGGACAAGTTCCAAGTCTTTTTTTTCCCCACAAAATATAACCTTATAAAATAATGCAGGATGAAATGCTCTCAGCCAGGGAAATAAGGCTGTGTTGCAGTACCACTGTGGGTAACATTTACAGCTTATGTTAGAGCAGACAACTACACTGTTTAATTCATTTCTTACACTTAAGCTCTATTATTGTGAAGTATTTTTGGTTTTGGTTAGGGTGAACTTATGTTGCTCTTGCGACAGCCCCACGTCCACAACCTATCCAAAGCTTGCTGAGACGAACAGGACAAACGTTGGGGCTGGTTTAGCAAGCTTCCATTTTCTGAAGTTCTGGCTACCATAGATCAAGGAACTGTGTTATTTGGCTGTGTCAAAATAAAAGCAATTGACATTATGAATAAATTAGAATGAACATTTTGAAGGACGTGACATTTCGCTTCTCATTTTTCAAATTACTTTCACAAGGCCAAATGATGAATGCTTCCTCATTTTGTGGTTTGAAGCAGCAGGGTTTGGGTTTGTTTTTTTTTTAGACAAATTGGTCCGTGTTACTCACCTGTATGTGTTAGTCACTAGTATTCAAAGATCTCCCAGCTAGCTGGTGGCTTGCCAGACAGTAATGAACAGCAGCCACCAAGACTGAGCAAACAGACACATTTTAAACCTGATATATTCTGTCATTTGAAATGCCAAAATATACCACAAGTTTCTATGGCGACAACACTGTTTTCCATTTATACAGCTGTGCATGTTCAACTGCATTTCTCCTTTAGTTATTTTGGCGATGTGAGAACAAAATGTCACAGTCGTCTGACACTGAAAGCACTTAAAAAAAAACTTTCTTAACAATGCAGTGCCAAATTAGGGAAAAAATACACACAAAAAAATCAATGCACAAGTAGTGCCTTGTAAATATCAACCTATTTGTTAAGGATTAATCTCCCTTCATTACACCTCGGCTGTATCATAAGCTAAACTTCCCCTAAGCCACAGAAATGGGCTCTTTGTTGACTGTTTTTGTCATTAAATTCCCTTCACCCTGTACACTGTTTCCACCTAAAAGCAGAGAATATCAGGCGGAGGAAAAAAATCAATTACACCTTGCACTTCTGTGTGCATGTCAGGGGCTTTTCAGCATTGGAACCTAATTAAATTAACCTCAAAGGGAGAGGGACTGGAAGCGCAGCCAGGGCACTCGGTGCACGTCCGATGATTAGCGCATCGATTTATTAAAATGGGCCAGCTAGCCAGACAAGACAAGACCCTTTTCCCGCCGGGGTCTTGTTTACTCCACACTGAGACAGTTAGAACCGTTCTGCTCTGCACTCCTCTGCGCTGCATGGAGGAGTTAATTAGTGGTGAATGAGCAAGCATTTCTGAAATACAGTTAGAGGTAGATATAACGGGCACTGCTTTGTCCACAGTGGTGTGGCAGTAATGAACGTCCAGCGATTTAGCTTCTGGGTGTGTTCGTGCAAGACTGAACTAGTTCTCATGTTGACAAGAAAAAGAAACCTTAAACATTTTTCCATGTAGTTTGTGTTAGATGTGGAGGTTTAATGGAAAGAGCCTAAAAATGAATGGATCGGATTCAAAGTCCCACAAATCCAACTTTATTCACACAATCAAGTTGGAATCGTGGATCCAAAATGTCGCCCAGTCTTACCATCTGTGTGTCTCCCTCAATCCTTTCTATACATCCACACACACACATAGCACACTGAAATAAACAGATCCAAATGAAACGTGGGATGTCGATACAAGGTAAAGCAGTAAGTCACATGTACATCTTCATTTCCTATCCTCGCCTTCTGTCCTTGCATCTTAAGGCCTTTGCACATTGAGTCCGTTTCAGATGTGTTTTTTTAACCCGTCATCTTAAAAGAATCGTTACGCACCTTACACATTGATTCCAATGTGTTTTATTGTTCTATGGTGTTGAACATAAGCTATTAAATGATTCAAATGTGCCCCGCTCCTCTGTCTTGTCGCAGCTGTGTCCTGCCGCCACATTTTCTTCACTGATTCTTGGTCAAACGTCTCTAAAGGCGCTGACGGATGCGAAAAATGCAGAAAATTGAACCTGTTCCAAAGTTTTTTATGACGGACGAAAGTTTTGGACTGTGCCAAAGTGATTGACGAAAAAAAATGGACTCAGTGTGCAAAGGCCTTTAGTACCTCTCACCTGAGATGCAAGTGGAGGAGGCGCGGAAGAGACACGAGGACAGAGGTCGAGGCAACAGGCATTTAACAAAATGAGACATCTGTGCTCTTAGCCATCATTTGAAAGCAGCGTCAATTAAATGTGACACGTGGCAGCTGTGTGTCTCATCTCTTTGATACGTCACCGATGCCACAAAGCCTCCTCTCTCCTCGGGATGCACTTTAGGAGTTGAGACATCCTTCAAGATGGCACGCCGAGATCGATTTCCAGGTCACAGGCAGCAGGACGGAAGAGAGCGGAGATGAGGAGGCACACAATAGACAAATGAGAAAAGCCCACAGTGACCTAAAGCAGGAAAAGGTAAACAAACAGCAGAGGTCACGGGTTCAGAGCCCAGCGCCTCCTAATCCTCAGAACGGGCCTCCCAAAGAATCTGCTGCCACAGTGGGTCATCTGGATATCCTGGCACTGACTCACTTTGTCAGCAAGCCTGTCGCCATAAGACAAAAATATGCTCATCACCACACAGACGCACGTCAGGCTGAGCTCCTCACACACAGGGACATCTGCATATGAAGCACAGTAAGCACTACTTCACATATTTTTAATTGATTAATCAAGAAAACAATTAGCTGATGTTTCAGCCCTGTTCATATGAGTGAGATATTTAGGCCCAGATTTTACAAAGTGCTTTAGGCCCTATGAATGGTAATATGAATGATTACCAACACTGGCTTGTTTTTATTTTTGCAACTCAATTTGCACAGTTATGCACACGCATAAAATAACACCAGGGGCCAGAAATTTGTGAATAATAATTAAAATGTGCTTGTTGTGGCCTTGGGGAAATTCATTTTTACAATTCTGTTGTTATATATGTTCAGCACACACACACACACACATACATACACTGAGATGTGCCCATACTTGGTCCATTTGTGGACCTGAGCCTGCGACCCCAAGCCAAGTCCCCACAGACTGAGCTACTGCCGCCCCACATACTCATAAAAAACATGCATATGCGACCTATAATGGAAATAACTTAAAAATAAATGGATGGGACTTGAAGTCTCAGAAATCCAATTTCCAAGTAAAGTTGGACCTGAAATATACATGAGTAACACGCAAAAGTCATGCATGCATACGAACTGACTTTCCGTCAGCAACAAATGCACATGGTAACGTTTTGCCAACACTCGCATGTGGTTGGGTTAAGGAAAAAAAAAACAGGGTTTGGCTTTACAATCTTATGGGAAGCAAACACTGGCCTCCCAGGTGAAAGTCATAGGTTGCCAGACCCATCCACTAGGCAGACCAAACGTCATCTTTTGCCCGGACACTTTTCACGTCCTGTCCGGGGCATCCGGGGGTTGTTTAGAAATTGATGATATTGTTCGGTTTTCCTTGTGTGTGTGTGTGTGTGTGTGTGTGTGTTAGAGTGCGTCATGGGCTGCACATTTCTGTCTGAACCCGTCCGAGTCCGAGAGAAAAGTACCCGAACCCGTCCGAACCCGACAGTCATTCTGTTTTGTTATGTCCGAAATCGCACCGAGCCCGACATTATTTAATGACTAAAGCACTGAGTTTGTGTCACACAGGCATGCGCCGCGGGTGCTCCGCGGAGAGGGAGACCTTCGTGTTTGAGACGGGAGCAGGCGGCGGGAGGTCCGAGGCTTCCAGCGAGGGGAGAGGGAGAAATATAACAAAATAAGATAAAATAGGAAAAACCTGTCTCCCTCTTTTATTTAATTTTCAGCGTGTAATCAAGGTGGAGGCGGGCAGCGGGAGGTCTGAGCGTTCCAGCGAGGGGAGAGGTAGAAACAAACAGCCAGTGTGTGTGTTCTGTTCAGGTGTTGTCACGTAAATAACAGTTCCCAAGCAATAAACAGGACAGACAATAGGATTTTATTTATTTTTACACTACATTTTCACTGAAAGTTGACCGAATCCGACCCGAGCCCGAATACAATTTGTACATTTTTGACCGAACCCGGCCGACCCGTCAGGTAGACCTACTGTCGGGCTCGGATCGCCACACTCTAGTGTGTGTATGTGTCCCCTATCTATAGGGGCCTATCTGAATTTCTGTCTTTGAGAGATATTATTTTGTAATTTAACTGAATTTTCTATCCATACATATAAATTTTAAATATATAAAAATTATAAGGCATCTTTGAGTAAACTGCGAGTATCATTTAAGTAGGCTATCTCATGGCCGGGCCGAGTGTCCTCTTTTTTGGAAATCAAAATATGGTCACCCTACCATCCACCATCCTTCCCACCTGCACTACTTGACCTCCCCTGCCTTAACTTTTGTTACTGGCCTGCCGTGTTTCGTCCTAACGCCACTGGGCACCGTTAAACAATAACCAGCTACGTATCATGACGACGTGAAAGGACAGCTATTGCTTAAAATCACTGACCAAGCGGCAGTTTTCAACAACTTCGGAGTGAGACTGGGATGGACTACCACGTGTTCAAATGTCTGAACAGGTGCTGCCTCAATGCCAAATTCTGCTTTTGGTAATCGGCGCTGATAGAATGTTTAACAAACTATTGTCCTCTGCAAAACTTGCATTCAGAGCTGAAGAGGGGAGGGTTGTGTTAGATGACCAGTGGGTACAGCTCCAGAGAAAGCAGCTCCCCTCTGCTGTGTGATTGTGTCAACGTGTACTGTTCTTCATTTTAACATGGAATTAACATGAACTTTGGGCTGGACCGCAACAATGGGGTCAGCTCCGTGAGCGAAAATCAAGACAAACAAAAGTCTGTGACTGCAGGCCACTTCCTGTTTCACATTAAAAGCCCTTAATTCAAATTAAAGTCCCCTAGCATTTCATATATGGTCTGGCCACATTCTATGTTTTGACCTAGTCTCATATATAACACCCACCATTTCTCAACTAATCCAGACCTCTCTAAAAAGATGCAAAGCACAGTGTACTGTTTGAGCTGTGCAGTTCAATTCCCACAATTGTTAAATGCTTAGAGCTTGTCACTCAACTCTAACACAAATCCATGATGTAACCTATCATTTCATGCTCCACAGTGTCTCTATTGTTCATTGAAATAGTTTACTGCTCCCCTCAGGCTGCAGATTGTCTTAATTTTCAACTTGAAATCACCTTTGACTGACTGACTGCAATGAGCTGCATTTCATACACAGCAATCTTATTCACTGTGCCTACTGGGAGTGATGGCTGTGAACTTCTCCAGTACACATGTTGCTGGGTCAAGTGACTGCTGACGCTTGTTTCTTTGTGTGACCTGCTGGGGACAGTGACCCATGACCTTTGGTTCCTGCCCCAAAACAATACAATCACTGACTCTCCAAAAAAGGTGTAATACAGGCAAAAAATACAAAATAAAGTAACACACACTTATTTACAAGCCGTGCTGCGTTTGTTTAGCTTGTCTCATGTTAAGCTGCTTATCTGCAGAGTGAGGAATGTCGAGCCTTTGGGTCATTCCATTTATGTTATTAGAAGAAATAGTCGGCGGGACAATCCAAACATTGTACAAGTGCAACCAAAGTGCCAAGAGAGCGAGGAGATCCCAGGCATGAGTGTACATTTAATCTTAAAACAACATTACCGTTGATACTCGTGTTTAGATATATTCTTTAGCGCGCTGTTATCGCTCACAATTACGATATTGTTTGGATTCCCACATTGCTGCTCATATTTCCAGTGGACTGGCAGCCCACTGATGGAGAGCCTTCCCTGGGGAGTCTAGAAATGCAGCCGTTTTCAATGTGTCTGATCCCACTCCTCTATCCCGAGCTGACTGTAATTGGCAGCCTCTCCTCGTCATTGAGTTATTACATTTCCCCTCTCGGCTATCCCACGTACCCCTGGGAGCACTTCACACTGTGAGCAAGTCCCGCGAGTCCCCCCTCTGTAGGACACAGAGGACCTGAAATATAGTCGTCCTCATGGTAACAGAAATCTTTCTCTGCCTGGCTCTCTCCGTCTGACTCCATATAACAGGCCATCATAGAGTATTCCAGCGTATAATGAGGCACTAAAGTGGAAAATAGCCTGGCGCCAAGTATTATCATTTTGAGATTCCTGAATGTTCACAATTAATGCACGAGGGTGGATACTTTACATTCTGAAAAGAGAAGAAAACAATTATGTGCTAATGCATTAGCAAAAGGGCTTAATGCCTTCGCTCTTCAAAGACGCAGCTGCACAAAAAAAAAGGTGCAAAAAAGGTTTACTTCTCCTCAGAATGCAGGTCCCTTTCAACTTGACATCTCTTTTGAATGGTTTTTATGATGTGGCGGCACAAGGATGATTTATTCTCCTCTAAAGTCACCCGAAGTCGAAAATAAACACAGGTTCAGCGGCTGCCGGTGTCACTGCTAAGTAAACACAGGCCTGCCTGCAATTAAAGTCCCGGTTTCCTCCAGTGGAGCTGACGTCTTGGTTGTGCAGGAGAACCGGAGCAGCAGGAGGCCACAGTCCATTTCTCGCATATTTTCCCCAGGAATAATTGCAGACACTGTTTTGTATGATTAAGGGCTCCGTAATCACACAATTTCCATATTGTTGACTCATACTTGGAGACGGTTTCGTCTGCCGTGGCACAAACTGGTAATTGAATAGGAAATGCAGATGCAATTATCTAGTGTGAAATAACTTGTGAGAAACTTGTCTGTGATCAGTATTTCCACTAGTTTTAGGCTCCAGACTGAGACCTGACACTCACCATACGTCCTCTCTGTGGGAATTTAAATCAGCGCTCCTGCTCTAACTGTTGCAATCAGTAAAGAAAACAAAACCTGGGGGTCGTCTTCTGCAGGCAATGTACAAACCAGCGCTGGTCTCAGAGCCTTGCTGTGTGATGAAAGGAATAACACACACACATACAAAATGCAGGCATAGAGAGGAACTCAATTAAATTTTCTTTTTTAGAAAACAAACTCTACAGATGTATCCACTATGATCCTGTGTCTGCCTCTCCACTTCAATAGAATCAGCTTGATTTAACTTGAAAAAATAACCAACTCTTAGGAGCACAATGAGATCACAAGTTCCAGGTGAGACCCTGTCATTATCCATAACTAAACTGCAGTCTAGACAACATTGTATATAAGAGGGAGAGGACAATTAAGGATGTTTGTCAGACAGACAGCTGGGGCATGGATTGGGGGAAAAGAGGATGCAACTTGATATCTTAAAGGAAAAAATCCACCTGAAGGACCTCCTGTGTGGAGAGCGGGTCAGACAAAGACCATAAAACTAATTTACATTGAAATACTTCTGTACTGTAGCCTGTACTGTAACCTTATTGTCTATTAACTACATTCATATGCAACTGTTTAGTGTTATCAAAACATGTGTACTAAAGTACAACTTCCGTGATTAAGATCAAGGTAAAGTAATTAAAATTAAAAAGGTTAAGGAAAGGTCACAGTCGTGTTTAACAATGACAGCAGCTGTGACTCGAGGCAACAGTAGTAAAGGCACAGTGATTTCCATCACGGGGGTACTTGGATACTTATGCAGTATATTTGTGTGTCTGTTGTTTTTCAGTGTTTCAGAGGAAAACAAACACACAAATAAGGGCCCTGACACACCAAGCTGACTGTCCGCCATCATTCAGTGTTGTCGGTCAATGTGACTGTCGGTAAGCGCCTGTCGTCCTGGTTTTTTAGGTATGTCCCGTCCTGCATCGCTGGCACTTGGCGGCCCTTGTAGTCTTTTTTTATTGGCCAATTTGACAGTAGGCAATTGGTGGGAGAAATCACTCTGATAGGCAGTTCAGCTCAGTGCATGGAAAAAGAAACAGAAGTGAGGAAAGTAAACAAATGGCTAAAGTCAAGAGAGCATGAGATAGACACTAGCCATTGAGTTCTTTAGCAGAAACGGTTCATAACTGTTTGTGTTATTGTTTGAAGGCGTGTGTTAATTGTTCTTTTAATATCGGGCTGTAATGTTAACATGCTAACTGGTTAACTAGCATTTTGAACCCATCCTGCAGAACGCACATGCTAGTTGGCTGTAGTCTTTTCGCCACTAGTTCTTTGATGTCGCTTTGGCTTGTAAGGGACATAAGAACTGGCATGAGGCTGATCTATGGTATTTTTTTTTCCAATATGAGATAAACTACCACACCTCAACATCACAGAGTTAGTTACAAAGAGTACACCACCAATTAAGAATTGCACTCCTATAGAGTGTGCCAGGGCTGACGTCAAAACCCAGAAGTTTAGCATCACTCTGGTTCCCGGAAGAGAAAGTGAATGTGATTTTTGCATTGCGTTTTGGATAATGTCAGAAAATAAGCTCTGTGGCTAACACAAGTTTATGATACTTACAGGTTTTGTTCAGTGAGATAATCTTCACATATGAACACCTTTCATACCACATTTGAAGCTTAAATGCGATCACCAGAAGTAAAAAGCTAACGTTAGGCTTTAACGGACTACATAACTACTCCACGGTCGCATGACTCTTTAACGGACTACATAACTACTCCACGGTCGCATGACTCTCGACGTTTTAAAAACATTGTATAATGGGGAAATCGGACTGTTTAAGCTAAATAAGAAGCTGTAATGGCGGACTGCCAGCACTCTCGCCTGTTCGGGGGTGATGACGTTTAATGTCCCCGACAGGGTTTGTAGTCGTATTGAGCAACTTGTTAGCAACCGCCTTTTTTACGACACGTAAAAGCTTCAAAATTCACAAGTAGCATATTTACTGACGTGCTTTATGTCGTAGAACAAAACCTGAAACTCGCTTAAGCTTTTGTTAACCACAGACCTTATTTGAGGCATTTTACCAAAATCCTATTCAAAAAACCTACTGACTTTTAGACGAGAGAACCGGAAGTGCTAAAAGCGCTAACGGAATTCCGGGTTTACTGGCACACTCTATACAATAACACTATTGAACTCATGACGGGCAGTATTTTTGAAAAAAAGCATCAAAATCTATCCTGCAGAATCAGATATGCCATCTTTTTTATTCCATTTATTCTTCTTCCTTGTCTAACCCAGCCACCTACATTACCCACAATGCAACTCAACCACAGACACTTTGGTCGCAGCATTTCGGTGTATTATGCTAGCCACTAATAGTTGCCTACAGGTTACATCTGTAACAGGAAACCGATGGAATTGGGAGCTGGCGATGTTTTTATTCCCACAGCTGGGGAAATCACAAGTTCACACCATTTTGGTATTCCTCTGTTTACCTACAGCAGCTGACGAGGGTGTGTCGTGAGCCTGAGCCGGTGTTTGCGCTGTAGTAGTAGGTATATATAGGGCTAGTACATCTTTTTCCTCACTAATAATAGCCTACTGGTTCTCTGTTGGAAACAGCCGATGAAGTTTTCGTTAGCCGTTGCTATCCTGCGCACCTGCACGGCGTGGTGATGAACTGTCTTATTGATTTCTGTTGCCGTGCTGTCTTGCGGGCCTGCACGGCGGAGTGATACTGGCCAGAAAATAGTCCCAATTGATAGCAAGGTCTGACGTAATGCGGGGATGTTTTAAAATTATTGAAATAGTCTAACAAAACACATGCATACTTTTTTGTAGCTTAAAACCTTTTGGTTACGTGTCCCCCGTACATCTTCAGAACTACTTTTTCTCCGGTAAGCTACGGGCGATTTCTCAAAGCAAGAGGCTCGTTGAGAGTAGTGACACCGTCACATCAGAGCTACAGATGGTCAGCGTTTCACACAACTTCATGTCCAAAAACCTGAACTATCACTTTAAGCCGCTAGCGTCAAGCAGAGATGAGAAGTGGGCTACAGAGGTCTGATAAGCTCACTATACTTATTTATATATATCATTTTCAAACTTACAGTCTTTAGCACGTCACTTGAGGACGGTCAACAGACTTAATATAGTTCCTTATGAAGCGACAAAAGCCATTACATTCATTTAACTCACCTGCTCTCACCTGAGAACCACCCAGTAATCAACTCTGCAGTATAAAACACTGGCTCTCCTCTTTAGTCCTTGCTAGATCGTTGAGTCTACCACCGTGGATCCCTGCCTGCCCGCTTACCACTTTCTTCCTGAGTCTGTGTTCTGTGTTTGGATTCACCATGATTGAAACACAAAAGGTTTCATGCAACTCTTTTTTTGACTCACATGCAATCATACTACTCAACACTGTATTCAAAAACACAAATGTCACCTCATGGTTGAGCTAGAGGAAACGTCAGGAGATCACCAAAGTCATTGGGAATCACTGTTTAGGAGCCGTGGATATCGGCACTAAACTTAAGGCTGATCCATAGTAGATATGGGGATACGCCACAATGAAAATTTCAATGCATCCCATAGTTGCTGAGATACATCAGCCTGAACTGCAAGTGGTGGACTGACCAACATATTGGCTCTGGCCCTCCCTAGAGTGACATTTTTCTAACAGTACCCTCTTTATACACTTAATGGTATTAAATAACATCCACTTCAGAATCAGTTTAATTGAACACATTTTGAACATGATGGTAAAGTGGTACTTGTGCTTATCTGAAAGGACTGTGGGAGTGAGGTTAAGGAAGTACTACATTATTTTTTACATTGCTACCCCATGTTGCCATGCAAATTTAATCACTAATGCATATTTCATGTTATCATAATTCATAGGATACAGGGTTGCCTTGAAAGACCAGAATGCAATGCAGCCATGAGGATTGCTATGTCTTGTGGGAAAGCTTGTTGTTCTGCACCTCCCACCTGAACCTTGTCAAAAATCTTGCTAGGAAATTCATAAACGGATGTATAACCTAACAATAGCTTATCAGGCTTCAACACAAAATAACTGTCCGGACTGTATTGAACATAAATTGATTGATCTGGAGTGACAAAGACAGAGAGCTTCACACAGCCGACTCGGTTTAATCCTTGAGTCAGTTTAAAGCAAATGTGGTCACAGTTTATAAAGAATTATGTGCTTTTTCTAAATTTCATCGTCCTCAACAGAATGAAATCATGACATTTACTCTCAAAGGCATGGAGTCACCATCATCTACATCCAGCTGCATGCCCACTTCTTGTCAACTGGGGGAAACGTGCCAGTTTACATCACCTGGAATGACGCACAGTAAGAGAACAGAGCAAAATGGAGTAAATGGAGCGTGGCAGAGAAATCCATCTGCCAATTCTCTGCCATCTCGACTCAGGTCTTGAGTCCAGATTGAAACACACACACAAGCCTGTCCTTGTTTCATTCTCTCCACATCACTGACTTCCATGTCAGCACTAAATGAATGAATAACAAATGACCAAAGAGGCTCCGACAAAGATCTACATGGATAACAGACATTTTTTTTCCATCTCCACATGAATTAAAACACAACTTCAGAAGAGGTAATCAGGGAGGAATTCAGGCACTTTGGCACCAGCAGTGGTCACTGTTGACTTTTCGAAAGAGCGGACAATCTATATGTTATAGTTGATGATTTTCCACAAACCTTCATCTCTTAATTGCAGTAATAATGAATGTATGGAAGAACTGTAAAGGTTCTGGCAGCAGAGGGTAGTTGGAAGGCACTACTCCTGTCAACTGGTGTCACGGTTGAGGGTTGAAACACCTTTTGCAGCCTGGTCTCTCTCCAAGGGCATCAGAACACACCGCCGGGGTAGTTTCCCTTGGCATCAGATATGGATGCACAGTGTGCATAGCATCTGTATGTGACGTACCAGGCTTTCAACTAACTCCAGTGTAAAACATTTGCATCAATGGACGTAGTTTAAAGAGCGTGGAAGTCCGCTTAGTGTGGGTGGGAATGAAGGTGGACGAATCCAACAAGTGCAGAACTTTGACCCAGGAGACTGTTGTTTGTGTTCAGTGTGAAACTAAAACTCAGTGTTGACTGATTTTGTCTTGTCAGTCGTCACCAGAGTTGAGTACTTTGATTATGTTTTGCAGTAACGAGTAACCTAACACGTTAGTTTGCTGTTTGAGTAATCAAATACTTAAGTACATTTTCAAACAAGACATCAGTTACTTCCGTTACTTTTAGAACGCTGGTCCTTCAGTTCCGAAACAGCAACGGCTGTCGTTTGGTTCTAATAACGGAGATAACGTTAAA
>NC_065516.1:29655281-29733384 GCF_006386435.1 Epinephelus moara | reverse complement strand
GGCAAGTGGTCCATAACTTTAATTTTGGAGACAAAAAAATGTAGGCTTAGCGCCCTGTGGTCCATTGCCCAATAGGAAATGTAGAATACTCAAAAGTACTTTAAAAGTGCTTGAGTTACTTTACTCAGGGAGTAACGCAGTAAAGTAACTGGTTACTTTTTAAAAAGTAACGCAGTAACGTACTTTGATTACTTTTAAAGTAACCCTACCCAACACTGGTCGTCAACTGATGCAACTAATGTCTACCACATCTTTTCCTAACCCTAACCCAGTAGTTGTGTTGCCTAAAGCTATCTGCTAACCCCCTTTGTCAAGATGCAATGCTAAAGGCTGTCCCCTGCGTCATGGGTCTTGGGCTTTTCTTGAAAAAGTAAAGTGTCGTCCGTGATATCTTTGGCAATAAACAGTTTTTAATTTGCACTTCTCAGTAGCTGTTCGCTTATCCAAGTGTGAACAGTTCTATAATGCCTTTAACCTGCATAAACTGACTGATTTATTATTTTTTTGGCCAACTGAGGGCAACACCACCATCTTTAAAGACAACATTGACATATTATCATCTTCTAAAGCTGCTGTGGCTAACCCAAGCAGCAACTCTGGGGCTGAGAAAATGAAGCCAATGAAGAACTGGCAAAAACTGCACTTTATTTCTAGAGCCATTGATATCAGAAATAACATGTTTACAGCCTGGTACAAAAAAAACAGTTTTGGTCCCTATGGCAAATTTCTCCATTCATGACAACTGTATGGGTGGAGAATTCTTATATACCTCACCTATTTATATTTTTTTGTAGCTTAAAGTCAGACATAATTGAGGATTTGGCTGCTTTGGGTGACTGGCTGTCTGTGAGGCATCACTACAGTCTATGAGTGAGCACCCTCCATCCTCTAGTCCAAATATGGTCACTTCTGGCTCCAAAAAACAAAATGGCAACAGCAAAAATGCCGAACGTAAGGCTTCAAAACAGGAGTCTACAAACCAATGTGTGACATCCCAGTGGCTACCACCGTTAGTTAAGTCTATGTGGCTAACACAGCAATGACTTATTTACACATCCAGCAAACAACGAGCAACATAGCGTTAGCTGCTAAATGCTTCTGTTTGGTCACAGGTTAGTTGCTAACTTTGGCTGTTTGTGGTTTGGTGTTGGGCAGGTGGTGTACAGTGGATTTATATTTAGTTTTGCTGCTATTGAATGGAGCTGCTTTAGATGCAGTTTTGGTATGTTCATGTTTATTTATCACTGTTCATGCTAAGTTCTAGCAATCTCAATTATTGGGCTTGGTTACACTTGATTTTACAGTTTGAAAGTAGCTAATTTATGTGGTTGTGGTATGGTTTTATTATTTTAACTAGACTGATTTTATCTGATTTTATTATGTTAAACTGTTGTTTTAATTTTAATTAGTGTTCCCATGTATGGTGTCTACACGCGCGAAACAATCTGACCTTTTCTACCATGACCTAAATGAGCAGTGTGTCTTCCTGTACATCCAATGCTCTTCAACATGTCTGCCTCCCCTGCACAGGAACTTAATCCTATGTGTGTCATACAAGTGGAAGTTATGCAATGTAAGGAAAAAAGAAGAAGGAAAAATGAAGGAGAATCCTCTCCCATCTGTTGCAGCTCCCCACTACACGTCTGAGGACTCTCTTTCTCTAACATCTTCAACAGCAGACAATCCACAAATCACCGGGTCATATTTCATCATCAGCTGCCGGTCTGTTCCATGCCTGTCTTCTCCACTGCGGCTCAGTGACATGTGGAGAGTGAGCAAAGAGGAGAGTGAGAGATATTGGAGAAGCAGGAGACACACTGTGGATGGGTGGAGAGAGTATGCGTGACAGAAGTGGTGTGAGCTTCTGCTGAGAAAGAAAACATTGCACTTATTTAACTTTCAGGGTGTATGATTGCAGTCAGAAAATGTCAAGTCATGAACACCCGGGTCACCCTGAATGAAAGGAGGGTGAAGCTCTACAGCAATTCTAGGGGTGAAAAGCAGTCAGATAATAATCTGGTGTCACTTGCAGCTATAATTAATATTTTTATAATACACTGTGACAAATGAGGAACCCATGCTACCTGAATCCGCAGCTCTCCTCGGCTTTCCAAAGCTTTATAGTAAGTTGTAGCTGATTGTTTAGCTCTCCGCCCTCAACTTTTAGGTGTGTTGTGTTGTGATGTTTCGGTATAGCCTACTTTCACCACTCTCATAACGTCGTTTTTGGCTTCAGCAGGCACCTTGTTTTTTTTTTAAAGACAAAGCTCTAAAAACCCACTGTACTCTATCTGCTCAGCACCAAAGAGCAGACACACACAGTTAGCAACTAGCTAGGGAACACAGTGGAGCATTTAGCAGCTAAAGAACAAGATATTTCCTTCAGGAACTGGTAGAGACCAAAAAAAGAGCTAAAAGACACTAAATGTTGGACTCAGAAACAAGACTCCAAATGAATGATGATGTTGTTCTTTAAGCGACTGTTTGCTAACAAGTTTGCCATATTGATTTAAAAAGTGATGATATTGTGTTCACAACTTGTTTCCACTGCCCTAAGTGACCAAAACAATCAGTTGTCGAGAATGACAGCAACAGTATAACTATTTTAGGCTATTTAAGTTTGACTACAACGCTAGCAGTAGGGCAGTTATCTTGGAATAATGTTTGAACTGCATGGATGTTTCAGGAGAACTGAATGCAGCAATGGAGGTGGGGTCCTGTTCATTTCTATTAAAGCTGCTCAGTGGTGCATAAAGCCAAAAAAGATCGACTTCTCAGGTATAAAATTACCTGGACCTTCCGCATCATTTGGACCACAGAGCAAGTGCACTACAGACTTTTGATGGCTGAGCAGCTAACGTCCGTTTTAGCCCTCCGCTAACTTGAACAGGGATAAAATGATTTAATCGTGGCTTTTCTAGACTTCCAAAATGTTATCGTGCCGATAAATTCCCGACAATGAAATATGTCATTTTGTGGGGGTTGTGACGCTCAAAAAAATGTATCCGCTGATTTAGAGATGTCTCTTTCCCAAAGTAAGGGCCATGTCATGGTCAACACATGCAACACGAGCAAGTGACACAAGCAACGCACTTCCTTTCATAGTCAACACATTGAACGCGAGCGACACTTGAAATGCAATACATTGCTCGCGCAACAGGGGGTAGCAGAGTCACTGGTATATCCCGGCTAGCTAGTACTGTTGTAGCTAGTACTGCTATTTTATTAGAGTGCAGGGCACTAGAACTGTCATATAAATGGGGGTGTGCCAGTACGAGTTTGCAAAGTTTTTCCTATACTTCATACCTGCTTCTTCTGTGAATAACAAAAAGTGGTTAATTTCAAGTATGTTGCTTGCATTATCACCCCCGCTGGCAACGCATGGTATTACAAAAAATGGACAACACATTTGAGATGCAAGCACGCATCATGGCGGCCAATGTGTCTCGATGCATCCCAATGCATTTGCGTCTGCGTGCCTTTGCATCGACTATGAAACGGCCCTAAGTCTATAGGAAAAAGTATTTTGAGGCCCAATGGAATCATGTGACGGACCCATAAGTTGTAATTCCATGGTTTGACCACTATGTCAAATNAAGCACGCATCATGGCGGCCAATGTGTCTCGATGCATCCCAATGCGATGCGTGCCTTTGCGTCGACTATGAAACGGCCCTAAGTCTATGGGAAAAAGTATTTTGAGGCCCAATGGAATCATGTGACGGACCCATAAGTTGTAATTCCATGGTTTGACCACTATGTCAAATTGGCTTCAAAGCACAGCACTGTTCCTGGGGGCTCGGTGAACGCTCCCAAGTTGGAATAACAGGAGACCGTCTTGTTCTTCCCATTCTGCTGACATTGGGTATGTCTCTACAGCATAACCTACACATAAGCCACTTCCCGCCTTTTTCAGTGAGCCCCCATAGCATTAGTTATGTTGACAATTTAAGACAACTTCAGACATCTGTCTCTTTAAAACTTTTGGGAGGACTCATCATGCTGTTACGTTTGTATTTCACCAAGAAAGTGGCAGCTAGTTAGCCTGGCTGGCTAATGTTAGCACCAGTTCCCACTCTTGATATCCATTTAATGTTATGCTGTATTAATTCAACATCATGCACAGGAGAAGGATCTAGTTAGCTCCCCTTATAGCCTACATAGTAACAGCAAACAGCAACTGTTAGTCCTGTACCCCCAGCACTTACCGCTAGTGATGGCCAAATGAGGCCTCAGGAAGCATTTTCTTTATTTTCTGAACCCACTAGATGGCGCTCATGGTTTAAAGAGAGCGGCTCAAAGAATGGCAGTTCAGTGTGCTTTCAACCTTTTGTTGAACAAAAAGCTCCATCTAGTGGGCTCATAAAATAAAGAAAATGCTTCATGAGGCTTCATTTGGCCATCACTACTTAGCGCGTGATCATCGCATAGATGGGACAAAGCAATGGCTAACAACATTAGTCCCTGAGCTGGTCAAGTGCCTGTGTGGCCAGTGGAATTAAGTTATGTTACAAACTATTTTAACAAATTGAACCAACATAATTACCAGAATTATCAGTCAAGACCAAGTTAGTAAAACCATAAAACCATACAGTGCTTTCATGGAAATAAGGTTTGATATTTGGACATTTGACTACCTAGTAGATACATTTAAAATAAATAAAATGGGGTGTAGCCCTTTTATTAGTAGGCCGACCTGTTTTAGTGCATTGTGCTTTATTTACTTTAATATTTCCAATGTTCTTAATGAGTCAGTCATTGAGTTTGTGAAATCTGTTTTGATAGACTAATCCACAATAAATTCCAGTACCACATTTACAGAAAAACCTCCGTACCACTGTAATGCACCAACTGCTACATACAGTATCAGATTCCTGTGTTGGCAGATGTTTCACATATTCAGAGTCCGTGGGAGGTTTTGGTCGTGGCTGGCAGCTGTGATTCATGTCAAAACCTAAATTAAAAAATCATGACAGTCGCGTATATAAAAACATGTAGTTTCTGTGCTTTAGAGCAGATTGAGTTAAGATTGAGTCACAATGTGGAGTTGTGAAATTATTATTTTTTTCCTCCTTTTTTTCCTTCTTCTCCTCAGTTAGCCATATGCGGTGCATAACAACCATCCCCAGTAACAGTCGTAGCACCAGGTGCACCCTGTTTCTTAAATCTTTTACATGGTCTGGTGGAAAAATATGGATTTTAATAAGTCCCTTCAGGAGCAGTAGAGGGCGGGAGCCTGGGAAAGTGGACTGAATGAGGTGTCCTGTGCGCTACATTAGATTCCTTTTTAATGTCTTATAATCACAAACATGCAGGGTTTTAGCTTATTTAGTTAGATATTAACGCACTTTCTTGTGTTGTTAATGTCAGGTCAGGTAACTCTCACAATGTGTAGCGCCATATCCGAACTAAAAGACCACCAGTTTGTGCCAAATAACTTAAGTCTACAAGTACAAAACTTTCTAAAAACAAATTGTTGTGCCTTTACAAAACCCAATTTATTGTTGACTTACACTGCAGCTCTTTGCACTTCAAATTTGATGCCCAATTTTGGGATGTACTATTCAGTACCATTTCCCTCACATGCTTGCTTAGCTTAAGCTCCTCAATTATTCAGGCTCGGATCAATACTCAACACACTCCTGTGAGGAAAAGCAGGAGGGAGAGGCGAATTTAAGCCTGAATCTGGATTATGGATTTGTATCAATTTATGTGTGGCCACTCAACCAAGAAATCTGTGGAAAACACAGCGAAACACGGCTAAGTGGGGGAAGGCTGGCCGGCTCAGGGCTTCTGTCCATTTTAACTCCTTGTTCTTCAGTGACCCTTTTTAGCTTCGGCCAATTATTACACCGCCAGCCTCGGTCTGTCAAAGGCGCCTTTCTCATTAGCCCGTCCCCAGTTCACTCTACAGGCTTAATGAACAGGGTGCCATTACCCAAGTTTACCTCCAACTTTAACAACAAGGCTGTGTTAAGAGTGCGTACTGATAGACAAGGACAAGTCACACATCAATGGCGTCCCTAACAAGAGACAGACAGACAAGAAGCGTCCTTTTATGAGTGAGTTAAGTTCACTTGGGAGTGAAACTTTCATTTAGGGATTTTAAGGGGGATTTGTTGGGATTTCCTGTTGTGGCTTGGCTCCCCCTAGTGTTGTTTCTGATAACGTCCATGTTGCAGCATGTTCACACCTTTAGGTGACACACTGGTTATTAATTATCAACTATCTTATGAAATATGACACTTGGCAGATCATTGGCATACAGATAAGGATAGTAAACTGTTGACAGAGCAGAGCCACTATGTTTAACTCCTACTGTGCAGGCAGTTACATCAGCAGTGGTCTGATGTCATGTGTAATTCATTTTCTTACAGTCATGCCAAGATTGTATACTAGTAACCAAAGAGTAGCACATACTTGCATTTAGGGTAATGGGACAAACATGGAGCTGATGAGCAAAGTCTCCAGACCACTTTTCTGTTGCCTTTGACCTAATTATCTCAAGTCTTGAGCTCATTTTGAACTTGTGTGGGTCTTTGTTTGCTATCAGATGTTGAAATAAGTAAAAAAAAAAAAAAGTAAGTAAAAGGACATTTTTTCTGCAACAGCATTTGACAGGATTACAGCTGTAGAAATGTCAAAAAAAATCCTCCAGAATTCCCATCAAGAGTTTTCACTGCCTGTTTCTGATGATTCCGACGTGGCCTGGCTCCCTTCTGGACCTTGTCTGGACGTCATATTGCATTAAATCCATTATTGCATCATGGTTTTGCATTAGGCAGCGTTCATGTGCCTCAATGTGTGTGGTGTAAAGTGTGTATCCATACGTGCGGTTCATATCTTTCGCCAGTTGCAGAAACGTTCCTCCCTTGCTGGCTGCGTGCACCAGTGTGGCCTCGAACCGTGGTCCCGCTCTCCGCCAAAGCCAAAGCCAGAATTAGAGATGGCGGCGAAGCCTACCGCGGGCCCTTGTTGTATTTAGATTGGCAGATGAACAGCAGCTTCGCTCAAGCCCTGTTTACAAAGGGCTCCCATCCACATTTGTGGGAATCTTGCCTGTAACGCTCACATAAACAAAGGCCCTGAAAGGCCTGTCGCTCTCTCTTTCTCTGCCTCTCTTTCAGACAGGCATCAGTCCAATAATGTGATGTTTTGGTTTAAAATTAGAGGAGGAACTCTCTTGGAAATGACATCTCTGCTGCTCCCACAATTTGATTGTTTGTAGTCACAACGTAGGGAGTCGGTTTTTAGCTTTTACTGGTCGGGTTTTGAAACCATTTCTATAATTGAGGTGAATCAGTGCAGTAATCGCTTCAGACTGTATATACAGAGTGACATGAATGTGTTAATCATGGTCTGGTGACTGACAGCTCTTTCAAATGCATTTTACTGCATGTGGGATGACACACAGTGCTTTCAGTCCAGATGCAGACACAAACAAACACAAACATTCAGCCTCCCAACAAATCCCGTCACTGTTTGGAGCAGGTTAAGGATGACCCAACATGCACTAACCTTGCCTCATATTTTCAACATTTTAGCTTTCAGTTCCAGACAAAATACCAAAAGCAAGATCATAGCACAATGATTAAAGGAAAAACCCAAAATGAAAAATAATAACAGAGAGAGGGTTTAAAATAGAGTACGTTAAAATACATGGCAGGGAAATCCTATCCCCGAGAGAGGGTCAGACATGTAATTTGAAAAAAAAGGCCGAGTTAAATGACATGCAGGGAGTAATTATAGAGTCCGAATAGACAGAATGAACTGAAATAATAAAATACCACCTAGGCCTGTCAAGAGTTGTTCTGTGGACCGAGGGAAAGTAGCCTTGGGTTTAGAAGAGGGCAGGCCAGCAGGCCACCACCCATCCCTTCTCTCTCTGGCCTTACGGGAAACTGAAAGGAGCATTTAACTCTGTGTGCTTTGATCAAATCAAACACACATCAAGCTATAGGGTTTTGCAAAAGAGTTGAATTGAGGTTACTGTTCCTCAAAAGCATTCGGGGGTTTCTAGACAAAAACGTTCTTGAGAAATGTTGACCAAAAAGTGACTAAATAAAAGGTCAAAAAAGGACTTTTATTCAAGAAAGTAATTAAAGCATCACATCCAAGTCTTATAACCTCATCTTCTGTTAGGCCAAGACTAATCTTGTTTAAAGTTTAGTGCACTGCACGGGAAGATTTAATAAAGCCTCGTCTTCATCATCATTAGTCTACTGAAGGTGTTACTTCAAAGGACAGAGCATTTCATTTGACTCCATTCCCTCAGCCTGTCTGCAAATGTCATGAGTGTCACATTACCTTCAACCTGATGGATAGCACCCTCCTCCATCCAGCTCTGCGCCGCTCCATTATGATGCTGTGGTTTGGCTGTGATTGATTGCATGTGGACTCAGAGTGGAAGTGATGGATGAGAGCGTGTAGTTTACCAGCCGTGTAGTTGTTTATGTGATCATATTTCTAACCTTTTTATAATGGCACTCCGACGTGTCTGTCACTGAGGAGATATGATACAATCTAAGTGACACTGCTGAGGATCTGCTGCTCTTCTGTTAAAGGAACATTTCACTAATAATTTATGTGGACAGCCAGTGTGTGCTGGTGGTCTCGCACTATGAGATCAGCATCCGCCTCCTCAGTATCTCCATCCCACAGTGTTTACATTTAGTCGCCAGTGTGTGGTGCATGTGAGGTGCGCAGTATTGAACCAGGTGTGTTTACCTGGCTATATGCCTCTCATAACATGTGGCTTCATTTCAGCCTGCCTAATACATGTGCAAACACAGTCACCTTAGTCAACACTATAACAATACATTACAAATGAACACAACCACTTTTGTAGCTGGTGACGCTGTTTTGTTTGACAATGGTGATCATGAACACAGATATGATTGGTAGTTTTAAGGAGTGGTCAGGTCACTTGCCTGTGGCAGTCTGTGATTTGTCAACACAGTTTTTTCATGGTTTGGACCCATTACTTCAAATAAAGGAAAACCTTCTTGGTCGGCGATGACATTTCAGACAATATCATGCTTCCAACTTTAAAGCAACAGTTTGAGAAAGGTCCTTTATGACTTAACACGAAGCAAAGTCCATAAAGAGATGGTTTTCTCAATTTGCCGTGGAAGAACCTGACTGTCCTAGTGAACAATTAGATATTCAGCAACAGTGGTGGCTCAGGCTGTCTGAGGGACAGGGGCGAAAAAGATAAAAAGGGCACCAGCTGCATAGTCTGGAAATCAAGACCCAAATCTAGAAAGATTTAGGGTCTGGCCATGAGTAATGAAAATGGCCCAACTCGAGGGGCGGCATCAAGCATGCATTTGTAAATATCACTGCACGCAATTGGATAACACTACGACCAATCAGAACAATACNTCAAATTGTGCTCTCGCGAGAACTCTGGATTTCCAGGGTACCAGCTGCATGCAATGGGGCAACATCGTTGCATGTAAGGAAGCCTGTATATGGCACTGCATCTTGTCCATTCTTACGGCACTGCATCTCATCATTTCCACACTGGAGAGGCACACTAGAGAGCGCTGCATCAGGTTTTCTCCACTGGAAGGGAGTCTTAAAGGGCACTGCATCACATTTTCTCCACTGCGAGGCCACCTTAAAGTGCACTCTATTACATTTTCTCCACTGCAAGGGCACCCTAGAGGGTACTTATTTAGGTTTTCTCCACTTGAAAGGGTTCTTAGAGGGCACTGCATCCCATTTTCTCCACTGAAAGTCCACCTTAAAGGGCAGTCCATCAAATTTGCTCCACTAGAAGGGCATCCTAGAGGGCACTTACTCAAGTTTTCTCCACTTGAAGGGAGCGCACTGCATCACGTTTTCTTCACTGGAAGGACATACTAGAGGGCACTGCATCCCATTTTCTCCACTGAAAGGCCACCTTAAAGGGCACTGCATCCCATTTTCTCCACTGAAAGGCCACCTTAAAGGGCACTGCATCCCATTTTCTCCACTGAAAGGGCACCTTAAAGGGCACTGCATCACATTTTCTTCACTGGAAGGACATACTAGAGGATACTGCATCCCATTTTCTCCACTGAAAGGCCACCTTAAAGGGCACTGCATCCCATTTTCTCCACTGAAAGGCCACCTTAAAGGGCACTGCATCCCATTTTCTCCACTGAAAGGCCACCTTAAAGGGCACTGCATCCCATTTTCTCCACTGAAAGGGCACCTTAAAGGGCACTGCATCACATTTTCTTCACTGGAAGGACATACTAGAGGATACTGCATCCCATTTTCTCCACTGAAAGGCCACCTTAAAGGGCACTGCATCACATTTTCTCCACTGAAAGGCCACCTTAAAGGGCACTGCATCCCATTTTCTCCACTGAAAGGCCACCTTAAAGGGCACTGCATCACATTTTCTCTACTGAAAGGGCACCCTAGAGGGCACTACATCAGGTTTTCTGCACTAGAAGGGAGCCTTGGAGGGCACTGCATCACATTTTCTCCACTGGAAGGGCACCCTAGAGTGCACTGCATTATATTTTCTCCACTGGAGTGCACCCTAGAGGGCACTTAATCAGGCTTTCTTTACTTGATGGGCATCTCAGAGGGCACTGCATCACATTTTCTCCAATAGAAGGGAGTCTTTGAGGGTGCTGCATCACATTTTCTCCACTGGAGGGGCACACTAGAGTGCACTGCCTTGCATTTTGTCCACTGGAAGACCACTCTGGAGGGCACTTGATCTATTTTTCTTCACTTGAAGGGCATCTTAGAGGGCACTGCGTTTTATTTTTTCCACTGGAAGGGCACAATAAAGGGTGCTTAATCAAGTTTTCTCCACTTGTAAGGAGTTTTAGAAGGCACTACATAACATTTTCTGCCCTGGAAGGGTACCCTAGAGGGCACTTAATCAAGTTTTCTCCACCAGAAGGGCATCTTAGAGGGCACTGCATCTGGAGGGCCACCAGTGTTCAGTAACCACATATGGGTGTAATGTTTGGGCGTTTAAGTGTTAGTCATTGAGTGGATGAGATATTCCAAATAATGAAGATAATGACATATCTATCTATTACAGGTGTAATATTTATACACTTTAAAAAGCTCTTACTACCTCTTATTTCACTCTTGGTTAAGACATTTTCCCCTCATATGTGTGAAGTCATTATGGGTCCATATTTTTGCTGAAGAGAGAATGTTCAGTCTGATGTGTACTCCAATAATTCATGTGCAGTAAAACAGTGTGTTCACGTGGTTGAAGAGGGATAGCTGCAAAAAATAAGTTCCACAATAAATCCTGTAGTGATGTTTGTGTATCATGACAGTTTACGGTATAGATCAGCTAAGAAAAAATATTTACCATCCTCCAGAAATGCTCCATGTCTGTTTTTGTAATACAAATGGCTTCACTTTCAATACTATAATAACTTATTTCCCTGTGCAGAACCTGGAGTTTATATGTACAAGTGTGGTCCAGCTCTTAATGGTGCACACCCAGTGCTTATCTTGGATCAACCCAGCTTGTGTTCAATCACAGCATTGACAGCCGCCCTGGTGTCCACATCTCTCCTCTCATCTGTCACTTAGAGGCACTGTGCATGCAACATGTGATACACTGGCTGCCGAACATGTCACTCCTCCAAATGGCAAGTAACTCAATTTTCCAGAGATGGTTTGAGAGAAGGAGAGAGAGAAAACAGGCTGAGGAGATGTGTAGTTTTTGGCAAGGAAGGCAATGATTCACATTTTGAGGAAATGATGAAGGGTTATTTCTCCCAATAGCTATGACCAACTGTATTTTTGTCCTCGTTAGCTTCTCTTAGTCAGCGATGTAGTGCAGGGTACACCTAAACATCTTACATTTTTCTTTGTGGTTCACCCACTTTTTCCAGTTAGGAAAATCTCATAGTAATAACTGTAATAATGTTGTTGTTAGAAGAATAGGGTATTTTAGGAGTTTTTCCCCCTGAATGTATAATTGATTTTTGTTTATACTGCTGGTGCTGAACCCTAACCTTGGAAACTGTTCATACTAACCCAGTGGTGAGACTTTGCTATCACCTAGTGGACATATAGAGGCATAGCTATAGTATGAATAACCATATTGTGTAAGGAATATGGCTATGATTCACTTGTAACATTGTGTACTGAGGAGCAAACTTTCTATAAGACAGAGTGCCTTACCTGCAGGTTCTACCTGGAGCATGTCTGGAATTACTAATCATTAATAACCAAACCTTTATTGACATTGGCAGCTAATACAATAATTTGACTGCGGTGCGTTCACAGCTGTTGTTTTATTTAAGCATATTTTCATGTGACTTCACGCACAGGATGTGGGTAAATACGTACATAACATGCAGAAGTCCAGTCGGCGTGTTAACACTGTCTATACTTTTATTCGCCTACACGTCTGCAGAGAAAGGTCGGGGGAATATGAGAAGACTTGTTGCACTCCAGCCTGAGCTTCAGCAGCAGATCTGCTCAGATTGATGGTCTTCAGGGATCAGCTGTGCTCCAGGTTCTTCTGGCTCTTAAGGCTAAGGCTCTTCTGGGATACCAGGTTAATAGAGATAGCAGACTGTCTGGTTCTGTCTGAACGTTTGGTTTGTAAGGGGCTGAGATGGATTGGTGCGTGTGTGTGTGTGTGTGTGTGTGTGCGCACTGACACAAAGGAAACAGACATACCTGGCGTAACTTTTCCTGGCTCTCCACTGACTATGATGTGTGTCAGTCACATGCAGTGGATGTTTTGAAGCATGCTGAGGATAGAGTGGGTAGCACTGGAAGCAGAGGGGATCCTTGAGGGGTTGGATTTTCTTTTCGACCGATGTTGAAATAGAGCCCAGAATGATTTGAGGTTATGCTCAAACCTTATGTTTTTCATTTCCTTAATGGTAACTGACATGCATGTGCCACAATTTAATACAAATGTTCAATTATACAGCTGTCCAGGTCACCAGTTTATTGTACATCAAACATAAAACTACTCTGGAAACTTCTAATTTAGATGAAAGCTAATCCACCTCTGTCAATGAAAAGTTAAAAACGTTACCTTTTTATTTAACTACAACACGTAAGCAGTGATATGCACATTCTGAAACTATGAAAACATCTGCACAGACGCAAACTTTTGGTCTTACAGGACTTCTTAATGCATTTCCAGCATGTCCTCTAACATCTCTAACACCAAGACTGTTTCATTATGCATGTCAATTTTGCAGAGAGCAAGAGTTGCTGTATTTCTTTGGGGATTTCTACAAACATGAGTCTTATATACATATATACATGCATATATGAAGATGCTTACAGATATGAATTTAACCAAGAAATTCATTTCACTGCTGCAGCAATGTTCAAGCAGACATAGAGAGGCTCGCGGTTGCGCCGGTGCCAGCTGATTCAGAATTTACACCCCTCTAGAGGCCGCTCCAGAGTTAGCCATTTCACATGGCTCATCCATCACAACTTCTTGCCAGAAGCCTGCTGTTAGCGTGGCCAGACCTCTAGTCCTGTGTAGCCCCGAGTCCTGTCCTCAGGGAGAGTCACCATCATGATAAAGCTGTACTCCTGCCTGAGTGCTGTCTGGCAGATGGGAAGATTGTGGCATGGTAATTATTGGGGAGTGCAACTGATAAAGCAGAGGTTGCTAACCTAAAGCTATCACCATAGTCTTGGCTTCAAATATATGCTCATATTATTTTATCTGACTTAAGCATTTATATAGATACAGTATCTCCATTGATAGTATGATTTCTGGTCATCCAGGCAGACCTGAGGGCAGCAACAACCCTCCACCTGCAACATATAACGACGTATGATGAAGAGTATAATGTAACATCTACAGCCATGCTAACATGTTCACAGTGACAAAATGAACATGCTAATATCTAGCAGGTTTATAATCCTAGTTTAGCATGTTAGCATACTAGCATTGCACTAAACACAAAGTAGCCCACAGCTGAGAAAACAAAATGACCATCTGTTCCTCAATTAATCAACATGTTTTCATTGGAGGAAAATGAATTCTCCTGCTCTGTTCCAAATAAAGACCTCATTTTCCATCTTTTCTGTGGAGATCTAATGTAGACTAAAAACCAGACAAGGTTTATTTATGTTCAAGTCAACAAGACTTTTGCTTCTTTAAGCCTTTCACATCTATCTCTGCCCACTGTAATGACGCTCTGGCATGTGTTTGGACTCTTATGTAATGTGGACTAGTAGGTTTAACATGACACGTCAGCACAGGCAGGTGACAAAGCCGACAGTGTGAACAGAATAACCTTAATATCAGCCACATCAGCGTGATTACTTGGATTCAATCCATTTACAGCTGGCTTAACAGCACTCAGAGATGATTAAGGGTCGATGCAGCCTTCTACACATCATGTAGACCTACTGTTCCTTGAACTCTCTTCACCATATGGTGATGGACACATGTAACCAAACTACTTAAAGGTGCTTTTGGTAACATTTAAAACCACTGTGTGGCTGTTTGAGGGTGCAAATCCCATGATAGTCCCATCACTCTGCACTGCACTTTGTGTTTAGTGCCAATTTGCAAATGTTAGCATGCTAACACGCTAAAATAAATAAACATGGTAAATATTATACCTGCCAAAAATTAGCAAGTTAGCATTAGAATTTAGCTCAAAGCATCACGGTGCCTAAGTAGAGCCTCACACACTCTTGTTGATACTGTACCACCACATTTGGGGCCCCAAAATCACATTTTCCAGCTCTACCCACAGTGGCTTTAGCATTAGCACATTAGCATGTGTAACAAAGTTAATAAGGACTAGGTTAAATCCAGCTAAATTCTATAATAGTGCCAGTATGTGTGCCCTCTTTCTGTTCATTTTGTGTGTCTAAGATATCTACGCTGTTGAGAAGTTCAGATTATATTCAGTTTGAGGGAGCAACAGTGCCACCTGCTGTCAAAACTCAATATCTACGTAAAATGGTAAATAGCGGGTAATTGTGGGTAATTTTCAGAACTACGGACGATATCACTGTATTATTTTATTGTACACTTTGTTTTCTTTCAGAGCCACAGAGGATTTTCCATGAGACAGAGCATGAGCAGGTTGTCCACACGAGGTTGTCTTTTGCCATTTATCCCAAACTTACGAAGGGTCTTCCATGAGGTGAATAAACCCGGCTGTTACCACCATCTACCAGCTCCAAGTGGTTCATTAGAGCAGAAGATGTCACACGCAGGTCACACACGTGCATATGAATTTTGAGACAGTGGAATAACTGCCATAAACAAATGGCATTGCTGGTGTGTGCATTGAGCATTGTTTCAAATCTAGTCAAATCTTGCAGGGCATAAGATGGAATTGCTTGGAGGCAACAAGGGTCAGTTCACTAGTAAAAAAAATCTTTTCCAGCCAAATGCCAGAGTTAGGTTTGTGCAAACTGAGCAAACTGTGACATCTCAGACAGAATCTCTCTATTACCTTAACTTAAAAAAAGAACTTTAGCTAGTTTTATTTTTTACAAAATGATACAGGAAGCACCTTTAAAACTCCACTCCACATAGTCTTGTTTCCCACACTGGCTGCGACATCCTCCACTCTATATGTCCATCTCTCTCCATCTCCCTCTCTCCCCCCTGCCTCCATTCTACTCCACATCCCACTAATTACCCCTCAGCAGTGAGACAGTGTTGTGTTTAGTGACATGCTGAGGCAGGCCCAGTCTGCCTGACTGGTGGCTCTGACAGCCTGTCACACACATAATACACACACACGCACACTCACAGAGCCGCTCTGATGGCAGATAGTGGCGGGAGTCCTGGCCTCCGACCTGCAACCTCACTCCCCTACTGCAACCACCCCTCCACAGCGACTAACCTAGACCCCCTCTACCCCCACGGCCACACCACACATGCATTTAAATGAGCTCCCTGGCAATTTGCTGCTGTGCTGCTGTCTCCGTGTCTGCCTGTGTTTGTCTCCGTCTCTCTCCTGTGCTCGCTCTCTCTCTTCCTCTGCTACTAATGAGCATCTTAGTGGCTGTCAGTGCAGCCTGGAGATGCTGGAGGGTCTAATGGAAAGTCAAAAAGATGCAACCTGAGGAGCAGGGGAAGCTCTCAAGGTTTGGGAGTCAGCAGGGTTTAGGTTAATTGTACGAATAAATATAGCACACGTAATAGGGGTGATTTGTCATCATTTGATAAAGAGGCATCTTTTCTCACGTTTCTGTGGGCGCGTGTGTGTGTACGAGACGTGGAATGGATGTCAGACAGCAGTGTGTGTAGCTGCTGGGTACTCCCTGATTGCTGCCTCACTGGCTGACATGTTTCCCTCTACCTGCTGAGACAGGCCCTGCTGACAGAGATACTGAGAGATCATTAGTGTAAGCCCCCCTTGACACAGCCGTCAGAACAAGCTCCCCCCACCCCTCCTCTCACTACACCTCCTCACCTCTCCCGTTGCTCCACTGCCTCCAGTTTTGTTCGGTTTGTCCCCCCCCCCATCTCATCATGTTTTCCCAGTTGCTGTTGTTGCCCCCTGACAACTGTCTGGTCATATTTTGCCTCTGCCTGCCCATCTAACCACAGCAATTGGTTGCCGGATTCCACCTTTAAAGGAGACCTATTATGCTCTTCCATATTTTGTGTCTCATTATAGTGTTACATCGTTGGATCATCATATTAAACACAGCCAAAGTTTCAAATAATGAGGCAAACATATGTAGAAGTAACCCCCGTGGGCGAAAGCCTCAGGTTTCAGACCGTTTTGAAAACTGTTGCCAACTGTTTTTTCTACTTTGGCAACAACATGATGTCACAGTGTGCTGGATTTCTTTATAAGGTCATCTGCTCCAAGCACACTACTGCTAGCGTTTACAGTATGTAGCCAACACTGCTAAATGAAGCTACATGCTAACATCAGGGACAACAATTGCAGATAATATTTCTGCTGGAAGAAGCTTTAATTGGTGATTTTTCAGGGTGGATAGTTCTGCTATTCTCTGTTAAGCTGCTTTCACGCAGCAATTGCCTACCTGCAAGAGTGTTTCCCCCCAAAAGCAAAGTGTTTTTAAAAGCGGCTGCTGCCACACTGGCAGAAGTGCAAGCTAGCTTGTAGCTGCAAAGTGTCGCAAGACAATGGAAGTCACCGACTACTAAAGATATCTACATATTTGGACAATTTACAAGTCATCTTAAGCATGGTGGAAATGTTATCCCAGGCCCAGCTTCTCCTCTGGTTGTCCTTAAAAGTTGCTGACGCCATGACTCTGGATATTTTGCATGGACGTATCCAGACACCAACATATCAGCTCCTCCATCTTGTCTTCTTTTTGCTTCTGTGATGCCCACTAATCGATCAGCTGGGTTGGCAGCAACTGCAAGAAGTTCAACACGGTGAACTCAGCGCGGCAGAGCAAAATCAGTTTGCGTGCATGTAGGCGGTATCACTACATACCGCTACCGCCGTTTTTGCCCTCTGCCGCCTTCCCCTCATTAACCCCTTGAAACCTGGAGCAACATCACTCTTCTTGTGCTGCTTTCAGACGCCTTTCACAAGTATTTAAACATTTGAACCCTGAGCAGATTGGTGCAATTCCTTTTAAAAGCAGAGGAAACATAGGAAATGTCCCACAAATTGCAAAAAAAATAATAGATTTAGATTTCTTTTTATATGGGGAAAAAAAGCTCAGGAAAAGCTATATTTATAATTATTTTTATTTTTTATTTTAAAATTTTAAATTATGGTACAGAGAATTTATAATTTTTTATTTTATTTTCCTTTTTTTAATTTTTATTTATGTATTTATTTTTTTTTTACCAATTTTCTCGCTTAAAATTTTCTCTTTTATTAATTTTTTTGCAAAATGTTTTGGGCCATTTCCTCCTATGTTGCTCATTGCCTTCTTCTCATGTTTTTGTAAGTAATCAAGCTTCTCAGGTTTCAAAGTGTTAAAAAGGCTGGAGATGCCGAGCTACCACGCAGTGGTGTGAAAGCCCCTTTACAGTCATTCCCTGACTGCAATGATGGTGCAGAGATGCCAAGATATGGAAGACCCAAAAACACCTATCAGTAAGAGCAGACAAACTTTTCGGGAGGAGGGCTTGAAGAGACAGGTGCTAAACACTGCATTTTTAGACAGAGGGTGAATACAGGTGTTCCTGTACAGACTGTATGAGTTAAATAATTTTTTGAAAATCAAAGCGTGTAAACATGTTCTAGTAGAAACCTGAAATTCAAGTATGAACCTGAATATAGGTCATCTCTGATGGCAGGAGTTGCTGGGATGGACCTCAACACTCCTTTACATTAAATAATTGGAAGCTAAACTATGAACTGCTGGAAATGGGGCATCAGTATATTATAAAGATACATGGGGCACGGACACGGTGCATCATGTAGATGGGGCAGAGTCTGGTTTTCACCTGCTAGACAGACTCCGTTTACTACTTACATGGATTGTTTTACCAACAGGATGCATTGATTTGACTGATTTATTTTAATGTGAACTGTAAAACCAAACCACACATAAGGTTGCTCTGCTGCTTCACACTGCCTCTGGTACAATGAGAAATCATTTTAAAGACGTTTTAAAGAGATAATACTTTTTTTAAATACAGTTCTATGTAGTTTTTCCATGTTTTAGGGCCATGGAGCTGCACGTAGAGAAGACAATACAGACCTGCTGCGTTAAATTAATATTTAGCACTGTGGTGTCCGCATGGGCAAGCATGGCTTCCATGTTCAGTTTGGCAACTTCACTGGATTATAATGGACATGCTCTGCTGTGGGCGTGCTGCAGCAGACGTGTCGCACTGTGACTGTGTTCCATGTTTTTGCCGTTGTAATGTTAAAGGTTGAGAGATTTTGAGTCCTCTGGCAAAGCCCCAGTACAGTGGGAATGAATGACCTCAACTCCCTCGACTCAGACATCTGTTACATCATGAAAATAACCTTGACGATACAACCTGTCGCTTATTAATAGGTTAAAAAACTAAAACTAGTGCATGGTCCACCTATAGGTCACAGATGGAGTTATGGATTCATGTGAATTTGTTCGTAGCTTGTATCACTGAACATTTTCATTTCAAAAGGACTCAGATATTACTGCATGACAAGATATCACTGCTGGTAATTGGTAAAATATCTCTGTGATTTGGATGAACCTACACTTTAAAAGCAGCTAAGCAGCTCTTGATCACTCTGTAATGATCAAGTGAGCGATATTTGCAGAGAAGAAAAACACTGTGTCTATTTGCACTAAAATGACGTACAGCTAATCCCCCCATGGTGGTTATGATGTTTATAATCTTTGCTAATTAAAGATAATGTTGAATCTGTCAGACATCATAAATGTTGGGTTCATAAAAGTAAAAATCATTTGAGGGTGTGAATAAAAATTAATTAGCGAGAGGCAGATCAGTGGACTCACCATCAAGAGACAGATAAAGATTTTAAGTGCGTGTGCTTGTGTTTGTGCCATTAATAAAGCGAAGTTTAAGCGTGTGGATCAAGGCACACTCTGCACTCCATGAAACCCAGTCCAGACTCTTTTAAACAGCATGACCTCATAAACCACAAAGACCAGTTTAACTGTCCAACAAAAGCAATGAAACTTCCATAAACATTATCAGGGCCTGTTACAGCGGGCTGCTAAGAGGCCCTTGGAAGAAAAGAATCATGTAAATATCTCCCGCTGCACGCCAGCACAGTGCAAGTTAGCAAACTCTCAGCTTGCACATTAGATTATAAATCTTCATACGATCCCACAAGATGGTTTGATGACTGAGCGAGCCCGACAAATCATGGCATATGGACCGGAGAAGGCTTTAAGGGTTTCTCAGATTTTACGAGGGTGAAATTAGATCATTCATCAGCCTCAGAAATGAGGAGGCTATGCCTCTTTGAACGCTGCCCAACATGAAACCTAAAATATTAGATGACAGTCTCCTGAGCTTGGGAGAATATTAAAAAAGCTTTACTTCCCTGATTACAACATTACACATCGATGGTTATGCAATTGCTATTTCACACATTCCTGCCTCCACATCACGTTGGGCTTGGAGGATAAACATGACTTCCTGTAAACACGAATCATGATTACATTAAGCTGAATATCTAAGGTTGATGATGTGGCGTATTATGAAAGCTGTTCCTACATCAAAGCACATTTTATGCTTATGTACACTTTCTATAAATATAATGCACACATATTACTGCTATAATGAACATAGCAGGGCTTTTCTGGTGACTGCATTGTACTAAAAGGTATGTTTTAAAGGAATATTCCATCTATTCAGCATTGTCATGATCCTGTTCTTTCCTAGTTTTCCTGTTTTGTTTTTTAGGTCACTTTCCCCATGTGTTATATCTAATTGTACTTTCTATCTTTCTCTGTTTCCCGCCTGTTTTCTCACACTCCTGCTCTGCATCAGTCTCATTAGTCCTTCCCTGTTCCACAGTTTTCCCTGCACACCTGTCGTGTATTAGTCTCGTTTGCTCTGCCCCAGTTCTACCTACCATATTCTCATTGTCTCCATTGTTAGCCGATCCTTGTGTTTCCCTCCTTTTGCCAGTGCCCAGCTACTCCAGCTGTGTCTGGTTCTTGTGATTAGCTCATTGTGTACATATACCTGTGTCTTCTCCTTTGTTCTTGTTAGTTTGTGGTACAGGTGGGGGGGACAAAATGTGTGACACATGGGTGCCAAGTATCGATTTATATATTATATAAATTACTAATATTGCAAGTACAAATTAAACTTTTGGTAGCCTACTAGAATAATAAAATCAGCTACTTTTTCAGTCTACTATATACGATTTGCTGCAATAAAAAATGACTGAAGAAAACTTTATCTTATTAGATAAAAACAGACAGATGATAGATGACAAAGTTTTCCTTTGGAAAAACTAAATAAATTGCAATATATCATATGTTATTGCAATACTCAGCACATTGCAATACATTTAAAATTGTTATAATATTGTATCATGCCTTGAAAACTGTGATAATATATCATGGGGCTTCTGGTGATTCCCACTCCCAGTTTGTGGTCATTGTCTCTCTGCAGTTTTTGTTTTGCTCCTCGTGTTTTCGAACCAGCCAGCTCTGTTTCTCTTGTTCCTGAGTTGGGTGAATTAAATTCTTTATTTCTGCAAGTTCCTGTTGCCTTGTTGTTGCTACTGCACATAGGTTCACCTGCCTGCAGAAGCACAACAAGTAAGCCAGTTGCACTTCCATAAAATTCATGGACATGAGAGAGACAGATTAAAATAAGGAGTTTTCAAAATGAATGAAACAGTAGCCCAGAAAATCCTGACTTTAAGTCCAAAATATATGTAAGGTCCAAACCACTGGATCCTTCATTTCCCATAATGCTGCTCAGTGACATCTTTCACTGGAGCCTCCATGCTGGGTGTATGTTCATGTCTTTTAAAGTTCAAACCAGTTTGTACTGCAGGCTTTCTGTTTATGTCTTGAGCTGATTTAAAATACATAAAAAATAACCCTGATTACATTTAAAATTCTAACAATGACATAAGACATTTTCAGTCAATCAATCAATCAATTTTATTTATAAAACCAATATCACAAATCACAATTTGCCTCAGAGGGCTTTACAGCATACGATAACCCTCTGTCCTTGGACCCTCGCCGCGGATCAGGAAAAACTCCCCAAAAAAAACAAAAATAGTAATATAAAAATATATAAGAGCAATCAAGTCATGCAAATATGCAACAACTGGAATAGCAGCTTGCATACCAGACAAGAACAGTAAATGGTTAATGAGCGTATGAGGTAGTTCTGGTCGTCTGAATACAAATGTTTGCGTATAATCAAAATCGATAGTAATTTATTACCACAAACAATTGGTTCTATTACAGAACAGGTCGTTTCGGACCCACATGTCAGTGGTGTAGCTTAAGGTATATGCAGGTATACAATATATACACCTACCTCTTTTTCTGGACTTTATAGTGTACCCAGTATGCACTGGAATATACAGGAAAGTAACCTACCCATCTACCTTCACCTCATAAACCACCACTGTACCACAGCACATATGGCAGAGTGAAGGTTCAGATGACCGACTGGTTCTAATACCACCTGATATAGAATTGATTGCCTCTGGACAAAAAATAAATGAATAGACAGATAAAATGTAATGGATGGTATTCAGCACACTCCCCTATAACTCCATATCTGGTACCAGACCATAATGTAGGAAGATAGCGCTGGGTTGAATACAACATGTGATCTTAGTATTTGTAAAATCCTGGCTTTGTCTCTGGCTGTGCGATTGTCTTTCTTGTTTAATTATAGATTTATACTCAATATGACTCCTTTAATGATATCATGTGGCAGTTTTGATCTTCACCACCAGGTGGCACTGTCAGTCAAATAAAGCTCAGCACATGGGAGCATCTGCAGAGTGCACAGTGGAGTGAAGGGTCAGTGCATTCGATTGACATGTCAGTCATTATGAATAACATTCTGGTGCAGTGAAATGACTGTAATGGACGGTAATCAAGTCACACAGGTGCTCTGTCAACATACATGTGGACATGTTTGTCTCTGGGACTGATCATCTCCCTGTTGATATTGTGCACAGTGAAGGATCTTTGGTCTCTCCGTCCATGTATTCCATGATTCGGAAAGGTTAGCGGTGCACAGTGTCAGTTTGTCAGCTCGGAAAATTAATTAGCCCTCGAGGGCCATTTCAGTGCCAGTACAGCGCCATTCTCAGTGTTCAGCAGAGCTCCAGAAGGTTCCATGTGGATTTGGCTATTTGACGTTCACTGAGGCTTAGAGGTCTGGCCGCTGTTCAAGACACAGAGTATGTATCAACACCAGAATTTGGTGCATTGCTGGACAATGACTCGCCCATTCCTCTGCGGGGAACACAAGAGCGGATCTTTTGTCTGTTCTCTCCCTAACCCCTTCCATTCTGGACAGCTCTTCCTGCTCGGCCTCACATCTCAGAGCAGCTAAATTGATGTGCCCCAGCAGCCATACAAGCAGACAGGTTGTACTTGAGCAGAGTGGGCCACACGCTGCTCGGAGACTCGGCTTTGAACTTGTACAGTGGCTCCTCTGTAGAGGAAAGAGCTGCGTTACAAAAGTGAGGGATACAGCGTGCAGGATTTTTATTACAGTTTGCTGCAACAACATGCAGGGAGAATGAAATACTACGTCCAGCAGGTGTAATATCTAACATGAACACCCACCTTTAATCATAAATGTATATGGATTTTTTTTTCCATACACAGACGCTGACAATAAGCCGCTCTTTCTGCAAAAAAATATCCCTCCCAGACACTTTACCTATTACAGATTGCTCTCAGTGAGACAAGATAAAAAGTAGGAAACAAAAAAAAATGTCTGACCAGTTGTTGTTTAACTCATGAATGACATTTGTTTGAATCAGATTGCTGGAAGACATTTACATAGCGAAGGAAATTGCCGGGAAATGTCACAAAGAATTAAAGTGTTTTGATAGGGCACTGAGAAATGCGGCTTTTTTTGTACTCTCTGGCATTTTGGCATTTTGAGGCTTGAAAGTCAAATGGATTTCATTGATTTGTCTTCATGCTGGATGTTCCCCCGGCCGCTCCGCTCGCTTTAGTGACTCTTGTTGTGTCTGCCAAATGGGCTTTTTGTGACGGCGGAGGAGAGGAGAAGGCTGTCTGCTTCGGAGGGGTACACATGGAGCTGCTGGTCGAGTCTCACTCTCCAAACAGTTAACGAGTTTATACCAATACACCGACTATCTTCTTTCTGGTTATGAAATTCACATCTCATGGGCCATCTCAGAGGCACCAAAGCTTTAGCTCCATTAGGGGGCACTAGATTATAATGAAGCACTTTGGAGCCTGAGGTAGAAGCAGAAAAAAAGCCAGTTGATGTGTGCACCTTGTGGTTAACTGTTGCAAAGATGCAAAAATTGAATATCAAAGTATTTCAGTGCTGACCTTCATTTACACCTTTTTAGAGCTCAATCAGCTGGAGTCTATCCTTCAGAAACTTTTGATTTTTGGCACCACTCTGGGTGGAAATGTACGGCCCAAATAAAACAAAAACAGAAAAAAAGACCCCTGCTGGTTGGGTGTAGAGATATTTGAAAAGCCTATATAAATTTCCCTGAACAACAGAGTCCTTTCAGACGCTTAACAAAACGATATTCACCAGGGATTCGTAAAACACCAGATTTTCTCCTTCACACTTCATTATGCCTCCTACTGAAAGAACAGTGCTGCTTGTAAAATATATATCTTGGCTAATGCATGCTATGTGCTAATTTGTCCAAATTGATATTTGGCAGATTTCGAGAAAAATGTCTTGTATCTCAGAAAAAGAAAAAAAAAATAAACCCACAGCTCCGACTGGATTTTTCTCTCTAGGCTGGAGAGCTGCATGAATAATCAGGTTGCTCCACAGAAATAAGAAAGTCTCTAACAAGAGGAAGGAGATGTGATGCGGAGCACAATCCTCAGGTAGGATTTGACCCAATTGTCTGTGATGCATCTCCATTTAAATGCCATCTGACGTCTTTGTGTTTTACACCGCGGCCATTAAAGTGGGATGAGGTCTGTGGGTAAATGTCTTCGCCGGACGTCTCGTCATTATTCCTACATTTATTAAATTAGGATGATTTATGACTGGTTTGTATGGAGCACAGTATATTACCTAAATGACTATTTAACTGAACACAGGAATTTCATTAACTTCTGACCTCCCAAGTACAGATTGTATTGCATCAGTGCAGCCGGAGGAAGGCAACTGCTGGACTTGTTCATGACTTCAGTACAACTTCCTCTTATGGGACTCTATTTTTGGATGATGTGGTGCAATATTTGAGTCTTTGTTGCTGTTCATACTGTGTGTGTGTGTGTGTGTGTGTGTGTGTTAAGTGTCATGCTCTGCAGAGTCCAGGCCCACTGGAAATTAAACCATGTACTTTTAAAAATGACTTTAGAGTTTCATTATTTAACTTTCACACTGTAATTCTTAACAAACGTTCTTAAACAAAAGTAAATAGGGGCCTTCTTGGGAACTACTTTCAGACCACTACTGAGTATTTACAGCTGCAGGATGCCTTCATTGGTGCGTAACACAGTCAAAGGAAAAAAAACTGGCATTGTACATTTCTGCAAACCATGGATATGTTACATTTGGAAACCCAGCTGTGGTAAAAAACAAAACAAAAAACACCCATGTTTGGTTTCTAAAAAGCTGCCAGAGCAGCCGATGGCTCGCTGAAACACAACCAGTGTTGTCTGTTGATCTCGGAGAGTCGGCTGCCAACCTGGTCTCACTCTGAAGTCGTAGAAATCCAGCGCTTGGGCAGCGACTTGCGGTGTCAGATGATAAAAGCCGTCCTTTTATGCCGGAATGATACACGGCTGGTCGCTGGTTTAGTTTAATGTTGCCCTGCAGATTCAGGGCGAAACGCAGCGAAAACAGAACGAACTAACTGTTAACAGCTACTTTTAAATATCATGCAGTGGCTCGCACACAAAACAATACATCACCCCGTCCATGCAACCTGGTCTCACTCAGAAGTCATCCAAATCCGGCGCTTGGTCGGTGACTTTCGGCATCAGACACTGAGTGCGTTTACATGGACAGTTTAATTCCCTTTTCATTCGGAGTGAAAGTTCATTCCTATTAAAAGTGATCTTGTAAACACCTAATTCGGAATGAAAATTGCCAATGCGATTGAAAATTCAATCCGATGTTGAAATATTCTGTTTCTAATTCCGAGTGAAAGAATTTCTCGCACTTGTATACACTCATTCCTCTTTAAGTTCATTCCGGTCTTTTTGCGCATGCTCGTTTCCTTGCCCTTCTGGCGCAGTGACGTATATAGCACACACACGACTAGTTGCACTCACCGGTTTCTATTCACCAAAGCACGGTCTTCTATGGTTGCTGTCGTCCTGCTGCTTCAAGAATATAAGCAAAACAACAAGCCCGAAAAAGGCACTAAGAACGGCGTCGTCAAGCATCTTGTTATCCGGAGCGAGGACTACAGCGTTTTCTTCCGGTAAACGTAAACACGTAACATCCGCCCCGCCCCCTATCCAATCAGAAACCTTCCCTGCCCCAAACCTTGTGGACCCGAATAAAGGCGATTAAAAGGCGATTAAACTGATCTCCCGTGTAAACCCTCATTCGGAATGAATATTTCCCATGTAAACTACCTGGAAAAACTTTAATTTCGAATGATTTCATTCAGATTTATTTCATTCTGAATTAGAAGCCATCATGTAACCGCACCCAGTGGCGAAAATAGCTGTCCTTTCATGTCGGCATGATATGCGGCTGGTGGCTTCAGGGGTAAACATTGTGGGACAAGAAGGAAAGTCTTGTCGGGCAGGTGGATGGGTCCAACAAACAGCGGCATTTGTGTCCTGTAAGATTATATAGCCAACCTAACCACATGTTTTTTCTTACCTAAACCTGAACATGTGCATTAGTTGTTTGAGTTTATTTTGAAAGAAGACAATGCATGTAACAGGCAGAACTTGAAACGGCGTCCCAGAAAAGTCAACAACCAAAGCACCCAGGGTTGCTTTCATGTCGTATCTGGAAGTGAAAGGTCCATGACCAAAGGTCGATATGTGACGAGGTCGTAGGGAGATGTGTTGCGCCTGTAGTGGACTGCAGCTTGGCAGGTGTCTAGGTTACACTTCCATCATCCCCTCCACCTCCTGATGACAAAGTCAGCTCATATACCATAGAAGCATTGATATGATGCATTTGAAATGTGCAAATGTTACTTACTTGTGGTTTGCAGAAATGTACAGTGCCAATTTCCCTCTAGTGACTGGGCTGGAGTCCAGAGTGGGACACGATCCAAAACGGAGCCATGAAAAAAACCTTCCCCGACCCTGTGTGCGTAAACTCATTTTCAAACAAGGCAGACCTGATCTGAGGGAGACGGGGGCACAGTCAGACCTGATCTGAACAGCCCCGGAGATAATTAAGACCAGATTCAAAATATGGTTGACCTGAGCGGACCCTAGAAAGAGAACAGCAGCAGCAGCATGATGATCGATCAATTAAGAAGCAGCTGCAGTGGAAAAAGAGCAGCAACATAATAATAATATCCTGAGAATGAATGTTTGTAGAGACTAATTCCAAAACTAATTCGTTTACATGCTTCAAAGACCAAATAATAGATGTAATTGAAAGCAGTTATTATGACATGCCACATGATCAGAGCAGATATGCTCTGATCCATTATGGTTCCACTCAGGTTTTGACACACAGACCTGGGACCTTATCCGCAGTCAAACAAGACCGTATCTGACCTGATTAGACTGAGTATAATTTGGACCCAGTCCAAGTCAGCTCCCATGGTGGGTCTCTTTTCCTCAGAACTGAGTGGATCTGTGAAGTCTCAAGATAAACTACAGTGGCCACGCTCATGGTAATCAAGGAACATGTCACACAGCGCTGCAGTGTAGCTTACTAATGTGTGTTTAATAGCTGCACACATATCACACTGTGCCAACACAGGCAGCACCTGTTAATAACATAAATTTATTTCTGGTTTGGGTCCTTTTATAGGGTTTATTAACAATAAAAAAAAAGTAGAAAATCTCCAGACAAATAGACTATTTGTGATACCTATACCTTTGTAATTAATTCACACATAAAATATCGTAGATTTATTACGTCTTTTGACTGTTTAATTGCTTTCAAGATAAGGAGACATCATATTTCTGGCCTTATTGTTTTTGATGAATGATGAATCCAATACGGTGGTGCATACATTACATTTATATTCATGTAATTCATATGTAACTGATTGTTACACAAGCAGTCTGTGAAAGTTCCACATACATCCTGAGTGTGGAACAGTGCGTAGTAAAAGGTTAAAGATGTTATTGATATGATTCAAGAAAAAGCTAGGTTAGCATTTAGCTAGCTATGTTGGGTTAAGAGAGAGACAGTTAAGGTAGGGTTAGGGTAAGTTAAGCCCAGTTCAGACCAAAGAATCAAGATGAGATGAGTTGAAACATGCAGCTGCTTGCATTGTGGCGATCTGCAACGTTCTTAAAACCTGCAGGTTCACACCAATGCAACTAGATGAGATGGTGTATCATCTCTATGCAACAACTCTCTGTACTTAGGTTGTGATTTCCATTTTTTCAGGCTTATTTTGTGGCTGAATATAATTTGTAGCTGCTTAATATATGAATGAGGATAGTGATAGTGAGATACTGGCTACAGCTGCATTTGTAGCAGTGATGAAACTGGGAAAACATACAAAACCAGCATCACATGGACTGTATTCAAGATGCTACAAAAATTTAAATAACCAGCACTCATCAGTCAATGAGAGTGTGTGTGTGAGGGGGCATGAGCACATACAGCAAGCAGCAGCATCGACACACCTTGAGGACAGAAACAGAGGGCTCAGTGGAGACGGAGCACCTGCTGCAGCAAGCGAACACGCTGTCTGCGGTCATTTTGACTTGACCAGCAGACTTCACTACAAACCAATTGGCTATTGAAACAGGTGACAAGCCTTACGTACAAATGGTGCGTTCGTTTTGTCCTCAGAGGTCGGAAATTCCCAGTTCCCAGTCAGAAGTTTAAACTCAAACGCCCCCTGAGATCGGATTTCCAACTCGGAAACTCAACCGCATCAACCCCGACTTACGAATTCAAGATGGCTGCCGGTCACATACATATCTACATCTTATTTGTTTTACATTACATTTTCTGCAGCGTTCATCAGTTGGAGTGCATGGTGGTTTTGAAGCTGTCTATACTCCGAAAGTGCAAGGGCAACAAAGGCTTTCTTGTGGGCGTCTTGTTTTTTTCCAACTTGTCCACCGTTGTCAACTAGAATGCAAAAACTGTTGTCAACTCGGAGGTGACGTCATTCCAACTTCCGACTTCCGACCTCTGAGTAGGCTACAAAACGAATGCAGCATAAAACCAGCTGCCAGCCATACAAAACGAATGCAGCATAAAACCAGCTGCCAGCCATTTGAACAGCTGAACTGCAGGTGACACCATCAACCAGCTTGAGTCGAGCTCAGACCGGCCAGTTCACACCACTGCAACTTTTCTCTGCAACGTTCTAACATGGTTTCGTCTTGTGGCAAACCATTGGTCTGAAGTGGGCTTAAGGGTAACATCTTGCTCCTTATAAGGTGAATCATGTCTTTCTGTATGATGAATTATAAAGTGGATTATTGCGAAGCTGGGCTTAACCAACAATTTGTCATCAGAAACACGCTGGACTCTTGCATACGACAGGTCTTAAATTGCGGTTGGAATGAAATCATGTTGACAATGTTTAAAAGGTCTAAAGATGTTAGAATTTCATTTTTTTTAAGTTAACATTTTGACATTTTGCAGACGTTGGGTTTTCATGCCTCACAACTAAATATCGTTATTCTACAAGAAGATTACCTTGGTGTAAGACATTGGATTTTGGATACTTGACAACGCAAGATAGAACCAAGAAAACGTCAACATCATGTGTTGTCAGTGTTCTACGCTGAATTGACATCAGCTTTAGACATTGGTCGCCCAACGTCACAACCTAAATTCAACCAAAAATCAATGTCTAATGACGTTAGGAAGATAACTGCAACGTCATGTTTGGATGCAGTTTGTAGGAGCGTGTCAAGAAGGCTTGAAACAGGATGTGGCTGCACATGTCTCACAACGTTAGATCTGTAGGAAAATTGACTTGGATGCTTCATGGCACAAACGGTCATTGATTTATAGCCCAAGACAAGAGGAGGTCTGTTCTTCTATCTTAAATTAAGCATGTATCTGCACACATTGTTCTGCAACAGGCTTTATAGGGAATATGGTCTTTTATTTTGAAATACACAAGCATAAAATAGGGGTTACAAATCAATTTGACCGCTATTTCATTTTGTTGACAAACATTCTACTGATGTTTACAGATATTACACGTAACATCTTGGCCCCTGCAATTATGCATACCTGGCTACGTGCGGTGCACATGAAAAAGAAAATGAAATCCAGTGCGGCTACATACATGAGGCAATACGTTATGGATATGTATTGGTGTCCTCCTGTACCTCTGTGACTTCCCTCAGAAGTCTGTCTTGAAGGGAGTAGCAGATTCATAAGATGAATAGAAAGAACTTCACATGCTGAGATGCATACATGAATGAGAATGTCCCCCACACCGACCGTACATAATCAGCCAGCCATGTTGCTTGATTGTTCTCAGCAGAGCCTCCGCTGAATTCAAAGCGTCCTTTTAAAATCCATGGAATTCACCTGGGAAGGGAGTGGGGGAAAGAAAATATTTCCAGCCCACATTACCTGGAGAGTCATTTTTCAGCCAGGCTGCGTGAGATTTGGTTAAGCTTGCCCGCGTCTCCCGCCGTGCCCCGAGGTCATGTCAGATGGACAGGTTGGCTAGATATGTAAAACTATTCCACAGATCCTGAGCCTGGGGTTAAAGGGAGAGGGGGTCAGGCATGAACTCGCCTCCTCTCTCGGGGTGACACAAGTCTGTAAATGGCATTAGCTCGGAATATATATCACATCGCTGTTGCCCTTTTCTTTGCCCATGCAGAGGTTATGCTGCAGCTCAATTCAAGACCAATGTGAGGTGCATTAATTATGAGCTCTGAAACCAGACTGAATATGAACTATGTATGTGAATGAAATATGTATCCGTGTGCTTTAAGTACACATGACTTTGCCGTCAGTCTCTTACTCCTTCAGCTTTCAGCTTCCTCCACCCCACTGCGCGTTTTGACAGGGCTGTTCATTCCACTTGGGATAATGATGTGGATGTCATGAATTGTATTGGCAGCTGCCAATGTCGATACAGCATTATGGAATGAACCAGTGTTTCACACAGTATCTTAATCTGATTTACAAGGCTCCCTGCTTCCTGGGCAGCCAGGATGCTGCAGGGTCGGCCAAAGTCGAGGAAACAAAGTAAATATAACGGACAGGATGCCCTTCTGCCGCGCACGAGGAAAGGTATTCAGCACGGACAGGACAGCAGAGAGGTGGTGTGATTGAAGATAAAGACAGTGGTGAATTATAACACAAACACTGGCTTGGGTTCTTTTTAGCCAGCATTTGGTTTGCTACAGCTTCTCCTATACATCCAATATTCAACAGACACCCAGTGCTGAACCTAGCACATTCGACACCCTAGGACCCCCCTCCCCGAATTCAAGTTTAAGCTACCATGGTGTTACGCTACTATGCTAAACCTGGCTTGTGAAACCTCATCAACCAAGGCTAGCAAGCCCGTAACGTAGTGCCTCTCCGTGCTGCATCAACGTGAGAAATGTACCTGGACTTCCCTGGGTGAGTGTGACCTTTCCTATCTTGGGGGTGTGTGTGGTTGACTTAAGGCCAGGCCACTGCTCTTACTCCTCGCCACCAGCTTGCCCGGACTGGGCTCGCTCTTCTTCCTGGTTGTTCAGAGTGAATGTGCATCTACATGGATAATTTATGGTGGTGCATCAAACGCTTTCTCACTTTCTTTTTGGCTGCAGAATGTTTTGCCTCCACAGTCTTCCTTGTGGCATGCCTGCTCAGCTCAAAGACCTCTCCTACCTTCCTTCCAGGCACGGCTAATATCGGCTAATAAGTCAATACCACCAACCCCCCCAAGTGTGACGTCAGTGGTAACCCTGCCTCCTAACAGCTGCCTTAACCACACCCAAACCTAGAGGCATGTCAGGGGGCAACCGCATTACCAAAGCCAGCAAAGCACTATTTTGAAGTGTGCGAATCGCCACAGACCTATTAATGACACTAAACCGAAGAAGTTAACTACAGCACATGTAATGGGGTGGAAAGTGACTGCAGACTAGTTAACATCGTGGAAGACTTGTTCTAAGGGTTGGCGTGTTGTGACCAGTTGTGTTCTTACCGTCATGGGGCACAGCAGCTTCATGCATACAGGACCGGTATGAAACACAAGCCCCTTTTACACTGCCAGATTTTCCGCGAATGTTGGGGCGTTTTGCCGGCAAGCTGCGAGCGTTTAGACACACAGAGCCGGACTGGCGAGTTGATCCGAGGTGCCCAATTTTCCGCCTCATAGGGTACACATATTGGCGGAACCCTTTTAAGTTTAAAAAGACCAAGGCGGCCTTCCGGAAGACTTGTGGGAGGAGCTGTTGATGGCGCCGCACGTGCGAGCCACTGGCGGAGGATAACAGGGAACAGCTGATAGCAGGAATGAGCAGCTAGTAGCAAGAGGGAAACGCAAACCTGACAGACACTGTAAAGATGAGCAACTGGGGAGACAAGGAATTGCACGCCCTCCTTGTCCTCGCAAATGGAGAGGCCATTAACCGTCAGATGACGGGGACGGTGAAGGAAGGGCCGACTTACGAGAGAATCTCAGAAGGACTGACCAGCCGCGGCTTCCCTCCCACGTCACTGTTTACGTCACACGCTGAGCTACACGTTTTGTTACTTGCTCACGCCCCCCACTGCCCTGGAAAAGGCGCATTCTGTATAAACAAAAGTAGGTAGGCGGCATTTTGCTGCACTCCCCGATTTAGTTTTTATACTGCCAATGCTGAAAAAAGACTGATTGGGCCTTCCTGCAAATTTGCACATTCCTATTTAAAAAGGGCTGCAGAAAGCAACTAAACTGGAACTCCTGAAATGTGAAAATACTGTTGCATTTACCGTGGACCATTGGACGATAGTGAGTAATCAAAACTATATCAGAGTAACTGCACTTTCTCAACTGGAACAGTGTAATCTTTCAAAAAAAGAAAACACTATCACAGAATAAGCACTTTGAAGTTGTCTCCTACCTCTAAGTTATGGTTTCAAGACCACACTGTTGTAGCAGTGCAGCACTGATTTGAAGACATAAATCTAAAACTCAAGATCATAAAGTAAATCTCTTCACGTTCATTTGATTCCAAATCAAGACACTCTTGTTAATATGGACTTCAAAACCCTGAGATCACAAATATGATTAATCACAATTATCTATTGAAATTCACTGATTAATCACAATCTTCAACTGAGTCTCTTGTTCCTTTCATTTGTCTGACGACTTCTTCACCTTTGGATGTTTGTATTCTCCAGGTCTTGCATGAGTTGCACGATAGAAACATCATCAACACGAACTCGCTTGCTGTGAATTCTCCGGACAATGACCTGCTCTATTGAAAATCGGACATTACATGGACTTTGTACGAGGGAGCTGGCAAGGTAAAGTCTGTTCAGTGTCTGATCCGACTGATTTGGATGATTGCTTTCTTACATACAGCTTCTCTGTGTAGTGTCTGGATAATTGCAGGTTTGTGGTGAATGACTGAAAGGGGCAGTTATTATGAAGAGAATACAGTAATGGCAAATTTGCACATTTCATCTTTTTCATCAGCCCCTGATGGCTTTTGCCTTCTCATTTTGTCTAATTCTTAAACAACACTTCACCATTTCCTTTATGTTTGATCATTTTTAAGGGGGTGATTTCAGTGCCTGCCCCCCCCCCCCCCCCCCCCCTCCAGATGCAGCCTGTGTCGCCCATGGAAAGATCCGCCACTGCAGTCACCTGTGAAACTGAGTGATCTGCTGCACATTCTTGCAGGAAGTAGTCTTCCATTGTACAACACATACAAAGGGCTGAGACACGGCTTTTACAACTGTATTGTATTGCTCCTGCTGGCACTGCGCTGTGCTGTGCATCAATCCCATGCAAATGGCCCTGCTTTTTTTTTTTTTGTCTTGAAAGCACACCCAAACACTCCACACCTCATACATATACACACATAAACACACACAGCAGCACTTCCCCCAGCATCCCTTTACGTGATATCATTAGCTATAAGCAATTGCCTGACAAGCGAAAGGCAGAGTGCCAGTTTCTCTCTCTCTCTTTTTTTTTTTTTTGCAGCACATAAATCTAAAGACCACATATGCCGCTGTCTTTTACGTAATTATTCCCCCAAACATGTCTCTTTCTTTCTCTCGCTGCATGCCTTGAATCAATTAGTACAGGAGCGTTTAAGCTGCGGTACGTCGCCTTTCCGTCTGTTTTTAGATAACTAGGGAGCTTTTAATTTTGGACCACTTTGCAAGTGTGAAATGTAAAGGAGCTGACAGGCAGGGAATGGTTGTTATTTACAAGTATAGCACGGTGGAGGTAGTTTAGTATGCAGGCCACTGCATCTGTAACAATACAATTTCCTTTCAGCAACAGGGTGATTTCCTCTTTAGGGAGCCAGTGTTGGCACGGAAGAAAAACCCACACTGAGTCTTAAGGTTAGCTCTTGGAGGCTTTTAAATCGAGCACTGTGTCCAATGTGACGCCAGGCTTCACATCAGATGAGACAATACAGCGTGGTTGTCGGTTTATTGGAACTCACACATGCGGGGACACACATATGGACGCTCATACAGAATGAAGTGTAGGATGTCTCACCACAGCTCTCTTTTATCTTTATTTAGCCAGTCAGTGTTTGAGGGCAATGGGGAGTGTGGGAGACACCAGAGAGAGCACTGTGCAGGAGTTTGATCCCTGGACACTGGGGTTACATGCGATTACAGAAGCAAGGATCTTAATGAATACACAATCTTTGGGCAGCTTTCACCGCTGCTCTTCGGTGTGCAGGAAATACTCAGAGCGCGGTGTACCTCATTATTGCTCCATGTCTCTGCTTCTCTCGAGCAGCTCGGGCTTTAGTTGCTTTGCTGAGGGGAAATTTAAGTGGAATTATTGAGGGAGGTGGGTGAGCTATTAATTCCCATTTCCAAGAATTTACCAGCTGGTCTCTGGACTCAAGCCAGCGTCTTTACAATAACAAATTTGCATCTGTTTAGGGTTGCAATTTTTACATGGAAAATAAAATTAATGACCAAATATCTTTCTTACGCTCCATTAAAGCCCCACTCCAGTGTATTTTTCCATTTTTATGATATTTAATTTTCTTTTGAGTCATATCCTGTCAATGTTGATAAGCCGCACTGTTCACAAAATATTTTTTGACAGTTAATCTAATGCTCAAACTTAGAAAAAGGTTGCTAGAATGGGAAGATGACAAATGACTAAGCTGCAGGTCATGTCATCCTCCAAGCTTGCACAGGTGCTCTTTGAAAGCGTTAAACATGCTTGTGAGCTAGCTAGTCATCATCATGAGCACAAACCCACACTGAGCAGTGACTTTGATGAGTTGACTTGTTCATGAGCACACACCCACTGAGCCAAAGAACAAGTCGAGAGCCACTGCCCAGTGACGCTCTTGCTCAGAAAGCTAACCCAGTAGCACAAATCGCTCCCACTGGGCCTACGAACAATAGCCAATTCAAACTGAAATGGCAAAAGGTACTTTCATGATGACTACTCTGCTTACGTTTGTATGATTGAGGCATGTAACTGAGTTGTTTTTTGGTGTTTATGCGACTAAAAAAGCTAAGAGCACTTGTGGAATGTAGCAAACTCGCTGCGCATAGCACTGACTCTGCAGGTTAAGAAGATGTCAAGGTGGCGATAGTGTCTCCTAAAATGCGAGTCATAGGGTCGATGACCCTTGTCTCATTGGGGTCCTTGTTTCAGGTGAAGGAGGTGGAGAAAAATCCCTCTCCTTGCAAATTATAACATCCACGCTGATATCCACGCTATTGCTATTCTTGCATATGACATTGACCTTAACACTTATGCTACAATGGCATTCTGGTTGCCATGGTAAAGTTGCTGTATTACATCAGGTTATTAACCATGTTCCCATTCTCTGTTTGAGGAAGAACATGAACCGAAAACAGGAAGTAACACCAGCTGGAGTGGATTGTAATGAATCACAGTTTTCCCAGGAATCAATGAAGTGTTTCTGATTCTGATGACATCATAACTTCTCCTCTTCATATTACTCCTTGCAATATACAAGGCAATAGATAGTAAGGTAATTGAGTCAATATGGCAGTGACTGAGCTGGAGTTCATACAATGTTTGGCTTGGAAGATACACATGTAGCTTATCAGTTGAAGTCACTGGGTCTACTGGTGGCCACTGGGGTCACAATCAAGGACTGACCATTTGCTAAGCCCCACTGTTGCTATACCTGTCAGGCTTTCTGTTCCCAAACAGCACATATAGACATTACAATGTGACTTTATCTGTGGTCCCAGGGTCCTATGTTCCCCAGCTCAATGACATTAAAGGGATAGTGCACCCAAAAATGAAAATTCAGCCATTATCTACTCACCCATATGCCACCCATATGCCGAGGGAGGCTCAGGTGAAGTTTTAGAGTCCTCACAACACTTGCGGAGATCCAAAGGGAGAGTGGGTAACAACACAACTCCATCTAATGGAGGCTGACGGCGCCCCAGATTCAAACATCCAAAAACACGTAATTGAAACCGCAAAATATCTCCATACTGCTCATCCGTAGTGATCCAAGTGTCCTGAAGCCCCGACAGAAAAAAGTTGCTGTACAGAGAGGCAGTTAGAGCTACAGGCTACAATGAGGCTAAAAACAGAGTTCAAATGACGTTTTTCCAAACAACTTTTTATGTCGGGGCTTCAGGACACTTGGATCACTACGGACGAGCAGTATGGAGATATTTTGTGGTTTCAATTATGTGTTTTTGAATCTGGGGCACTGTAAGCCTCCATTAGGTGGAGTTGTGTTGCTACCCACTCTCCCCTTGGATCTCCGCAAGGGATGTGAGGACTCTGAAACTTCGCCTGAGCCTCCCTCGGCATATGGGTGAGTAGATAATGGCTGAACTTTCATTTTTGGGTGCACTATCCCTTTAATAAGACCTTTCAAAAGGCCTCTGTATTTGCAGCATTTTTTGCCCATGATCAAATGTTGAATGTACTTTTTCCTTGAGTCAAAATGTTGAAATCCCCCACCTACAGCTTGTGGCCTGCTGATGTTAACCCCCCAGAGCAAGACAGGCTTCTTGACTTTGAACACTGATATATTAACAGTAGCTGACAGGACTCTTACCATCAAAACTGCATTTGAAATACACATATCCTTCTGGATTTTTGCTATTTGAACTTTGAAAATCGCCCTAACCAATCTCTTACAATGTTGCTTTATATGAAAAGACACATACTCAAAACTAAACACAAGGCTACAGGACCTTGGAAACATATGGATGACTCAATAACAATTATAACAGTGGCAAATTTACCTCTCAGTATTCTTAGTAATTGTTTAGACAACCGATCCTTGATTCCAGACAGAGGCAGACAAAAGCACACTTCTCATTTCTACCTGGTAACCATTGATTCTGCCAACTGAAATGCCAACTGTTGCTCTCTGTCTGGCTCATATTAAAACGACAACCTTGTAAAAGCATCTTCAATATGCTCTTAATGATGATGCATGCGTGGTGTCATGCTAAAAGCCTGAGACTAAAGCTGCATGTCACAGGCAAAAAGTCAACAGTTTAAATTTATGCTTTAATGTTTGAACAGTTTTCCAACAGTATGTTTCACTCTTAATGTTACAAGAGAAAAGGCTTTTAGGATAATGTATCTGGCTGGAGCTGATGGAGTGTCAACTTCCCTAAATCCAATAAATACAGGGCAGAGCCGCTAACAGTGAAGGGATTACAGTAAATGCCAAAACATACTGTAACAGTAGCACAAGTAGAGAAGAGTGAGGAAACAGAGCAAGGCATGTTAGTTACACAGCCATATCTGTGACGACCCCTCCTGTGTGTCTGTTCTGCCTGGCCAGCTTCTGCGTCCTCCTCTCCTTGTGGGGTGACCGTGCAGGTCGTCAGGGAGCTGGTTCACCTGCGCTGATGAGCTAATGAGCCAGCAAGCCTACAAAGCCAGACAGTTGAGTCTGCCTCACTCTCTCGCAGCTCTCTCAGCCGCCACGTGGTCTTTTGGTTTGGCTGATTTGTTGTGCTTTTTCTTTTGGAAAGCGACATATTCATTCACTATTTTCCACTCACCCTGGCACACACACTCACCGCTGATGTTGCTGATTGTTCACTTCTCATTCATATTAATAAACTGTTTCATTTTTGACCGCTAACCTTTTGTGTAACTTCCCTACTTTTGGCTGAACCGTGCAACACATCCTCACTCCAACCTCGTCACGTTGCGTTGGTTGTTGACAGACACCGTGTCGAGTTGTGCCTGTTACATGCATTGTCTTCTTTCAAAATACACTTCTGATTTTACAGGAAATTTACCGTTTGCATACAGTCTCCTTTAAAATAAACGCAAAACGTCAGTACAACACCGCAAATTGATGTTTTTTTCCCCCAAAACTGACGCACATGTTTGGGTTTATGCGACAAAAACATGTGGTTAGATTTAGGAAAAAAGAACAGGGTTTGGCTTTAGAATCTTACGGGACACAAACACTGCTCTCCTGGGTGAAAGACCATTGCTCCCACCTGCCCTACTTTGACTATTGCCACCTTAACTTTCGCTCTTGTCCCGCCGCGTTTCCCCCTGATGTTGCCGGGCATCGCTAAACTATAACGGCAACCGGCCACGTATCATGCCGATGCTAAAGGACAGCTTTTTTGGCTAGTGTCTGGCACCCAAGTTGCCCAAGCGCTGGATTTCGATGACTTCGAAGTGAGACTGGGTTGAACCGTGAGCGAGCCCGTGAAAAAGTTCGGTAAAGTTTGCTGACATTAGCTAACATTAGCCACAATAAGCTACTAGCCATGTCCGACCAAGTGAGGCTGTTGCAGCAAGTTTTGCTTCATTGCTAATGATTTAAACTTTGGGGGGTTACATGTGAACGTCATAATTTACCTGCATAGGTACAAAAAATAATGTATTTTACCTAGATTAATTTTTAAAAATAAATGTTAAACAGGATTACAAATCATCAGTGCATCAAGTGAATAACAACCCTATCTTCTTTGGAGCGCTCATCTCTTTTGGTGTCTTGGTTTTTTTCAGGTTCAATTTCCCTAAACTGATTCCGGTCGAGCTATTTCCGTGTTGACACTGACACTGAAATGGTTTTGACATGAGAGGTGGAGAACCCAGCAACGTCAGAGTGTCCAGGATATATTTGGGTCAGTTCAGTGCTCCAGCACAGAGGTGTGACATACCCACATTGTGCCAGAACTATCACACCGCTGTGAGCGTCTCAGCTTGCTCTCTGCTGCTGAGGTTTTTCAGTCCAAGTCTGAACTCACCCGTATGGAAAATCACTTCCCCTCTAACCCCCGCTGCCTCCCTCCTCTCTGTCCTCTCCTCAGTTAATGTGTTGACACGGCCCACGGAGTCACCTGAGGGGAAAAAACAGAATCTCCTGAGTCATTGCTCCGGTTCTTTTTCCAGAAGCATGACAACCGGCCAAGACGTCAGGGTTTGGCATTTCCCCCATTCTTAGCTCTGCCTGTCCAACATGCTGGAAGCTAAATGCCATCACAAGGGTATGATTATCAAAGCGGTCACTGCCAAAATGATACTGTTTCTTAAAGGGGATCTGTTCCGCTCATATTTTAATTTCTGCTAGAACATGTTTACATGATTCAATAATAAAAAACATTTTATTTTCCTCAGACTGTGCCATGTGCCTGTATTCACACACTGTCTGAAACACTCCATTTTAGCGCGTGTCTTTAAGGGCTCATTTATGATCAATGGTAGATACGGAAACAGACGGAGCTTTCTGTCTGTACTCTGCGCTCATTTCGTCCATATTGTGCACATTTTCTGAAAGCTTATGGATACGGACAAAATACAGCAGTACCACCAGAGAGAATACTATGACATCTTCCATCATCACCTCATATGTTGTGTGAAACTTTTGACTCTGCTCTCTACTGCCATTTATTGGCTGTATCCATGCCATTATAAAGGACATGTACGTAGAAGTATGAGGGCATTGGCATTTACAATGCTCGAAACAGACGTATCTATTTTTGTATGTAAAGGGAGTCTAAAGAAGCCTTCAACCTCGGCCCCACATAAGCTCAGTCTGCATTTACTGGTCAGCATTTCCAGGCCTTCTGCATCTTGGCATATCTGCAGCATCGTTGCAGCCAGGGAGAGACTGTAAAGAAATATAGCGGCAAGTTCTATTTTGAGAAAAGTACCAATACAATATGCTACAATTATAGTATGGTTATGTTCCAGCAGGAACATGATCTGAAATCTGGGAGATATAAATAACATCGGCAATCATTACTGATGTTAGCATGTAGCTACATGTAGCAGTGTAGGCTACATAACTCAACTCAACTTTATTTATTAAAGCACCTTTCATAAAAACATGCAGCCCAAAATTGGAATAACACAGACACAAGACAATAAAATATTAAAAAAGCAAACCAACCAAAACAACCTAACAAAAAGATGATTAAAACTAAGTAAGTAAATAAATAAAATAGAATAAAAATGAACAGGAGAGATTTAAAAAAAAAAAAGGTAAAAACCAATGGGTTAAACTTAAAAATCAAGACTTTAATGATACTCCACATTAAAAGCTGAATTAAAAAGACAGGTCTTTAATTTACATTTAAAAATGCATAGAGAGCTCACCATTATAATATCCAGAGGTAACGAATTCCACAGTAAAAACAGAAAACACTCTCACCAGTACTTTTATACACATGAGGAACATTTAAAAGTAAAGCTGTGGAGGACTTAAGTGATCTGACTGGAACATAAAATGGTAGAAAATCTCTGATGTATGGAGGGACAAGGGCATTTAAAGCTTTATAAACAAGTAAAACAACTTTAAACTTAATTCTAAAAGATACAGGGAACCAGTGTAGTGGTCCATTTTCCTTGAACACAACACTCTGGCTGCAGGATTCTGGACTAGCTGTAGTTTTCTTGTTGACTTTTTGGGTAGTCCAGTGAAGAGTCAAAACGGCTGGTAATAAAAGTGTGAGTGAGTATTTCGGGATTTTTCTGGGTTAAGGTAAGCACGTACAGTAAGTGACTAAGTGATCTGATGGCTGTAGCTCCCATCACTGTTTGGTTTAAAAGTTTCGATTTGTTGAACGCCTCTTGATTGTTTCTTTGTTCAGCCTAATGGTGTTGCATGATTATCTAATGACGTTGATCATCAGCTGAATAAAAGAGGAATGCATATAGAGCCAGAGTGTGTGACACTTGTTTTCTACTTTCAAGTCCACTGCCAGAGATCCACACCTCACTACTACCCTTAGTTTGAGATACTTTTCTATATCATGTAAAGAAATCCGTCACACGCTGACATCAGCTTGTCTCTAAAGTGGAAAGAATAGTTGGAACAAGCCGAGGATTTTGCTGACTGGGATTACTTTTGCATATGTTTATGTCCTTATATGAAACATTGGCCACATTTAATATGAGCATCAGACACTGTAACATTATACATATATGACAGAAAATGAGGTAAAGCATAATAGCTTCCCTTTAATGTTGTGGGGGAGGTTTATTTATGAATGTGCTGCAATGTGCCTCTGGCCCAGCTCACTCTGTATCGACATGGTGCACAGCGACATAAATCTAAAGGTGCTGACAGCCTGAGCTGTGTGTCTCCTTATCCTTGATACAGAGCATTATGCTGGAGCGTGATCGTATCTAATTGAAAATGGAAATGAATCACATGGAAAAAGTGAAAATGAAATTAAAGTGAGGGAGGTAAGCGCTGACGCTTCCCCGAGGACGGTGAACCACAAGGCACCAGCCTCGGTTACATAACTGTTTTCCCTCTGCTCCCTTGGCAGAGAAATGAAAACACACATACACATTCACACACACAAACAGACCAAAAGCAATTAGGACTGAGGAAATAACAGGGAGTGGGAGTCTGTGGACGAGTGTTTCCATCACTGCTAGCTTCTCTGCAACTGGAGCTACGGCACCAGAATAACACTGAGTCAGTGGAGTGTCCCTCAGAGAGCGGTTAGCCTGCTACTAACCATTTATTTAAGCCATGATGGAGCGCAAAACCACACTGGAAAGTGTGTCTGTTTTCTTTTGTATGTTCTTGTATTTCCATACAAATGTCCGCACAAGCGCAGAGTGGATGAGGCAAATTGAGGTTGAAAGTGAGATGCTGCCATCCACTCACGCTCACTTTATGAGGGTGGAGACCTGGGTTTATGGTTGTAATATTTGGATATGGTTTGGGTTTAACCTCTTTAACCCCTTTAACAACTTAGTGAGTCCATAAAACAAACTAATGTGAAGACAGACACACTTAAAGACACAGGACTTTATTTTTACAGCTTTTATAACCATTGTGTTTGTAGTAAAGATTCATCAAATGACAATGTGTTATGGAAAAGGTGTCGCTCATGGTTAAAGACCCACAGATAATTATCAGCTTATTCTACAGTCTCATTAAGATCTATGGATAAGTGGATTACTGAAGGGGGTCTATGGGGCACAGGCCCAGGGGCCCAAAGTGTCAGGAGCCCCCATAACCTTCACCTGCAAAACGTCACTCAAATGAACAGGCACTGATCAGGAAGAGACTGATAATGTCCACAAAATGACCACAAAGAGACACAAAATGACAAGGAGACACAAAAAGACACACAATGATCAAAAATGACCACAAGGAGACACCAGTAGAACACAAAGTGACACAAGAAGACACAAAGCAACCACAAGAAGACAAAAGTGCCACAAATAGACACAAAATGACCACAAAGAGACACAAAATGACCACAAAGAGACAGGGACAGAGCAAAAAAACGGTAAATGACCATAAAGAGACACAAAAAAAACAGTAAGACACACAAAATGGCCTTAGAGAATTAAACAACTAAAAAGAGACTCAAAACGGGGCGTCGGTAGCGTAGTGGATAGTGCCGGCGCCCCATGTACAGAGGCATTGCCTAGCTGCAGCGGCCACAGGCTCGAATCCGGCTTGCGGCCCTTTGCTGCATGTCAGTCCCCACTCTCTCTCTGTCTCCCCATTTCACTCTCTGTCCTGTCAATAAAGGCAAAAAGCCCATAAAAATAATCTTAAAAAGAAAAAAAAAAGAAATGCTATCTGACAGACAGTGGTATTGACTATGGGAACAATTGACATTGAATGNCCCATAAAAATAATCTTTAAAAAAAAAAAAAAAAGAGAGAGACACAAAATGACCACAAAGAGACAGAGACAGAGCAAAAAAACGGTAAATGACCATAAAGAGACACAAAAAAACCCAGTAAGACACACAAAATGACCTTAGAGAATTAAACAACTAAAAAGAGACACAAAATGACCAAATATTAATTTACTTTTATTCCCAGGGCGTCAAAGTACCACTTCTTTGTCAAGCCCCTCAGGGTGTGATATTAACGCCAACGGCACCCTAAAGAGCCTTTATGACACACACTGGTCTTTCAACTAATTCCAATGTAAGCCTGTCCGTAGCAATATTTGATGCTGAGAACAAAAGAATTATAAAGAGCAAGAAAGTCCGTGCACAGTGGGAGGGAGGGGAGGTGAGTTGGTCAAACAAACCAGGCTGCAGTTTGTCATATATTATCTAATATAGTCAACATTGTTTACAGACAGTTTTTGTGCGCTGTCATCACTCATGTGACATTTTTTATGTCACATAACATCTGTTGCAGTCCCTTATTGTTTGGTACCTGCTGTCATTTCCCTTTTTCCAGTTCATTGTGGCTGGATGTCACGGTTAATTCAGGGTAATTCAGGTCACCTGTTGTGCAGGGTGTGGGCACTGACTCTTAATTAAGAATGGAGAGCAGCTTGGTGCTTTTCCCCTCTGGGCCAATCAGGGTGTGACAACGCCCGTCCTTAGGGCCTAAGAGGCCGTTTACACGTACACAGTGATTTTGATAAACGGAGACATCTTCCTTCGTTTGTGCCCTTCGTTTACACGCAAACGGAGATTTCTCCTCAGCAGGTTTGGCATGCTCTTGTGTATATATACACGGGTAAGTGTAAACGAACATCTTTTTGAAAACGGAGACGGTGAAATGTCCGTTTATGAAAATAGCCGGCCACGTGTAAACGGCCTCTAAGAGAGCTGAGGAAATGCACACCCAGGACGTTCTGACCCTTCCTCAATGGAATGCAGACCTCATGTTAGCAGACTGAAACTCTGGACTCTAGGTTCCTATGAGAATTCAACGCAGTCTTTTGCTGAGCTGTTAGAGGGTGATTTTGTTCAGACACAAATTTATGACAAAAAAAAAACACAAAGATGCATAATGACTTCAAAGCGACACAAAACAACCAATAAAGAGACAGAACCACCATAATTCTGTATGTCTTGCTCCTATGCAGGAGAGATGGTGTGGCCCTCTTGCATATCTGTGCCCAGGAGCCCACTGTCTCATAATCCGCCCATGCTCTGTGGCACTCTATAGGGTCTTTCACGCAACTTGACTGTTTTAGTTCACTCTCAGTGCTCTCATTGAGTCATTTTTGGCCGCAGCAGGCAGCTGTTTTCAGTAAAAAAACCACTGCACACTACCTGCCCAGCACAAAAGGGCAGACTGATGACGTTAGCAAACAGCTGGTGGACACAGTGGAGCAATTAGCATCACACACTATGGGTGTTTTCACATACAGTCCTTTTTAAACAAACCAAACTCAGTCCTCTTAAAGTGCACCAAAAAGTGGACCAAGAGAAAAGAGACTCGGTTGCTTTTGTGTTCACATTGACCAAACCGTTGACTTGAAGCCAACCAAAGTCAGATCACCTTGCTTCAGAGGGGTCTGAGCTTCTTGGAGTGTTCACATATGCCCAAAAAATGCTGCGTCACCGCTCTGAGTCCGTTTAAGAGGGCTGAAAAGGACCAAGTGTGAAAACACCCTATATGTATTCTGTCTGGGATCGTTCTATTGCTTCACAGAGGCTGCTGTCTAACATGCTGGAAATATTTGTGTTATACGACTCTAAAACTACTTTTTTTGTAGTAAGTAATTATGTCACAATTTTCAGGGTTGCAACTTTTGTGGTCAGAGATCTCCTGCTATGTCACGTCGAAAAACCTGAACCTTCCTTTTAAGTTAAGTCTGCAGCAGTGGAAAGCACAAGGTTATTATTTATTTTAACTAATGAAGGCTCTTACAAGTGTTTTTAACTAATTTGTGTGTGTGTGTGTGTGTGTGTGTGTGTGTGTGTGTGTGTGTGTGTGCTTGGCCAACGGACACTCCTTCTGACTCACAGATCCAGTCACCCTTTAGCACGTCCTGTTCCTCCAACCCCCACCCCGGCGTCCAACCCCCGTCCACCCACACACCCTCCAACCCTTTTCTCATCCTCCTCCTCTTCATCCTCAGCCTCTGACTCACAATGCCAGTATCCTGTGACACTTTCAGGATGATCACACAGCCACCACCCTCCTCCTCCCCCTTCCCCCTTCTCCCTCTTTCTTTCCCTCTCTCACACATACACATATGCACACACAATCTCTGCTCACAGACTTGCCCAGTGTTAAGTCCCTGGCTTAGTCAGCCTCTGAGCAGAGCCCAGGCCCTGCTGGGAAAGAGAGGCCAGGCAAGCCCCAACAGAATGCTAATGATGTCATTAACCTCTGTACTCCAGGGTCGGGGGGAAAAGTGGCTCTGAAAGGCAAAGATCACGTCACTCTTTCACTTACTCATTACATATTTACTATTAGACATGCACACAGGTGCCCCGCCAAAATAGGCCTGTGTGGAAACGATAAAGTCAGCCTTTTTATTACATTAAAACATAATGAGTACACTGATAGCTGCACTTGTTTGGACACTAAATCTTTTGATTACAGCCTCAGCCAGGGCACTCACTCCTTCAGACAGGCTGTGTAGAAGTTTCTGTACACACAATTATTTAGAGTGAAAATAAAACAGATGAATACATGAATGAGATGCATTCCTAATGATAAAAATACAGGCAGTCTGAAGAAAATGAAATATATCCGACTTGCTAGGTATTTGCCTGTCCCTCTACAATTAATGTTTATATTTAAATCAATACAATGGATTCATTTACATTTTCATACATTTAAAAATGTTACAGCAAATCACATTAATTCTATCAGAGTCAAAAAATGGGACGTAAGCCAATAACCAGCCAGCTCTCATTCCCAGGGCGTCAGAATGCCACTACTTTATCAAGCCCCTCTGCATGATATTGATGCCAAAGGGCACCCTAAAGCACCTTTGCGTCTATTACCGAATTCAATGTAAACCTATCCGTAGCAATATTTGACGCTGAGAGCAATTAAAGAACTATAAACAGAGTCCGTTCATGTTTGGAGTGAGGAGAGGTGAATTTGTCAAACAAACCAGGCTGCAGTTAGCGTCATTTATTGTTTCTGATAAAATATAGAGTCAGTACTGTTTTAATGTAACGCTCTGACATCACTTGTGACGTTTTTTACGTCACGTAATGAAACATGCAGCAGTCCCTCATAGTTTGGTACCTGCCGTCATTTCCCTTTTTTCACTTCTGGCTGGATGTCACGGTTCCCCAGAGTTGATTGGAGGGTAATTCAGGTCACCTGTTGTGCAGGGTGTGGGCACTGACTCTTACTTAAGAATGGAGAACAGCTTGGTGCTTTTCCCCTCTGGGCCAATCAGGGTGTGACGACGCCCGTCCTTAGGGCTTAAGAGAGCTGAGGAAAGGCACACCCAGGACGTTCTGACCCTTCCTCAATTGAATGCAGACTTCATGTTAGCAGAGACTGTCAGACTGAAACTCTGGACTAGGTTCTTATGAGAATTCAATGCAGTCTTTTGCTGAGCTGTTTGTGCATCTTAAACCTAAATGGGGAATATTAAGGAATCCCTTTACACTAGGTCACCTGCAACTGGGCTGTTCATGGTGTTTTTATGTCAAAGAGACACAAAACAACCACACACAAAATTACAACAAACGAAACAACCGATAGCCAGGTGCGCACGTTTTATTACTGTTTCGGGCGTGCGTTTTACAAACCTGGATTTGAGTGTAGCTTTTCAGTAAATACGTTGAAAAAAAACGTTCATACGACATATTGATGCTTCTTTATTTCTTCACTCTTCCCTCATCATTCACATTAATCAGGTCCACCTGAGCATTTAAAACAAACACTTCCTTCTGCTCCGTAGCTTTCCCCTCTTCCAAATGAACCAATATTGCACGCACAGCGTTTTAAACTATTGTTTTAATAAAACGCGTGCGCGAATTAGAAAGCGTGCGTGCGTTTTAAAAAAAATAACATATGCTTGTCACCTCCCGGTCTCCGTACTGCAAGGAGCTGACGCACGAATATAAATCCCATTCAAGTGCTGTTCCTACAATTCGTCTCTGTTTAGCTTGGTTTTGTAGTTAGTGAAAAAAAGATGCTTTCAGAGAGAGTATACATTTAAATGACACAATGTCACTCTTGGATATGTATGCTGGTTATTGTATTTGTAGGGCAGACAGAATACATGGCAGTCTTTTTAATGTAAGCTGTGTTTGATCAAAATGGAACCTCACATCAGACAAAACAAGATAAACATTGGTTTATCTTCGAATCATTAAAAAGCTATTATGAGTTTAACACAGTTCAACCTCAACGAAAACGCACTCACACTGTTTTTTTGCGTGTAATGCGTAACAGCTTGCCTCACAGCCATCAATTATGTGAGATCATTTCTGTAAGCTCTCTTGCCCTTTTCCCATATGGCTTTAAAAAAGGAAAAATACCAGAGGGTCTTAGATGCAAGGTGCGTGTGTGTGTGTGTGTGTGTGTGTGTGTGTGTGAGACACACAAGATAGCATGACAGAACTCTGACGTGCAGGACAGATAATACATCTCCGAGGTAAATTGCAGTATTTGTATGCATGGGTGTAATCGTGCCATTTTTAATACATTTTTGGAAATTTTTTGGACTGTAACCAAAAAATAATGAGGTTAGCACTGTGTGTGTATGTATGCAACTCTGTGGATTTGCATTGCCAGATGAACACGACAGGTTTTGACATGTCGACTGGGATCTATATCTACACCGACAGCAGTCAGGGCACCTACACATAGATTAACCTTCAGGAAGGATTTTTGGCATTCTGTAGTGAAATCTCAGCTGGTTTCCACCCCCACAGTCCCCGCTGAGCGCATCAGAGCTATATCCACTCTCAGGACGTTTCCCATGGAGAGATATAAGTGTGGTTGGTGGGTGGGGGGGGTCACCCGCTGCACATTAGGCTTCAGCTAATAGGGTCACTGATGTCAGCTGGCCAGATGAACATCTGCTCAGTGACAAACATGCACTGGGATAGACACAGCACATGCACACAGAAATACATGGAAACAGCACATGCATACCTGCGAAGCCACACATAAATAGGTAAAACTGGACATGTGATGTAAACACAAACATACAGTACGCAAACACACACACATCCACAGGAACACAGCAGGAGGAAAAGGAAGTGGCTGCCAAAGAGGTGGGAGATGAGTGGGCACTAGGCAAACAACACTCAGGAAGTCCCTATAGGAAGGTCTGCACAGAGGAAGGAAGTGTGTGCACGCGGATGCATGTACATGTGCAGAGGAGGTGTGGATATAACACCATGGGTCCAGCTGACTTTGAAACCACAACAGAGTGGAGTAGATTTTTTTTTTTTTTTTCTTCAGCTGTATCCGTATCAGAAGCAGCACATGTCCTTTACAGGGTGAAAGCCGGTCAAGGGAAACATCTGGTTTCTTTCTGCTCCACCAACTTCGCCCAGGTTATAAAAATTACACCGAGCCACTTTGTTAATAAAAGCCTTAAATTGTAGTCATTTTCAAATGCAAATCCATACGTGGGGCTTTTAATGTGCCGTCACTTTGAAAAGCTCAATTATATCATGGGCAAGGGCACAGATAAGCCAAGGTAAGGCTGAATACAGCGAGGTGAAAAAGTCTATTATGGAAGAGCCACCTCAATATAGTTTTTATTTCACCTTTCTCCCTCTCTGCCTCGGAGCATGTCGGGCAAGAGAGTTACATCATTTTTTCATTCACTGCTTATTTAAGGCTCTTTAGAAATATATCAATAGACACTGTGACTTTACCTTGGCTCCCACCAAAAGAATCTAATATGTTTTCAAAGTAGAAATTGGCAAGTGATGACTCAGCTGCTAATATTACTTTTCTGAAGCGAAAGATTTGAGTCTTTTGTGAGAGTGCCTTTAAACTTTATATCTGACAAATCATCTAATTTGAATGATTTATTGCACATTAAAGTATATCAATGCCATCCTTTGGAAAGCTTCCTTATAATGCTACAAGCTTTTTTTTATTCAGTTTGACATACCCCGTCTCATTGAGCTCGAACTCAAGCACCCTTCACTGACCCAAAACGTCATGTTCCAAGTGCATTCAGTTCAAATGGTTTTAAAGTGGATGTTGAAACTAACACCACATAAAAGTGGACATTGTTACAGTATTTTTTTCATAGATTTGAACTGACTTCGTTCGGTTGAACTCCTTCACACAAATGTGCTGATGTGTTTTTAAAGGAACAGTTTGTAAATTGGGGGCAATCAGTGGTGAGGACTGCAGACTACAACAGGCTGAAACTTCTCCCAGTTAGAATTCCTTCAGCGTTCATTGTTCTGGAGGTTTTTACCAGGAGCCGAATTATCTGCAGAGGTCTCCTCCGCTCGAAAACAAACAGGCTCGGTGATTAAAACTGGTAAAAACACAGAATAAAGCACTTTACAATTCAGTGTTTCTCCAACACTGTTTGGAATCCAAGACCTGCCAATGTGTGTTCACCTTTTTTCTCTGATAACGAAAGATCAAGACGTTCAGAAGGTTTTTACCGGGAGCCGAAATATCCGCAGAGGTCTCATTCTCTCCAAAACAAATGAATCTGGTGATTTAAACCGCTTAAAACACGGGATAAAGAACTTTCAAGTTAAATTCAGTATTTCTCCAAAGCTGTTTGGCATGTCCGAGACGGGCCGCAAGCCGAGCACTTGTGTGTTCACCTTTTTTTCTCTGATAACATAAGATCCAGACGCTTAGAAGGTTTTTACAAGGAGCCGAAATATCCGCAGAGGTCTCTTAATCTCCAAAACAAACAGACTTGGTGAATTAAACTGGTAAAACCACTGGATAAAGCCGTTTCACTTTACAATTCAGTGTTTCTCCAACACTGTTTGGCATGTTAAAGACAGGCCACTAGCCCAGCACCTGCTAATGTGTGCTCACCTTTTTACTTTGATAACTTAAGATCCAGATGTTGGGTTTTTTTTACCAGGAGCCAAAATATCCGCAGAGGTCTCTTATCCTCCAAAACAAAAGGACCTGGTGATTTAAACAGGTAAAAACACAGAATAAAGCAGTTTCACATTTTAAAAAAACAGTGTTTGTCCCAGAGGGGCTGCTAACTACAGTTGCCAATGACAAAAACATGAATAGCCCTATCTAGAGCCAGTGTTTTGTCCGTTCTGGGCTACTGTAGAAACATGGCGGTGCAACATGGCGATCTCCATGAACGTGGACCAGCTCCCTATGTAGATATAAATGACTCATTCTAGGGTAAAGAAAACATGATTCCTTTTTTAAGGTGATTATACATACAAAAAATATATCCCCCCAAATCTTTAATGTAATCAAAATGTTCTTTCTTTTTAAATTAGCTGAGCGATTCTACAGTCTTTCCATGTAACCCATGGCAACTATATGACTGGAAATCACTGCTGTAGTATCAGTGTTTTTGTGTTTCTTGTTGTCAGCCAATATCTCTCTCCATGCGTCCTCTCCACTCCCCCTCTCTTCTCTCCATCTTCCACTGAAGTGAGATATTGTATTTCAGGCAGGCCATTTCTCACTGTCAGTAATGCACATCAAATCCCACAAGTAGGAGGGCTAAGAGGTTTGATCGGCTATAATGCCTTTACCTACACTAAAGGCTTAAGAGAGGAAATCACATTCAAAGTTGCCCCGGCTCTGCACCGCACATCTGGGTCTCCGCTGGCTTTCAGCTGCGGATGGAAATCTTGTGGTTCATAAGGCCTCAAATAGAATCCAGAGCTCCTAATCCATCTTGATCTCATTTACACACAAGTGGCGAGTTTTGACTAATATTTTCCTTGATATTTTGCCACGGCTGAAGAAGAAAATAGCACAGAGAGGTCCAGTCTGGGTCTGGTCGGGGGTTATTTTGAGATTCTGACTGCGTGTTACGTCCCAGGACCGATCTCTGTATGATTGGGTGGTAAATTTGGTGTAGTGCTTTCTTTTCCGTGGTGTAAAAGCTGAGGAATGTGCTGCGGTGACATGAGCGGTAGTTTCCAGCTCTTCCTGCATGAGCGTATCCTCAGCTGACCTTGTGTGCCTGTTGGTTTCATTACAGATGCAGTGAAATTGAAGACATATCTGCATCCCGGGGCAACTTCTCTTTATATTAATTCCAAAGTCTTTCTAATTATAGAGTGTTCTCTTTTAGAAACAAGCAAAGAGGCAAAATATCATTTAAAGTGATATATATGCAGATTAAAAACTCAAGACGCCAGACGTACTTTACACTTTAGAAGATTGCAGCTTCCTTGCTGTTACAAACAGCCTGTCTGACCTCCTGACTGAGTGGTGCTGTGGGGAACCAACACGCAACTTCTTCTTAGTTCATTTTAACCAGCAGAAGCTCATGTCTTCATGCAGCTGCACAGCCCCCCTGCATGCCTCCTGAGCTCCGTCTCCATCTCCAGAGCCCCAGCCTGACGTCCAACCTGTCTGCAGCGCACTAGATGGCACTGTTTACAACAGCACCGGCTGAACCGAGCAGCACAGCAAAACAGCCCATCTTACAATTACTGATTTACAATCCTTTCACTAATCTAATAAATTAGATTGCGCATTATACAGTTTGTAATTACACAACCACAATAAACACAGTTAACAATGCACATCAGCTCCGATTTCCACAGCTGTTACTGCATTAGATGAGGAGAGATATGAAACAAGATATCAGATATGGCGATCAATGTGAAACAAGAGATGATAAGATCAGTCACTATTTTTTTTTCCTTTTTAATGGCTCATAATGTCATTAAATCTGACTGCCATTATTTGCAAATGCATTTAGCCGGTCCACAAGGGCTGTTTAATGAAAAGTGCAGTCTTATCACGCGCTGATAGCATTTGTATAAGCTGGATATTTTACAGCTTTGATGCATCTACCTGCTTTATCACCACACACTGCCTGTCTGTTTATCGCATCCTCACTACTTTTTTTTTTCGCCTCTTTGTTGCTCTTTTGTTTGTCAGCGTGTCTGCAACTTTCCGTCCGTCTGTCGGTTTTATCTGCCTCCTCATATTCCTGGATCTCTTTGTGTCTCGGCCTGTGGGCAGGTTTCTGACAGGGGTTGCTCTGGTTGAAGCCTTCCTCAGGCATCAAAAGGCAAAGAGAGAGACAGGATGTGTCACATTATGCGGGCCCTCCTCTCCCGGCTTTGATTGAGAGTAGTGATCCAAAACTGATGCGGAGAGGAGCCGGAGCTCACCTCTTGTCAACGGCGGATGTTCTCCACAGGCAGACAGGCGAGCGGCAATGACAATGTTGGATACGCTTCGTGGGCTCTGACAACCCCCTTCACACTTTGACACACTTGGTGATATCTCACTCAATGTTTGCCATTGTTTCAAAGAGATATCGATTGTGCAGCAGATAGGATTCAGATGCGCGTTAAATGTTGGCTGTGTGCAGATTCCTTCACTTTCTCAGCAGCTTTTGAAGAATTTGGAAACTTCTCTGCAAAGTCTCACTTTCATCCAATTATACTTAATTATGTTCTGTTTGTAGCAACTCATGTGTGCAGCTTTTTCCTTGCGGGGTTCAAAACACTCAGACTGAATATATCCTCCTATCTGCCTATGTATATTTCTCTTTTTACAGCTGACGTCTGTGGCATTTTATCAGTACAATGAGTCAGTATCTAATCCAGACCATCTGTATATTGCATAGATGGGGAGAAGACCTCTAACAGGGAGTGAACCAAGTGTCAAATAAAAGTCATTGCATGTGTAACTTTGGCTTTCCAATTAAACACACTGTGAAAGACGTGGTGTTGCTCAATTCTTCTGGCTTACAAAAGGACCACGCAATCTTTCAGCTGAGGTTGAAACATAAAAATCACCGAAATTGTAGTAACAAGAATTTTACGACATCAAAAGGCGAAGCGTTAAATGACAGCAGAGATTTGCTAAACTTGCTGCGAATGCTCACCAATGACTTTCCAATCTGTCTTTAGATTCCCTCACACTCTTAAAAAACATACACCCGACACTGCTATCACATTTGTTATGGCATGCTACCCTAAGATGACCCTATTTTTTGGAGTCTGGATATTTGATATCAGATTTGGCGGGACCGTCCAATGAGCCCCCACCATCTCCACTTCCTCCCCGGCCAATAAAAGTGCATATTTATCCAGCAGAGGCTCATTTATAGCTGCTCCACCACGCATCATGAACCCAAGGCCACATATTCATAAACCGGCCATCTGCGTGAAATATGCATTACTTAAGAGATGTTGCGTCGGGCGATGCGCGGCGGCTGGAAGTTGTCATCTCCATGTGTCAAACCCTCCCACTTAAATGTAACACGCTGCCATGGTGACGGGCTGATTGGCACGTCTCTCGGCTCTAAAGAGCCAGTAAAACGAATCGTTTCTTCTGTTAAATAAGTGGACTGTGTCGTAGGCTGAGTGTCGACATGTCCTTGCGTGGCTGCTGCGTTCTTTTAGATCTCGGGCAGAAGCAGCGCTCGAGACTTTTCCAGCATTAAAGTTGACATTCTGTATTAAAAGAACATGTTTTTTTTTTCCCCCTCCTCTTTTTTAACAAAAGTTTTCTCCACAGCTTCTGTCTCGCAGTCCTTGTGGTTTCTCCATCTGTGGCCCCTGCATGGCTGTACTGCAAGTGCTTTTGTCTGCACTTTTCTTTCTGATGATTCTCAACTATAGCACATGTTGAGATCATTAATTTCAAACCCTGCCAAAACCACTTCCCACACATGCATGGCATTCATTCCTCCCCTCTTCCCCCGGCTCACTCTTTCCCCTCCTCAGACGCACCACACTCTGCTCTCTGTGTCGCTACGAAGCAAGAGTAATCCTGTTCTCTTTTCAGTGAATCAAAATCACCATGTGGCTTTGTTACAGTAGGCACAAGCTGAAGCTGAGAGCTGGATTGCTGCTGCCTTATATCGTAAAAAAAAAAAAAAAAAGGGAGCATAAAAAAGAAAAGAGAAAACGGAGGGGTGAGGATTTATGCAGGCAGCATTGGCAGAATTCCCTCATACCTCCCTTGTTACACCTAACATCGCAAACCTGCGCCGTTTCAAAGCAGCGGCAGATATGAAATATTCAACAGCCCGTATTACTATTACAACACAGTGAAAAAAAAAAGCCCATGCATGTGCTCCCTGCACACTTTTAATTTTGAGAACTTGATGATTATTGGTTCAAATAGGACTTGGGCTCCACAGCAGGAGCTGCCTCTGGAACCGAGGTTGCATCTTTAACGAGTATCCCCCCCTTCAAAAAAAAAAAAAAAAAAAAATCTTAAGGTTCGTGGGGGATAGTGAAAGAGAAAAAATGAGGAAAGAAAAAGAGGAAAAAAAGAGACACTGAAAGGGAAAGTGAGAGCAATCTGCTGGAGAATGTGTCAGAATGTGTGTGTTTTTGACTGTGTGTGTCTCCGTGCTGCAGACAGCTCTCTGGCATGGCAAACGCCTGCTGGTCCTGAGCAGAGCTGAGCTGGAAGCCTGCTCAAAGCCCTTCACCTTCACAGCCGGGCTGGCACGATGCATTGAGCATGGCTGGCATAGCGCGATGTTTATCACACAAAGGCACGATCAAAGAGCGCTGGTATCTGGCTGCACCACTTTCATCTGGGTTCCCACAGCTGACAGTAGCATCCGTGGGGGGCTCTCTTCTCCTTTTTCTCCTCCTTTAATGGTCTCTCGCTCTCTCTCCTCTACCTCTCTGCTCTCCCCCTCTCCCTCTCACACATTTATCACTGCAGATAAGGAGACTTTATTTGAGATTCCATAGCCAAAGAAATTTCTCTCCTAATCAATGATGGCTTTAGAAGCGGCCTGGGGATCAGGCGTTCCTTGGCTCTCTGCTCGTAAGGCGGAGGAGGGGGAGGGGGGGGCGAGCTCACAAACTTTCCCTTCAATGTTTATGTTGCTGCTCCCCACAGGCCAATCAGATTCCACCTCGGCTCATTGTTTTCAGCAAAGCAAGCTACATCTGCGAAGACGTTCCCACAACAGATAACTTCACCTCGTGGAGACAGCAATGCAGAATGAATTGGGATAGTGGGGTGCTTTGAAATTTCAGCCTTTCAGCCTGCACGTGGGGCTTGACAGCTCCAGCATGAAGTTTGACAATTGGTATGCAGTCTCCATGTTGTTGAGAGAGAAACGGCGAGGGGAGCCAGGATTTGAGTGAGGCGGAGCAGGAGGGATGCTGTGGTCGAGGGCTTCAGATGAAATGGGGTATTTATCATTCTCTAACTGTAACACTTCAGTTTGTGATTCAGACATGCTCCAGGAAGAGCCACTCTTTCAAATAAGTCTTCCACTCAACTGATACACGCATTTGGCATTCCCCGCATATCTCGCTACCTCCTCTGACATCCCACTATGCCACAGAAAAAAAATGAAACTCCAAACAAATGGCTTTCGTGGTCACATCAAACTGCCTCGTCCACCATGAAAAACGGTTGCTCTTCAGCATACAGCAGCAACCCCTGCGCGACTGTCAGGAAATGCACCATTTTTCCCTCCCCGAGTGTGTGTGGAATGTGTGGCTCCTGTTGTTGCGATCAATCCCAATTTAACAGACACCGGCTCAAAGTCAACCTTCAGGGAGCCATGAAAGCTGACAGGTGAGGACTCACTGCCGTCTCCCCGACTCACATCAAAGACACGGCAACAGTGGCGGCTTCAGTGGAAGACGAGCACTTTTAGAAAGAACAAAGAGACTTGGAGAGAGGAGAGCAGGACTCGTCTTGAGACAAGGGATGGCCGAGAGGCTGAATACCAAAAGGGCATGAATACTAAAAAAGGTCCCATCTGCCCCATGCAGATTTTTGTAGAATTCCGATTGAATGTAACACAAATTCAATATGATGTCGGCCGTATGACTCATTTGTTTGACAAAGACCTTGGGTTCAGGTGGAATTTTTTTCCATTTTGCTTCAACTCTCAAAACATTGGATGTGCACACTTACTTTTCTTGTTCAATCTGGGAATAAAGCCAGTCATATAATTCAGTAACCATGTGTGTTACCTCCATTGCCATTGCTAATAAGGTCAAGCTAAACCTGCAAAGCTGATGTTTTTGGCCACTTAGGGCAGCTGAGGAAACATTGATATGTCATCACCTTTTTAAGTTGGCTTGTTCGCAAACAGTTTCTGATTTACACATCCAACAGTTACAGAGTGACAATGGCATTCATTTGGAGTCATGTCTCTGGTTACCTGACACACATAAGTCCAGGCTGATTCTTTTTGGATGGGTGGATGGATGGGTGGATGGGTGGATGGATGGATGGGTGGATGGATGGGTGGATGGGTGGATGGATGGGTGGATGGATGGATGGATGGGTGGATGGATGGATGGGTGGATGGATGGGTGGATGGATGGATGGATGGGTGGGTGGGTGGGTGGGTGGATGGGTGGGTGGGATGTGCCACTGCTCCACAATAAAAGCCAGCTTGTGTTTCACCAGTTGAATTCTTTAAATGTGAGGCACTGGTTGTCTTATCACAGCTCTGGCACAGTTTAGGGAGAGTTAACAGTAAACTGATATCGGTGACATAAATTCAAAACAGCTGGATCACAGGCATGCATTGATTTCAGTGAATCCTGTACAGGAATGGCGGACCCCGCCACTAACAACCCAAAGCACTACATGTAGAAGTAATAACACAATGTAAATACATTAAATAGCTACTGCTGAACCATTGCAGGTCATACATGGCATTAACAAGAAGGTTTGATTTAATTAAAGATCTTAAGGAGTGAACTTTAATATTATTGAGTAAGGGCTGTATGGATAGAATAAATTAGGTTACTTAATGTACGTCTCTCTTTTCAGTTATGACTGCAGTTGTTTTTCCCCTTCCATAAAACCTCTGGAAAGCGATGCAATCACGGCCCCAGTGCACTCACTTTTTTATTGTCTACCAGCTGTTGGAAACTTTACACTGTGAAGGAGAAGAAAGAAATGGAGAGGTCCTCTGAGGACCCATTTGTACAGCTCCAGCAGTTTAAGCCGCCATCTCTGGTGCTGTAGCAGGTGTGCATCCTTTGTGGGTTTCACCTTAATTCAACTTCCAGAAAAAAAGAATAATTATTATGAGGATAAAAGCACAGATGAGCTCTTGTTTCGTGGCTTTGTGAGGCTGATATTTCATTTTCCTGTTGAACAGTTCCTGCCCACAGGTCTACACACTGCCTTGGTGAACAACCTGTCAATACCGTGCATGTACAGAGTGGATCAATACACTTTCAGGCACCGACAGAACCCCGAGTCTGTTAGAGAGCAGAGATGAGAAGAGATTCAACATGAGGATTGTCATGCCAGCAAAACCTTGAAAGAGAAAATCCAAACATTTCAATTACAGTCACTACCTTTCCACTACAAGTCGTTACACCAAAGCTAATTAGCAGCGCAATCAAAGCTACATCAAGCAGTACCTGTTTACCCTTGATTTGTCTGTGTGCGACTGAGGCAGATGTGAGATCTGAACTCGTCACACCTTCAGCGCCAGGAGTCACTGGGGTCAATAGGAAGGTGTCGCATGATATCGGTTCCATCTGATTGGCCGGTTTTACAGCTTCGTTTCTATCTCTGGGTCTCGTCCAATCATTAAAGGCCAGTATCTTCGGAGCAGGAAGTAAAGATTGCGGCCAGTGGAACCATTTAGATCTCTCACAGATCTGCTTAATGCTGCCCATCGATCGCGTTTCCCTTTTAAAAACAAATGGACAACTCTGATGGTCCAAATGGCCCTTTTCCCAATTACAGGCTTGGGTGGCTTTCAATCCTCCTGCAGAAACACTCTAGCCTTAACTTCAGATAACTACTTAGAGGTCTGTGTGTGATTCGTCCTCGTGTGTGGTATGTACCAAAACACGCAGACACACGCGAGGACACACGAGCACTTGTGCTGCTTGTGAAGTGAATCATATATTTTCAGTCTATTCCATTAAAAGTCCTGGTTTGAGCCAATATAACTTTGTTGCTGTTGTATCAGTAATCGGATCAAAATGAGGATTAATCTTCTGCGTGCATTCTGCTTTTAATAGAGAATAATTCACGCTGGGATTAGAAATATTGAATCGGAGAATGCTGCACAGGAAAAATACGCTATTCCCCCTTTTTTCCCCCCATGATCCAGTACCTTATAGAGGCCATATCCGAGGCTACAAACCTGACCCCTCTTTCCAGATAGGGAGCCAAACAGGCCCCTAACAGCAGGCCGACACTGTGTTCTACTTAATCTTGGATGAGGGGCAGCGGCAACAGAATCCAAAGAAGGGATGAACTGGGAGCTGGAGGAGAGAAAGAGAGAGGAGAGCTGCTGTCAACAAGCTCTTATGGTGAACAGATGTGGGGGAACTCCCTCACTACTCCTTAGCCTGAAGCCATACACACACACACACACACACATATATAAGCTGGAACACATACTCAAGAGGAGGAGAAGCAAAACAATCATTTGGAGTAAATTCCTGAGATGGCTGAGATGGCTGTGGTGGATTTTACACAGAAAGGCCGAAATCAGAGAAAACCAAAAGAGATATTGAAGTGGAGGGCGGTAAACACCAGTTGTACGGAAGAGGTTTTTTTATTTATTTATTTTTTCACTCTGCGGTTTTGCAGGAATGGAGCTCTCAGCGAGGCCAGAGTGAGTAAGAACAGTGGTCTGCAGAGCTTGATTTATCCCCTTCCCGTGCAGGACAGAGTGCCCTATTTGACGGCGAAGCAGAAATAAAGCAGCTGCCTCTTTGAGCAGCTCTTAGAAAGAGATGCTATCGGTGAATGGGCCATACTTTAGTCACGCCGACAAACTCTTTCTCCACCCAGAGCGAGCGGCATTTATTGTGCATTTATCTTCACAGGGAGTTAGTCTTACATAACAGCATCGAACTGCTGAATTCCATCTGTGCTCTGATTTACGGGCTCGTAGCAGAATCTAAGTGAAAGGTAAACTTGATTACACAGTGTGTGGCCTTCCAGCGGGTTTTTTTCAAGCATTGACATGTTTTTGCTTGGGTGGACGAATCATTTCATGGAGTAGTTTTCTGGTTTTAGAATTGAACTATTTCTCTTTTTGCCCCTTCATGTTTTCCTGAACTATTTTTTGACCAAAGTAATTTTGTACTTTAAAAGTGACTCACTATTTATGTCTTTTCAGACGCAGTTCACCTCAAAGCATCACAGAACACGACTTTAACTCTGAGTGCAGACTGTTCACCCACACAGTTTTGCTGCTGGAGGTACCAGTGGCTGTTAACAATAGTATAGGGGAGCTCAAGAGCACATCAGGTGCTCAGACACAAACATGCTCATCTTATAAAAGTCGTCCTTCTGCACTGACGATTAATCAAATATGTGGATGTCAGCATTGTTGAGGCAGCCTGCCCTCATATCCAGGTCAAAATGCATACAGATGCAAATAACAATGATTTGTCACGCCACTCTGTGTGTGATACTGACGCCTCAGGCATCCATAGACTGTATAAAATAATGGACATAGCTACTGTGATGTCACCCATTGGTTTGTGGCCTCAAGTTCGGCATTTTGGCCGTCGCCATCTTGGTTTTTCTGGAGCCAAAGCTGACCATATCTAGATGAGAGGTTGGGACTGTGAAGGAGCGAGGGGTGGATCTGACTGAGAAGACAAGGACGCTATCGGCAGAAAGCCTGTCACTGAAAGAAGCCCTGCCATAAATTATGTGTAACTTTAAGCCTTAGTTAAAACAGTAAACAGGTGAGTTATTTAAAAATTCACCCCCAGTTCAGTTGGCATGAAGGGGGGAAGTTAGCTACAGAGACCAAAACCCTTTTTGTACCAGCATGTTTATTCTGCTGTAAAGTTGAGCATTATGACATGGAGGTCTATGAGCACTGAGGTGCATCCAGAGCCAGCCTCTAGAGGTCATTTAAAGAACTACAGTTTTTGGCACTTCCACGTTGGCTTCATTTTGCTGGAGGTTGCTGCTCTGACGCACTGACTTTCAGCCAACCTTAATGTAAGCCCATCTGCAGCTTTATTTGGAACTAAAAAGAAATGCACGTAGTTTAAAAAGTGAGAAAGTCCACAGGAGAAGTGGATGGGTCAAACCAGAACCCAGATATGTATAAACTTCATCAGAAAGGCACCTGACAGTCAGATCCAATTCAAAACACTGGGGCAGATTACTCAATCGCCAAATTATCAATACTATTGATACTAGTTTTGTTTTGAGTATTGATGCCTGCATGAACAGGATCAAGTCTCCTGTAAGACCACACTCTGGGCATATAAACACTCTTTGCTTCTCTGCTCCATGTGTAGCGATTGCCGTCTTCAAGGAATTCACATAATAACCATTTATTTGCCATTAAAAGTTGTTACACATTCTAACATGCACATGAATAATCCCACGGGATATTAAAGAAACTTATTCAGCAGAATAATCAGCAGAAAAATCTCAGTCAAGTGCCAAGCTGCATCAAACCTTACAACTGAGAACACCGCAAACCTCAGTGAGTCACTCTTAATCTATGTAGATGGTGTAGATGGAGAGAGAAGGCTCCAGCTGAGAGAACATTTTTTGGGCGGACTGTCCCTTTAAGTGCAGAAACCACTAAGCTTGTGATTACTCCTGAGCCTTGTTTAACATAATGTGGAATGAGGTGTAACACTGCAGCCGACAGGATATTTGACACTAATTATTTAGTTGCTTACCTGCTGTTCTGATTTTGATTACCCAGGCTAACCTGCAATATTGCACCCTTGTCATCCGACCCTAGCAGAAATCCATATACAAAATTGCATTAGCTGTGGTCATTGCTTTCTGCAGTGGGGCTCTCCAGTCTGTGACATACAGTATGTAAACATTTGGTCAATAGACATTTGTTGTTGAGCCATTAACCTCTTTACAGTAGCTTGCAGCCCTCCTGCGCTCTTCTTTATTGTCCGTCGGTTTCATCATTATTCACTTGACAAACAGCCGTTATTAGTCAAAAAGCACTCTGCAGGCCTGGATTAGCTCTAGAGGCTTTCATTATCCTTCGATTCAACCACCTTGATTACTTTCAATTGGCGTGAACACCTCATTTTCTAGCATAATCTAATTCAATATCATCTCATTTAGGGGCTGATAGAATGAGACCCGAGATAATTTGCTCAGTTCAGTATTGCACTGGGATTAAATGTTTGTCTTGCAAAGTAATGATGATGTGTTGAAAATATGGAGCTTCTATTAATTTGAACGTCTGTGCTCGGAGAGAACAGGGGGCAGGTTTGTACAGGTTGCATACCAAGGCGCTCTAAACACAGACATACCTACCGTGACCTGGTAGGAGTCAATGACTCATTTCACCTCAGGCAGCTTTGCACTTTGTGACAAGAGCTCAAAGAATTTAAACAAGTTTTCAGTCTGTGCAAATCTGGCCTATTATCTGAGGACTGCTCCAGAAAAGATTTGCCTTGTTGACAAGTGTTTGTTTCTTGACAGAAAAGAGCACAAAGCACAAACGCTCTGTGGAGGAGGAGAGTTCTGATTTGATGTCAGATTAAGCAGCATGCCAAGAAATGTTTCTTTTTCTAATTTTCAACCTTGGAATAACTTTCCCATTCTATTTCCATCTCGGTTTAGTTTGACTTGTTTGCTGCCTCAGCCTGACATTGAAAGAATAAACAGTGTAACAGTGCTGAAAACAATTCTTTATCACTTTTTTTCCAGCTCCCAGTCCTGCCTCTCACGCATTAAGAGAAAGTGATCGTTTCGATTGTTGTCACAGCAGACCTGAGAGGTGACTATCTGTCAGCACCATCTAATGTCTTTCATTCTCCTGGTGTCCACTGGTCGTAGTCTCACTCACGTCCCCAGAGGTCAATCAGTCACCCAGACAGCTGCTCCAAACACAGCTCCGACCTCAGGCCAGCAGACTGCCGTGTCTGCAAGCCGGCCAAATCACTTAACTGATTGCACTGCTTTAACTGTTTTAGAAACAGGAGATCCTGGGAGGTGATACAAGATTGTCTTCACCACTACTGGAATTTCGTCAATACAAAAAACATGACTCAAAGCTGGTAGCACATACTGAGCTATGTTGCTACTCCTTGTCATGCGTCCATCAATCTTTGCTTCATTTTGATATTTTGAATATGTTGGTCTGATGCTTTTTAGACACAACAATGACCAACAGGCTATGGATGGCATGTCGGATTGGATGGATTGCCATGAAATTTTGGATGTATTATATCTAACGAATTAGTGCCCTATGTAAAGTTACGTAGCCTAGGTTTAGCAAAAGAGACATGGGGACAACGTACCTTAAAGTAACTCAAACATCACTTGCTTTCTTGCAGTTCTGAGCACCACTCTCCTGGGTGAAAGGCCTGTGCTTTGTGACCCATCCACCACCCATCCTGCCTTCTCACACAGATTGCTTCCTTCTTCACTCCTGTTAGAGAACTGGTCACGTGATCGCAGCCTTCCAAAATACATGGGTTATACACAAAGTACAAGCTCACAGTTACATGGGTTATATACATCAGTTGCTTTACGTCCACACTGAGTCATTAAATACGCACTTTTTTTTACATCATGTAAACAAAACATGTAGCTAGCTGTGTGACTGAGATCAGACTGAAAACTCAAATGATGGAGAGCACTTGCTATCTTCCAGAATTTGGACTCTTCAAACAGAAAACGAACTTTTTATATTGTGATAATTACAAACAGAAAACAGCCAGCTGTCACTGTGTTTCAGTTTTTCTATTAAAATGAGGAGGTACTGTATTGATGACACCTCATTGCAACTTCATGAATCACTCGTTCCTCGTCCATTGCAGAGCGTTCAAAGTGAGCGACGGGTATAAAAAGAAACAGGGCTCCTGACAAAGGTTCAGCTGAGGTCACCTGGGGAATTATAATAGAAAACAATGCAATCAAACTGACTTTGACACTGATGCTCACCTGCGCCACATTGAGCAGGGACACGGTGTGAAGCTAAAGGAAATTAGGTGTTGCGTCAAACATAGGCTATTGTAATACAGGTCTTCATGATGTCTTTGTTCTTTATAGAACATGCATATTAATTGTTTTTAAGCTCAATAAACACTGATAATATTTGACTGGAATTTCGCCCATTTGTCCAGGATGATGAAATCTTCCAGGACATATAGAGCGGCACCAATTTTGTTTCTTCTAGTTTTTATACCATTATTGTTTTTACTGTGTCTGTTTTTATTATCATATAAAGCACCCTTGAGTACGTTTTAAAGCTCTACAAAACCAAAATGTTTTACTATTGTATAGAATGGAGTTACTAATTCACTCTCCCCACCAAGATTCTCTCAGCTTGTCTTTGGATTCAAATCTCCAAATCCTCTCCCACTCTCTGTGTCTTTTCCCCCCCCTCTCTTCCACATTTACTTTCTGGTCTGCATGGACTCCCAGAGTGAGCACTATGAAGGATTACCCTGCCCAGATGTAATCCAATCAAAAAAAGCAGGAACTGATTTCTTATCTTTCTAAGATGCTGCATTTCCCCTCATCTCTGAGAACACACAGGCAGCATTATCAGTCATTTGATTACCCTGAGTAAAAATGGATACAGAACAGCAGCAGTTTCGGCCTCCAGAGGCCTGACTTGCACATTGAAATCCAATTGAAGGCTGTACCTTATGTATTTGTTTAAGATTTGGAAATAATTAACTGGGGTAAAAGCTGTTATGGCCTCACAATGGGATTAAGTGAGACATCGAGGGTTTTTTGAGCTCAAGACGATCGAGGCTTGAGAGCACCTTTTTCCTCCCACTTAACTTTTATACACAATTATGAAAAAACATCCATAGAAGAACATATTTAAGAATCAATGGACATATGGCCCTTAGATGTTTTTATACTGTATGTGTAGTACATGTGTGTGTCTGCACGCTAAATCAGCCCCACACACACACTGTACTGGAGCCCGGGGCATCGGGAGGCTAACAGATGTTGGTCACGGAGGACAGCTGATCCTGTGAACTCACTGCATTCGCAAACATGTGTTTCTCTGGCCTCCATATGGATAAAACACATGTAGCTCATACAGCTATCACCCTGACCAATGATAACATACTAAGCCACTTAAGGACAACAAAATGAGTAATGAACTCATTTCTGGGCTGAGAAGTGCCACCAATTTTGCATTTTGGGAACATGTATTCTCCCGTTTCATCGCCCGGATCACCTTCACTGCTCCGATACATTTGTTTTCTGTGTGTGTGCACCTCGTGATAATTGACTCTGAGTGGGTGTTACACGAGAGGACGAGCGTTTAAGCAAATCCGCCGTCCTGCATTTGACCTATAAACCGCTGTCCTTCCTAACGGCGGTCCGTCTTGCTGGCAGACATCTCTTTGTTTTAAGCTTTTTGCTGAAGTGTCCTGAACAACACTCGCTGTAATTGCTAAAAGGTAATTGCGCTGGCAGGTTACGGTGAGGCTTTAGCTCCCATGAGCCGCACCCTGATCCCTGCATAAGGATGTGATTAACCGCCATCTCCTGTCATTAACTGTGAGGGCTTTTGGCAAGCGGGCCGCTCCAAGTGTGTAATTGTCATATTAGGCCCATTGCTTGGTGTGATCGAGTATTGGAATCAAGTTCCTGGTCTGAAGTGGCTGCTGGCAGGAACTTAAGTACATGGCAGAATTGACCAAATTGTTAGCTCTTGTTCCTGCAGTGATATGTGACAGCTGAGCTGCCATCTAATGCTCAATTTGCCGCTCTGCTAATATAACCATACACACCATCCATGACGGAAAAGAATATTTTTTTTCCCGTGAATGGTCCATAGCTCAAGGGCCAAACATCTTTAGAGTGACATCCCGCAGTCGTGCTACTTTATGGAGTATAACATTAAAGCCGCAGGAATGAATCATTTGCTCTTCTGTATGAGACAGTAACTGCCAAAAGCTGCGACCAGGCAGGGGTTCAAAACAAATAAAGCCAAACACGCGTTTACAGAGCTGCAGAGAACCTGTTTGTGCTGTATATCACACTGTAAATGTAGCACAGATTGCTGGAAAGAGCTCTATCCCTTTGCCTGAACTGGCAGAAGCGGGGCATTGATCTTCCTCGCCTTCGCTTCCTCTGTAGACAGATGGGAGGGGAGGGGGGCGTTAGCCTTTCAGCGGAGCATGCTCAGAAATGCATATGCTCAGTGGCCTCTTGATGGTACTTCAGAGACGAGCCCAGTTTTGCTTAGATTGCTTAAGGATGGACTCATCGGGGCAGTTAGCATCACTTTGAAACTGAGAAAACTGAGCGATGGCGGCCAAAACAAGCTTTTTTACAAGGAGGTCAGGGAGAGGGGAGAGAGCGGCGCAGAAAATTGAGCGAGCTCGAGCTATAAAACGAAGAAAAAAAAAGGAAAGGAGAAGCATTTTGTTTACCATGACAGATTTAACACATCATGCAAATAATTACCCTGAGTGCTTTTAATGGGGCTCCAGTCAGATGTGCAGATGAATAGACAGTTTTGTTTCATGTCCCTGATGCCATTCTGAGGTTCTCCATTTAGAGGGATTTTCTGTGGAGCAGGGATAATGGAGCGTCAGTGGGGAACCCAGGAGGAAGGATTTAGATGTGTTTGAATTGACTCAGACATTTTGTTAAGTGTCATTGTGCATGGCCCGTTTATCCCCCTCCGCTCCTCCCCCCTTTTCATTCATAACCACTCTGCCGTCTCTTTCACGAGGGGTTATGGTAGGGATTTGTGTGTCTGTGTGTGCGTGCATGTATTCGATGGTGGTGACTGTGTGTGTGTGTGTGTGTGTGTGTGTGTGTATGTGTGTGGTTCGGGAAGTGGACAGACCAAAACAGACCAAAACAAAAGCCCTCCTATAATGAGCCCCTGCCAGGTCTGTATTGTGTGTGCAGAGTGAATCATGACGGCATTTACACACATACCGAACACACACACACACACACACACACATGCAGACAAACAGGTCCAGCTGGGTTATGGAAACAGAAGTGGCATTGGCCTTTGCATCGGACCTGAGTGGGCCGGGTCAGACGATGCTATTGTGTGGGATGGAAAGATGAAGCAACGCAGGGACGGAGGGAGGAGGGTGGAGAGGTAAATCTCTCACAGCTGCTCCGTCTCACCATACTTAACCCCAGCAGGCCGGTGCAAGGGGAGTGTACGCTTTACAGATCCCTAACATCTGTATCTGCAAGCGTGAGGAGAAAATGGTTACTAATGCCATCAAGGTCTCATTTACATCCCGTGGCGCGGCCATGCTGGGCGCAAAACTGGATGCTTCATCACAGCCTCTCTCTGCTATAGTGTTTAAAAAGCTCAGAGCACAATGTAACACATGATTGCTGCTGCATCTCCCGCCTCCTTTGTCTTTCTCCCTCGTCTTTCGCTGTGTTCCTATTTTATCTGTCTCTTCAGGAGGAAAAAAATCAGCTTGAATTTCCACCCATTTGCTAGAAAAAAAAATCTGGAACATTACATTTATATGTTATTGTGTAGCAGATGCGTTGAAACTTAACATTTCTTTACATGTTTTACAGTGCTCTGGTTTATGTGTGGTTAGGGTTAGGCACAAAAAACACTTGGTTATGGTTAGAAAAAGATCATATTTTGGCTTAAAATACCAGGTTTGGGGCACCCAATCCCCACAGGATATGCAGCAATATCTTTTATCTTTAAAATGAATTGCTTTTTGTGGCATGTCCATCCTGAAAGAACAGCAACAGGTTGCTAAAACCCATCTAGTTTTGCTGTTTGTTGATCTCAAAGTGGTGTGCAGCTTGGCAGGCGTCTTGCCCAGGTGTCACGCCATCCACCTTCCCCTCCACCTCTCGATGACAAAGTCAGCTCATACTACGTCACTTTGGAAACGTTGACACGACATTTGAAACATGCAAATGTAAAGTATTAATGGGTTGCAGAAGCGTACTCTGGCGAACTACATATGTACCTCCTGTATTTACAGAGCACTTCTATAAACCAGGCTTTCAAAGTGCTTCATAATTACCAGAAAAGACTAAGCATGTAAATTCATATTTGAAACCAAGATGAGAAAGAATTTATATAGGAGAAGACAAAAAAAAGTGGAGCGTATATAAACTGCCTCTGAGAATGTATAGGTCTTGAGATTTACAACTCTGTTTGTCTTGGCCCCAGAGGGAGACTGTTACATAATCTTGGAGCCGGGAGAGTAAAAGCTCCGTCACCACGAGCCTTCAACTCACTGATGTATGGTGGAGTCGAATTGTGCAACGCCTTAAAATTAATCAAAAGGATTTTGAACTCAGTCCAAAACTTAAAGGAGAACTCCGCCAGTTGTATGTGTTTTTAACCTTTTGACTAAATCTGATAAATATTGTTAATATAAATAACAATTAATGTGTGTCGTCCCTGACATATAAACTATTAATTAAGTACAGTAGAAGTGCATTTTAAGAGTGACAACCTCCCCCAAGGCCAAATGCCTTACAGCTTATTTGCGTATACGCCCTGTGATTCAGATCTGCTCCAACATTTAATGGCCCATGCTACACCCTTCCATCAAATTGAATAAAAATTGGGCCGGTAGTTTTTCCGTAATCTTGCTGACAAACACATCAAATTGAAAATATAATCCTCTTGGCAGAGGTAAGACGTACAATGTGCCCTACGGGGAGCGCATAAAGGCAGGTCAGGACAGCTCTCAGGATTGAACCTTAGGCAACTCCGCAGGTGAGCAGATCAGTCAAATACTTGTCAGTGATGGATAGACAGACAGCAATTACATAAACATAATACATAAACCACTCAAGAGCTGCAGTGGATATCCCAGCTCACTGCTTTGTGCTGTCTAATAAAGTTTTGTTATCTGTGGTTTCAGAAGCAGCGCTCAAATCCTGAAGATGCAGCTTTCAGCTTCGGCATTTGAACGCAACATGTGTTCTCTGTATTTTACTATATTTTTTCGGAGTGCCTGAATTGCCTTCCTGTCACAGCATGATGTCATTTGTGACTCTTGTGCACAAGTCTCCAACCACAAACAGAGAAATGGAAACACACTACGCAGAGGAAATGTTTTCAACCCAGCTTTGAATAAGAAACAAAAAACTGCACATTTAAAACCTCAGAAGAAAACACATGCCATGTTGTTGGTCCAACTCCAAACAAACACAAAGTGCACATGTAGCCACAGACTGGTTAACGCATAGTGCCGGCATGTAACATCCGCACTACGCCCATGCTAACGTATCAACAAAAGCCGCACTATTGTTATTGTGGGCCGCGGAGGCTATCGAGGATACGGCGAACATCCTCCAAGTGTTTATAGTTGTTGGAGTGAGGAGATATAAATGAGTGGACCTGGGTGACTCTGTGACTCACTCGGGGAAGATGAGCATTTATGAATAGCAGCCCGGGCCGCGTTCCTCCAGCATGGCTCAATGGAGTTCATCAGCCGCCGTGAGCTTCAGGAAACAGATGCGGCCCGATAAGCGGAGAGGATGTCACATTGTGCGTGTCGGTGCTGCGTGAGTGTGTGTTTTCCTATTGTAAATACGGTGTGTGTTCTTGCACTTCCAGCTGCTTCCCTGTTCCATTCGACCTCTGGGACAATTGGCTCGGGGCGACTCGAGCAGCAGGCCGCTCTCAGGGAGACCAGAGGCCACTGTGACCGCCGTCTCTGCCCCCCCCCCCCCTCATTCACGGCGGAATAACAGAGAGGTAAATCACACTTGTTTATTCCATCATCTCAGGCAATCTTCCAGAAGCTTTGCTCGCTGTTAACCTGAACTGTGCCATGCTGTACCAAGGAGGGCGTCCCTCCAACAGCCTCTGAAGTACAGAGTGCGAACAGGAGGGCTGTGAGTGAGCCTGCTGCAATCTGGCACTCTGGTGTAAGCAGAGATGGAGAAGTGAAGTAAATCACAGCTGTTTATCTGCATCTGTATGGGTCGCTGGAAAGAGATATGCATTCATATGTGTATGTGTGTGTGTGTACCTACCAGTGTACACACTCGCTCGCCAGTGATTGTTTGCAAGTGCAGACTTTAGAGGGTGTGAGTCACCCCAGTGCTATTACACATTGCAGAGAGTATTATAAGAAACAGAGCAGCAGACGGACAGTACAGTGCGGCACACGTGGGCCCACACCCGCACTAGCACATGTCTGAACACTCCTATGAAGACATACTGTAGACACACCATGGCATTTAGTAATAACAAAAGTCTCATTTACTGTAGAGGAGCCTAATGACTCCTGTGAGGCGCACATTTGGCTTTTTTTTTTTATCCAACACACACACACACAGGAATTACACTCCTTAGACACAGAAGTGCAGTACATCATTTTTATTCCATGCCGGATACGTGATCTCAACCTTTATCTGGCTTATAAAAAGGTGACCTTTCTATGAAATAAGCACGGACCCTCCCTTACATGAAGTTAATTCCAGGCAACATGACGCAGGTGTTAGCGTGGAATATCAATGCTGCTACATTATTCTCTCCTCTTCTTTTTTTTTTTACAGGCTGCAACTTTCCCTGTGAGCGAGGAAACTTTCCCCTTGGTGATATGGACCTGGTGAAAGATATTCCCGTGTAAAATTCATGAATTCATAACTTTTGAGGGTACATTTCACTACTGATCTATTGGGCCGTGATAAGAATTCAAAGGTGAACGGAGCTGGAGGACATCTTCAAAGCCGGTCGAGGACATCACAGGAAAGCCAATGAGGCGCATTGCCCTCCTCCCAACATCCTCAGAATACATTCCGTGTGCCTCCCCGCGATGTGATGCGCTGTCAGAGAAAATCGGATGCCATTGCAGTCCGCCGCCATTAACTTGATTTACTCGAGGGTTTCAGTAAAACTCTGACAACAAAAAAAAAAAGAAGCAGTGGCTGCGTTGGCAAGTTTCATGAGGATTTGTTAAACCATGCAAAGACATGCGAGGAAGAAGGGCGTTGATAGCTGCACTCACATTGAAGGACACTATTAATCAAAAAGAGGGTGCACGCAGTTGAGCTCCCACTGTAGATAAACACTACAGCGCTACATGTTCTGCTAAGCATGGGCTCAGCAGCTTCCCCTCTCCCCGGCTTGATTATCAAAGCTAACGGCCTTTAGCATGTGTCAGTCGAGGCGGATAACCCCTGGTAGATACAAGAGGACGAGGAGACAATCAAAGGCAGTTGGCTCCACTGGAGTTGACAGTGGTCAGCTTCTGGAGGTGATAAAGGCCTTTGAACCTGAAAGCTGCTCCAGGCTCCCCTTTGTGTCCCCCCCAGCCCCCCTCGAGCCTGGCCATAGAGGGGGCTACTTTGATTTAAGGCCCCTAGAGAGTCAAGAGAGCTCTCTTCATCTCTGCTGGAAAGGGAGAAGCAAAGAGAGACAGAGAGCAAGAGAGTGAAATAGCTTAGATCTATCAGATATTGGTCCATCAGTGGTGGCCACTCAACTGCAGGCCGGGTCACTGTGTTTGACCTCAAACACTTGACTTGGAATGCAGGAAAAAGCAGATAAGTGCATCTGTGAGAGCCCGCAGTGTCTAATGACGACAGCAGTGCCGGTGGCAAATCTTCCTCCTAAAGCACAGAGATCACGCATGTTTCCCTATTAGCTCACGTGCTGGCTGAAGCAGAGGAGCCCTGCAAATCGCTTTGTAAGCTGGACCCTCATCATAATAACTCAAACTGGCCAAAGCCATAGTTCATAGTGTCATTCTGGGCTGGTTATTTACACCTCATTGAATTTTATGGCTCAGACCTTCAGATACACTCAACACGACAACAGGGAAAATATGTCTCATGATTGGAAAAGTCTCTTCAGCGAGGAGAGACTCCCCGAGAGACGTGCAGAGTAAGGTTATGGAACAAAAGCTTTCCTTGCCGGAGTGTTGTTGCGGTTCATGTCATGTCTGCCTGGCAAGCACACTGTCTACCTTGGCAGCCACAGAACATGAACCCTGTTTGCTATTCTGAATATAAGGTTGGAAACACACTGAATGTGGATCTATAAGGAGGATGTGTCCCTGAGAGCGGGGCCTTTTGGATTACGCCTGTTGCCTCAGCTTCAAACGAGTTAACACATTTCAAAAAGGGCCATTCCAGCCTCCGTTTGAAGTCACCGCTGCAAAATAAAATGCGTCAGGGAGCCAGGATTTTACGGTGGGGTGGGAAAGGTGAAGGGTCACAGGGGCGGCCAGGTGAGCCCTGCCTGCGGGGCAGCTATCAGTCATCGGGCAGAGGGATGAGCGCAACAGCTCGGTGTGCTCAACCCACCATGCACACAACTCCTGTCTGTCCAAGTGTGCATGCATGCATGGAAACACAAATACACCCCCTACATATAACAGAGCATCTATAATTGCATCTCTACTTGAGAGCAGGGGAAAAATAACTTGAGGCCTGAGCTCGCTGATATTGCCGCAAAGTCAGAGGATATTTAAGCAAATTGAGTTGCGTCTGGTTGAGCACGTTTGTCTTTAAATCCAGCTCTGTTTTCAGAAGCAGCGGTCTCACTGTTCATTTTGAACTCCTTTGAGAGGCATAACCCCCGGAGCTTTATGTATTAAAAGAATGTGCTGAACGCTTCTCTCTTTCTTGCTGCTCAGGGATGCTAAAATGTCCTACCTGCAAAACTAAATAAAAAGCGAGCATGAAGCTGTAAAATTGATTAATCCAGTCAATGACACTCAATATGTTGTTCCTTGTACTTGTGACCACTTGGGGCTAATGACATACCCTTTATTGGAAATTACCTGCGGTCCTGTTCCATGAACATTACAGCCATGTGGAATGATATCCCTTTATTTACCATCCGTCTCTTCATCATTGACAATCAACCGACGGGGGGAGGGATGCGGGCAGATGTGTGTTGTGCTTGATGAGGCAAAGCAGAGAGAGCATTAATTATTCAGCGCTCAAATCACAAAAATAAAGATGGCAAAGCCAAATTGTTTTGAAAATTTCCTGAGGAAAAAAAAATGTTGGCAAGCCTCCCAAAATGCTGTTTGAAAATGCTCTTTGAAGGTAATGAGGCATGCTCGTGGCACACAGAAGCAGCGAGTAGTGCCATGGCAAAGCAGCATGTTCTCAATTGGGTTTCTTTTTTGCTTACATATCACTTTAGTACGGCACGTGTAGTACATTTCTAATGAAGCGCAGGATCGCGCCCTACCCCCACTCAGGGCATGTGTGTCTTTTATGGAAAAAGATGAGGGGGGAGAAGGTGGAGGAAAGAGAGGAAACTTTGCACCTTGGGTCCCAAACATCAACAGAACGACGCCTGCCACATTAAATTCACATGGTGGTTATAACAACACCCTAACTGATCGGAATTCACATTTTTCTAACGGTGCAAAATGCGATATCACTCTTAGCTCTATTAAAAAGTGTAACACTCCATCCACTACAATGAGCAAGGGTGTTATATTAAACTCACTGCTATGCTGGCCATTTTTATAGGTAATGAGATACGGGAGAATCTCCTCTCTCGTAGTTAATAATACATGTGAGGTAAGGCGGGAAAATAATATTTTTATTGTATCTCCAAAACCCTTCAGAATGTGATGAAGAAGAATGTGAAATTGCAGTGGTTATTAGCCAGCTTTTTGGTGGTAAAAATGATATAGGGATCATGAACAATTTATGTGAAGAACCACGGAAAGAGTTTCAAACTTCGGCAATCATTTATTTATTGAATGTAAATGGAGAGGCATGGTCAATATAAATTACCATCAGAGTTAGCTGGGAGCAAACGAGTAAATCATGAAAATGAAGGATAAAGTGGCACATAGTGAGGTTTCGGAAATCTCTGAATTATGTTTTGGCTGTACACCCTTCAAATTCTTTCATAAAAGGATTCAGTCAGAAGCTCTGGGTTCTGGCTTCAAAATCTTTTGCTACTAAAAAAGGTTTAATATTACATTTGTAGGCTACAGAAATAGGTCCTTTAATGATGATGTTGTTCTTTGACTCTGCCAGCTATGGAGAGGAGAGCTACAGTGCTGTGGCTGTCTGTGCTAACCCAGCCGACCCAGGTTGCCAGCACTTTTATTCACTTAGGCATTTTTCTTGCACCGAAACCATGGTGGTTTCTTTAGCATGTCCAATTCAACCTGAAATACAGGCATCAAATGAGGCTCTACCCTGCCAGATGTCAGTTCAGGCTAACTGCTGGCCAATTAGCCTTCTAACATACATTACCCATCAGCTGAAAAGCTCCCTGTAATGTTAACCAGGTCTGAAAGGCACCAGAGGTCTCATTTATAGAACAATATGTAGGATCCATACTCAAAATGTGCGTACAGACAAAAGCCAAAAATGGTGAACGCCAAAAAATATTCGACACTTTCTACAATCAGGCTTCCACCTCACCATCTGTGTCCCCAATTTCCTGTCTCCAAAATGTTCATAAGCATGGGTCAAGGTTTCTCCCATCATGTCTGTTTTTATAGGTCACAACTTTTGCGTGGGAAGTGGCGTACGCCTCTTTCAGGCTTCGTTTTGTGCGTACGCAATGTTTATATATGAAACCCCAGAAATAGGCTTTTCTCACTTTGACAAAATATATTTAATTTCAAGAAAGAAAAATTCTCTACTGTGCTTGCTCTGTCTACGGGCTCAACAATGCAGATCATCTGGATAATGTTACAGCCAGAGCTCAGCTGTTCAAAAATTAAAATAGTCCAGTCTTGGGAATCCCACATTTTGCCGTCCAAGATCAGCTAATCCATCCTATTTTTGTGCAGGTTTTTCAGAGCATCAATTGAAATAATTAATAAAATGGAAACTGCTCTGTGATCCAAAATAATATCTCGATGCTCATTAAGAACCCTGGGGTTCATTGTAAAGAACCTAAATAGTTCTATATTGAACAGTTTAGGTGGGCCATATGTGAACTAAGATAGAGAGCCTAAAGGTTAAATCAAGGACCACTCGTTTTAAGACTGTAGGCAAAGTGGAAAACTCTTCTTACTCACAATCCACACAGAAACAGTGCCCTTCAGATCTGTTCTCTCCAAAACAGATGAAGAGGAGGAAACCAAATCCAGCTAATCTGTAATGCATTAGCAAGCACACTAACAGTATGTTACAGCCCATTAGTGGTTAACAATGATAGCTGATTTTCAGATGGCACAGATAGCCATTACAGTAATTCGCTCCAGCCTGCGTCAACTCCCCAATGACAACCACTGCTTCCGGCCCTGACATTAGATCAATAATGCAAAACCTCCTTAAAGTTCTGCCGTGTGGTTTCATTTAAAAGAGCTTCCTCTCAAACTAATGATGCAGGTTAATTGGCTTGTCATCGTTTGGGAGTTTACAGGGAAAGGAACAAGGACTGCTTTAAAAAGGAACACTCCAGGGATGCGCCATGTCCCCTCTGTGTATTGCCCCTGTAGTCTTATTGATGGGTTTTCTGTGTCTTGGCTGACCACCAAATTGCTGGACTTGCGTGTATTTTGCTTTTCACAGGGTCAATACGGTTAAGAGGAAACAGTTTGCCAAGGAAACAGCAAGAAAAGCAGCTCAGATGAAGGACTTGCTAAAGGAAGGGTCATCAGTCTAGTTTAACATGCTTCTCACATTGGATGCGTTCATGTAGGAATATTACAGAAACACAGTTGTTCACTGGAAGCTGCTGATACCACTAATACACACAGACACATATATTCAGCTGGTCAAACATATGGTCCATTATGTACACTCTGTCCATACTGTTGTCCCATCTGGTTTCCCCCCCACGGATCGCCCCAGGGGTCGGGCCACCTCCATCGATTGCCACCGCTTATTAATCAGACTCTGGGTGGACACTGCAGCTCTGCCATTTGTTAGAGGCTCTCCAACAGGATGCCATTAGAGCGTCACTGTCGCACATTATCCTGAATAAGTAATGAGGAGGCCGGTAAAGCTGCAACTTCCTCCCACATTAGGATAAACGACTTTCAGGCGGGGAGGAACGAGGCACATTTCGTTAATATGCATGCAGGGGGAAGGAGTGAGATAGACAGAGATAGACAGAGGAAGAAAGAGAGGCAGAGAGATGAGCATTAAGGACCGGGGACAAACTAAAGTCTCCATAGAGAGAAGGACATTCAAGATCAATTGCTGAGAGAAGATGCAGACTAAGTGCTTTTGTTACGGTGAGAGAGGCAGAATTAGGACTGATTGTTCCAATATAGCCAGACCTTGAATTTGGTTGAAACACAGCAATTTAACTGATACTGCTGCTGAGGACCAGCTTTTATTTTTTCCAACGGCAAAACATCTCAAAAGTGTGTACACTCCCTTTGCTGGTCTGCCCTGCTGGCCTCAAGTGTATTAGCATATTGTCCATATGTGACCGGTCTGGCCTAACACTTTGGTTTGCTTCAAGCTTTGTGTTGTGTTCATGGATGATGAGTAAGGAGACGAGGACAACTTCTGCCTCGCTGGCCAGGGGGAGAAAGAGAAGTTGGTTGAACTGCTTGAGAACATTTTCTCCAAGGCAAGAGACAACACAACAACCTCAGTTACACATACATCACGGTCTGTGTCAAATTATCCAGTGTTCCTGATACCAGGACAGAGGCAGAGGACCTGTCCCAAAGCCACTGACACTGGCATGTGGCTGGAGAGGTTTTTGGCAGACATAGGCTCAGACACCCTGAACTTCCTTGACTAGTGCTTTACCAACCTTTCTGCTCCTAATTCTAGGTCCTTGTACATCAAGGATTGTACCGCTTTGTGCGCATCTTTCCAGCCAAGGCTGGATTACGACCAGCAGTCCATTATACATGTGCATCAGTGTCTACCCCTCTGTCGTCACATGAGTGCTTCCACTCGGCCCATAGACTTTATATCAGGATGACATCAGGCAAATAAAAATCAGTTTTCTTTTTCTAGATTCTGGGAAAGAAGGTTGAATGTGTCCTGTCAACAGCTTCATATAATGGGGTCTATGGGAAAAATCCTTTTTGGGCTGCAGGAGATTTTTTCATTGCAGTACCATAAGTGGCCACTGGGGGAAATTGGCATATAGGCTAACTGGTGGCGCCGTATCAGCTCTCTTAATAGAAGCAAGATTCTCTCACATGACTCCTGTAAAAAACACATAGTGTAGTTCAATCAGGGGAGACTCATTTTTATGGTAAAATAATTTTTATTAACATATGAACATGAATAAAAATGTGGAAAGTCTTTGGCGATTAGACGCCATAGAGATAGTATGATTTAAGGAGGCAGATGAATCCAGAGTCGAATAGGGATTTCTTTCGATCCCATGCCCTCTTGACTTTAGCCGTTTGTTTACTTTCCTCACTTCCGTTCCTCCTCCCGTGTACTGAGCTGACCTGCCAACCAGACTGATTTCACTTACCGACAGACTGCTGGTTTGGACACTGATTCAACCTGCTGAATCTGCCAAAAATCTGGTGACAAGGGCTGACTTGTGCTAACTGCGTGAGACACAACGCAAAAACCTGGGTGACAGACGCTCACCAACGGCCAACCCTTGGCTTGGTATGTCAAGGCCCTGACATGTTAATTATTGAACTTAAGAGGTGCTGGTGGGTTGATTTTGTTCCCTTTGGAAAGATCCAGGCTAGTTGTTTCTCTCTGTTCCCATTCTGTGTGCTAAGCTAAGCTAATTAGCTTCGTATTTAGCATACAATCATTAGAGTGGCATTAATCCTCTCATCTGATTCTCAGCAAGAAAGTGAATAAATTAATTTCAGATGTGTTTGTTAATACCGCCTGCACCACTAGAGAACATGCAACACTGCAGTGATTGGGGCCTTAAGGCAACACCTGCCTTAATTTCTAATCTTTGGGGCCCATCTTTCGTAGAGGGTCCCAAGCTTTAAATCCTGTCTTCAGGCCTTTATTATGTAGTTTATATTGTGTTTAGAAGGTGCATTTCACTAAATAAATTTGAGCTTAATCAAGTTAACACAAACTAATTACTACCTACTACATGCACACAAAGAGAGTGGGAGAAATGGGGGTCAGTAGAGGCCCACAGCTCATTTTGCCCGGGCCCCCTACGTTAATACAGCCCTGATCAACCACATATAAGAAATAAATGACATATTTCTGGTCTGGTTCATCCAATCTAGACTTATTGTTTTTGTTTCTATCTATTTTTCATATTGTTTAAAGTCAGTGGCACCAATAGACTATATTGTTTCCAAAGTGCTATTTAATGTCTCGTCTTTTGTTTTGTTACATATTTCACTGCATCATTTGCTTCCGTGATGGACCGCTGATTAGTTAGGCGCAGACTCTGCAAAGTGCTCGGAGACAGACTCTTGATGAAGGTCTATATAAATAAACCAGACTCAATTTGACTTGTTGTAAACACTAGAGAAACATGATGTGCCAGCAAGAGATATTTTTCATACATACTAATATCAATTTGCCCTTGGAATATTATGTTGTGTAAAAAAAAGAAAAAGTATTTTGAAACTGAAAAGGACGTTCTCAGTATATCTGCACATCATAAAAATGTGTATATATTTTAAGTTTATTTGATGTACTTTGCAATTAAAATTATTCTGACTGATGCCAACCATTTTGCAGCTGATCCCTGCAGACACTGACCAATTAAAAACAGTACTTAGCAAGATGTCTGTGTAAAAATGCTGTACATCTATCCAGCCAGACTCAATCACAAAGTTAGAGAGCAGCAGTAAAGACTGTCCAAAGAGCTTTTAATTGTTTTTATTTACCCAGACTTTTGAATGCTGGAATGACCACCTCTTGGACTAATCTTCCCTGTGTACAAGAAATAAAACTTCATAACGTCCAAAAAATCCCACTGAGACATTGATCTGTGCTCTGGTAGCAAGAACGGTTTGAATGCCATTTACACCGCGTTCCAAATTATTATGCAAATTGTATTTAAGTGTCATAAAGATTAAATTTTTTGTTTTTCAATTAAACTCATGGATGGTATTGTGTCTCAGGGTTCTTTGGATCACTGAAATCAATCTTAGACACCTGTGATAATTAGTTGGCCAGGTGAGCCCAATTAAAGGAAAAACTACTGAAGAAGGATGTTCC
>NC_065516.1:29645872-29655186 GCF_006386435.1 Epinephelus moara | reverse complement strand
ACTTCCTGGATTTTTCCCACATGGAAATTCTGACCAATCAAGAGCAGCTTTCTCACACAAGGTATTTGATCTGGTCCGCTTGTAAATGCTGCCGTGAGAACACGAACGAACTCTGTAACAAAATTAGTCCCTGATTCGGACCAAAGCAAGACAACTCTAGGTCTAGAAATCTACTTAATACTTATACATTTTTAGTGGTTGCTGTTGTTTGTTTTGAGGTGGTTTGATTGGCTGTAGCTTCTGTAGCTGTTTGTTTTGAAGGTTTTGATTTGTTGAAGGACGCCTGATTGTTTTTTGCTCAGCCTAATGGTGTAGTGTGATTACCTAATCACTATCAGCTGTGTGACTAGGGTGAGGCCATATAACACATCAGTGTGCCTGTGTCTGAGTGTGATTGTTGATTTTGAAGAAGGCCCGAGGACCAAAGCGTCCTCTAAATAAAAGAGATGTATGGAGCCAGAGTGTGCAACACTTCGAATCTACTGCCAGTGTTCAGCACCTCCCTACGACCGTTGGTGTGTGTTACGTTTCTCTAAATGATAAAAAAATACAACCATATAAAAAAAGGAAAATGGCGTAGCTGCATAATTTGCAGCTGTTTCATTACCGCGCTGGAATGCAAACTGGCTGTTGCTTAAGTGCTGGTGCTTGTTGGCAGATATTCAGTGATGATAGTGTCTGCTGCTTGGAAGACAAGCCAGTCCCCTGCAGGGCCAGGCTCAGTCTCCACTCATCAATAGGAAGGGTCAAACCATAGCGCCATTGAAGATAGCAGAAGGGGAGATTTGCAATGCGAAAATATCACTGTGGCATTTACAGGGACAGTTTGTCTGCAGGGTGAGGGAAGGTGTAGTTAACTAACTCATTGTGGAAGCAATCGAGCAGACAGGACTTTTAGGAGACAATTTTTTTAAAGCCCCTTGGCTTCCGCAGACATTAAAGGGAAGCTTCTTGTGAAATCTTCAGTGATGTTTCCCATCCTGCTTCTTTTTCATTAAGGAAGCCGTAATGCAGAGAGGATGCCCTTTGAACGAGGAAGGGGAGACTTGTCATGTTCAGCTGGAGGAGTTGTTTACAAGAACATAGCTTGCTTTTAAGGAAATTGGGGGCATGTGTCTGGGTCTCGACAATGTTCAGCGCTACGACCAGATCATTAGTGTGGATGGGATTTGACTCTCTGCTGAACTCCAGTTAATTTAACAGAACCCCAGTAAGAACTTTTAAGAAAATCAGAAGTCTAATGAATTTCTGCTGAGTCAAACGTGTCGGTAGGTAAAAGGATGAATCATCACAAAGCGGATTTTTTCTGAGGTGTCAAAGGGAGCAACTGCTCTCGTTCTGGTCAGCTCTAAAAAGAACAGGCAGAATAAGTGTTGGATTGTTTTTTATCCACTTGAGAAGCAGCAAATACTCTCAGGAGTGACAGATAAAGAAACATGACCGAGCAAAAGGACATTTAAGCTCTTTATTCAGGCCTGTTCTTTTAATCAGCCGGAGATTGGACAGCACATCTCACTCTGGTCATCCCACTAACACAACAAGTGAAAGATGCTTATTAGAGTTACTCAGCTAGACATAATGCACAAACAAGGACATTGGAGATGTTTATAATGGTGCTTCAGAGTCAGGGTCAGCGTCCGCCTCAAATCAATCAGAGGAGTTTGAATCGAAAGAGTGCTTTACAAAGGGCGCACACCATCATTTATCTTATCATTTGACGGTTTGTAAGGTTGCTTTGTAAACAAATTGGAATGCAAATTGCATTTGTTTGCTTTTTTTCCCTCAAAGCTTTTCAGGCTGATTTAAAGCACTCGCGTATCCTGCAATCACTCTCACACACACACACACACACACACGCATGCATGCCTACGCACACGCACACATGGAGGATAATGTTTTCTGGCATGAGAGAGCTGGACAAACCTCAGATGAATGTTCTCCCTCCCCCGCCAGGTCTGATTTTCTCCTGGTTGTCGCACGGCATGTGTGCGCAAATCAATCAGGCCCCTTGTTCTAATCAGTCCCACTTATATCACCCTGCAAATAAATGACACCATTCAGGAGGGGAGATCAATAGGAGATAAGGTGAAAGTCTCCCCGCTTCCTGCCCATAGGGCACAGAGTTGGGACGCAGACTGGGGGAGGGGAGTGAGGAACTCAGACAGGGGGCAGACTAAACTAAACAAGTTTATTCTTTTGTCTTCTACCTAAAGTGATTTCACTCTAAAATGTCACTCAATAACCACGACTGAGGACGGACTCAGGCTGGGGAAGCATGAAGAAATAGATTGTATGTATGTGTGTGTGAGTGCATATTTGAGTGTATGAATGTGTATGAGGAAGGCGCATTAAAACATACTTGGTGGCTTGCATGTGCTGTACAATGGGGGAGGGCAAATAATTGTCACTGCAATATATCGAGACATATTTTCTTGTCATACCAGGGCGCAAGTGTATCTCTTCTCTACTCCAGCAGTTGTTCTGCTTTCTGCTCATATACATCTGTAGTTGACAGCTGACGCAATTGTTTAAAGGATATTCCATAATATTCATATTGTCAACAAATCCTATTAAACAGACAAAACCAACAATGTGTTAGTCTGGCTTTCAGTACCTTTCGACTTCCCTATCCTGTCTGTGGCACTTGTTTGCATCTTTTATACTCCATATGGTGTAGCTCCATGCCCATGTGTTCCTAAAACTGACCCCAAATAATAATAATTGATTAATAAAGCCATTTTCAAAACAGTTACAAAGTGCTTTACATGCCAATAATTAAAACAGACAAGACATGAAAACAAGAACTTTTAAAATAACAGCGTAGCACTAAAAACACTTAAGAACTGAGGAAATAAAAGACAGTCTGAATGAACTTAAAACTCAGTCGTTTAAGAAGGGACTTAAAAGAGATCTACTACCCCCTTTACATGTTGCATTAACATGCGTTTTTTGCAATCGGATTGCTTCTGACCACATGAACATGCAGGTGTCAATTCACTCGAAACGCACTGAGGACGAACTGTTATCCAATCTGCCAAACCACCTCTGAAGGTGGTCAGGGACGCACTGTGACCACATGGAAAACAAGTGTAAATGCAAATGTATCTCCAATCTACATGCACCAACTCCGTGGGAGAAAATGCGTAAGCGATGTGCGCCAGCTGGACACAGGAAGAAAGACGACAGCCACCTCAACACTCACCGGGTAGCAACTGCCAAGAAAAAGAAAACACGGATGATAGCCGAGGATGGTGAGACGAAGTGTCTGCTCTCCATTTGGTCCGACAAAAGTGTCCATTAATTAACGCGACTTCATGGGTGGCTAACATCTTGTTGTTGTTATCATTGCGGCGAACAGGAAATGACGTTGTAGTCTGCTGCTGGAAATGTTTGCAGAGGATGTGTCGTCAGCGGGATGGAGCTTGATCGGATAGCAAACGGATCTGGATGGGGATACCAGGTATAAATGTATGTGGTCAAGCGCTATCTGACTGCAATCCGATCACATGTTGATGCCAGGTGTAAAGGGGGCCACTGACTTGACCGATCTGATTTCCTCGGGCCGATTGTTCCAGAGCCTCGGGGCCCTGACAGCTAAAGCTCTGTCCCCTTTAGTTTTCAGCCGGGCCTCTGGAACAGACAAAAGACCTCGAATTACGTCCTGGCCTGTACGGCACTAAGAGGTCAGAGATATACACTTTCATTGTTATAAAAGGCTCAGTAATGTCCCCAAACACCCGGGCACTGTAGGTTTTAGCCAGTTTTACTTAAACTGGAGTAAATCATGTATTCGTTTGGGACTATTTTCAGTCGCGGATTAATACACATTTGCTGCTCTAATGATTATTAACTGCAGCAGGAATCACTGCAAGAAAAACTACAGTGCCCCCGTTCATCATGATAAAGGAACATGTCAGCCAGTGCAGCGCTGCGGCTCAATGATGTGTTTTTAATAGTTTCTGGACAACAATGGAGCTCCATGACACAGAGGGATCTGGCTCTGTCAATAGTAGTTAGTGGGATACGTTACTGTTGGCTTTAGTTATTGTTTAACCCCCTCTATGCAAGATAAAAGAAATTAATAAACTCATACATGCTGACTGACCTTTCTTAACCCAACTTTAACATCTTCATTACATAACAACAACGCATCTGTGGTTTTACTCTGTGTTTCATTATGACTTCCCTGTGACCCCGTGTTTGTTCATGCAGCTCCTCCTCCATCCTACCCGCAGATTAAAGCATGCTGCTGACAAAACACAATGCATCTGCTTCCCATTTTTTGAGTGCTGAACAAGAAAAAAAAATCTGAGTAAGTCAAACAACATTGAGTCTGAAGGTAATGCGTAATCATTGCTTTTCTTTTCTCTCAAGTGCAAATCACGTCTCCTTAATGTTTTAAAGGGGCACTCGTCATGAAGGGCACGACTCATCGGGGTTATCTTCCACTTCAGGTTAGAGGCTGTACATTTATAACAGAAAGCCTGCATTACAAAGTGGATGTATGGAGTATGAAAGATACCAGACAGAGGGAGTAAACGATGGAAACATTATGTTAAAGGCAGTGATTTTGTCAGTGTGGTCTGGTGTACTGATTTGTGTGCAAAATCATAGAGTGAATGGAAAGTGTCAGTAGTTTTAATCACTCCGGGGTCAGGAGTGCACGTTTCAAAGCCCTGTGTCCTATATTTTATACTTCAAAAGGCATGTAATTGTTGCCGTATGCACTTTTTCTGTCTACAGTTTGTAGTTTTAACATCGTTTGTTTCAGGCTATCTTCCGCTTATGTTTGTGCACACGGACAAAAAGTGAAAATCAATAAGCTATACTGTAAACACACACACACACACATATTAGTAAGTATGGCACAAACACGGCTTGAATGAACAGTTCATGCAAACTCCGGTACCACACTTGAACATGCAGGATGTTGTATCATCTTTGCAGGATGTTTCACATCATGTTAAAAAGACTTTATAAGTAAATATGAGCCAAGGTGACTTGTAACAACGGGCATCCTGTGCGTCCCCGTTAATGTCCCTGTCTGGTCAACCTTTTTGGATGACCAGGCCGCCTGCTGAGAGCCCCAACCACCTGCTGGGCGCAACTCGCCCAGAGCAACTCACCAGCCGTCCACCCTGCTCTCCCCCCGTCTCCTGTGAGCAGCGTATGAAACATGCTGTGACTCAGAAAGAGTCCGGACCTGGTCCAAGAGCCGGCCTGGGTTTGGTTAAATGTGCTGGTGCCAAGCCATAAAAGGGCAGGGATAAAACTCTGAGCAAAGAGGAGGTCTCTCCCCTTCTATTCATGATTCATGAATGACTAATCTTTAATGTAAGCCTCCTCAAACACAATTTATTTTATTATTCACCCGCTCAGTATGCAGCAGCTGGACTTTTGCAGCACCACACCCTCGATAAACTCTGTAGGGGAGGAGGAGAGCTGAGTAGCGCTCGTGCGGTTTGTTATGGTTTGAAATGTTTGCACTGAACTAATTTTTCACACACCACTTTCTCTGAGTGGACAACAAAGCGGAAACGTGCCAGAGAGCACCAACTGGAGCTCCAAGATGCTCCTTATGTTTCACATTAGAAGAGTGAACTGAGCGCTCAACCACTTTCACTGAAAAGGATTGTTGTCAAATTCTTGTCACATTCATTATCATATCATTATACTTTAATGCAATTCATTAAGTAGTCTGCAAAGATCCACAGCAAAACATTACAACAGTTACACATTTCTTAAATCCTTTGGGCACCAAATGGTTAAGATGTCCGTGCATGGTTAAAGTACCCTCTCAACAATCTGCATAGATTTGTCGCTATTAAAGTGGAATAATTAATTACACATTTCTTTTTGTGGAAAAGCCCAACGTGCAAAGCTCAATAAATAAAACATTTCACTTTTAATATGAGCATGAAAGATTTTGAAATATGAATAAATCTCATGAAAAATAACTACTGGTCAAATGTCATATTGTACGCATGGCAGCTGCTCATCTGTGTTTTTGTGCAACAACATGTAGTTTCTTGTCGTATTTTACAAACCCTCTCTGACGTGTACTCAGATACCATAACACTGAGTATTACCCTGTTCAAATATCACAGCCCTCACTGATCAGAGCGGACTTGTTTGGCTTTGTTGACTCATTATTCCCTCTATCACCTGGATCACCCTGGGTTTATCTTATTAGTGATTAGTCCCCTGCAAACACTGGTCAGAAAGGCATGTCACGTCCCGGGCCAGAAATGGTCCCAGTCACGCCAAAAACTTGGACGCGGTTACATGGCAGACGGCCAGATGGTGAGGTAGTTTCCACGTCCAATAATGGTCCATTCAGACTGTCTCTTACAAACCAGGAAATAGATTATATTATCGCTATGGAAAAAACAAATGCATGTGTCTTTGTTCTCTTTACAAGACAACAACCATACAACATACTATTATTCATTGATTTTTTTGGCTGTGAAATGGTTGTGATCAGACAGCCACACTGTGACGTTCACTGACACTGATTGTCCAAAGACTTCTAAATATGATAAAGACGTTTATGCCTTTTATGTGTATCTACATGTACATTATATTGCTGTCCTGTGTTTTAAGCCTGTGATGTTTGCAAGTGGTCTTTATCCAAGCTGGCTTTGATTGCACATGGGGAAGATAGCCCCCACAGTTATTCTCAAGAAAGTCACGACTTGGTGTAAAGAGCAACAAAGTCCACAGAGATAGAGAGTCATGGTGGATGGATTGGGGCTTTCACTCAAGAGACTGGGATTTGACTGTTGTGTGCCAACATAAGTTTATGATTTGATCGTATTAACATCATAAATCAACGCTGCTAGGACCCTCAGGAAGGACGACCAGCTGACGGCCAGGTAACATCGCAGATGTCGGCACAACTTTTCATTTTAGTCTTGATAGGACGTTTAAACGATGGCTGTTAAATGTTCATAGTGTTTGGTGGGTCATTTCTTTCATTGAAAACAAAGATAATGCTGATATAATAATTTCAGCAACTATCCAAAGGTACAACATTATGGGGGCTGGAAAATGAAGCCAATAGTGTCATAAACTGCAGTTCTTTGGATGGCCACTTGAGGCTACAGAGGCCAGTCAATCCTTATAGACCCCCATGTTAAAATGCAAAAATGCATGGTACAAAGAACAGTTCTGGTCTCTATAGCTTATTTCCCTCTTCGTGACAACTGTACAGGGGGTTCATTTTTATATAACTCACCTGTTTGCATTTTAAAGAGGCTTGAAGTTACACATTATTAAGGGCTGGGCCACTATGAGTGACAGGCTGATGAGAGGCCGATGGTGGCCTGATGGTGGCTGGTAAACAAGCTGTAGAATCTTTGCACAAAACTGCACAAGACAGTCACTTTGGAGCATGTATCTTATCTTATTTTTTATTGATGGATTGATTTTTATCTCATTGTTTTATTTTTATTCTATTTAACTGTTTTTATTCCTTTTAACCTATGTCTTGTAGGTGCTCTTGGCGTTTTTAATTATTTGCTTTTATTTTGTGGATTGCAGCACTTTCTGTCGTTTTAAATTTCTTTCTTGTATTCTATGTTCTATGTTTTGTTATGACTGTTCAAACTGTGGATGGATGTTTTGACTCTCAACTGCAAAACTAGCTTACCCTTGGGTAATAAAGTAACCTGAACCTAAACCCGATGGTGGCCGATGGTGTCTTCAGCCTCTCAGTCACATCCCCACTCCCTCCTCCATAGCGCCATCCAATCACTTAAATATGGTCACTTCTGGCTTCAGAAAACCAAATAGTGGCTTCAAAATGGGACCCCACAAACCAACCGGTCATGTCATAGTAGCTATGTCTATCATATTTCCAGTCTGTAGCCCTTCTTACACAGAGACGGCACTATAGAGCCACTACAAAGTCCCTTCTTGATGCCACCTTTGAATTTTAAACAAAACCAAACAGTGGCAGTATCATGCCACTCCAGTGCATGATTTTTGAGAGCATACTGGCATCACAGAACATGGCAATAATAATCATTTACCGTCTCTGTTATATGGTGGCTGATCTTGTCTTCTGCTTGTAGGATAAGGCGCTCCTCAACCTCATTGTTTTCTCAATTTGCGAACATTTTCGACCACTGTTCTTCGTATTTGAGTTAGCTGCTAACTGCTAACAGCTACATTTTAATATTCCATGGTGGGTCGCACACATAACACATCAATACATCACACCCATGCCATCCATGATCCCATCCTGCCGGCTGTCTCGTTTATACAGACATTATTTTGGTGTTGTTGCTACCTCCCTGCCAGCTTAAAAGCGAGACAACGCTGTCTAGCAAGGCGGCATAACGGCGTGAAATTCCGGCCTTGAAGAGCCAGTGTAAAGAGGGGAAACGCAAGGTTGGAGTGATTTTCTGCAGCTGATTTTCTAGAAGAAAGCTAGCTTAGAAGAAATGGTTCTAAAAGCTGCAGTGCACCCTGAGAATTGTACTCTCCCAGAAAACTGTTGAAGATAATTCAGTAGCTACACCACTTGTGCTATCTTGCTCCTTCTCCAGATGTAGGAAATCACCAACTGAAACTGAAGTAGATATATTAAAGGGATACTAATTGGGTACATCAAATATGCACCTAAGACATGTCATTAGAAAATAAGTGTTACAATGGAATTATTTAGATACCATGTCAGATGCATGCTTCCACTTTTAATCCCCTAGTTTTGATCCTAAACCCCCTCTCGGTGTAATATGCAGGCCAGTTTATGTTCTTTGCCTCATTATGAGGAAGGTTTTAAATAATTGATTCGGTGGATCCTTTCCTCTCCAATAAACAGCACTGTGGAAAAAATGAAGGTGCATGTTTCACAGTGATGAATTAGAACCAATTACATAGTGAATATATGGTATACAGAATGGAGTGATTATTAAAGCAGCAAGGTAATCTTAAAACAACCCAAGTGAGCAGCAACAGTACAGGATGTCTTCTTTATGTGTGCTTCCTCTAACACATGGCTGAGTGTGCACAGCCATATAAGCTCCTTACATGAGCACCAGTACAGTAAATGGTCAAACTTCCTGTCTGTGAACAGTAAAGACAGTTACATAACACAACAGGCCTGAGTGCCTTTTCGCGCTGACAGCCACTCACGCTGGAAATGATTAACTTCTATATATGGGAAATGACACTCAACAGATCGACTTCAAATTAACAAGAGATCTTTCTGCACAGCGTGAGTAATGTCTCAAACATCAGCAGCTAATATCTGATTACAAATGTATAAAATAAGCGGTAAGAAAAGGAAGGCGTGGGGGGGGGGGGGG